>NW_025765836.1:1200000-1635631 GCF_003918875.1 Haliotis rubra | reverse complement strand
GGAAAATGAATCTTTAATGCTCTTTCTTACATACATGTATATGACAATGCATCTCCCAGAAAGGTAAATCAGTGCTGAGTGTTAACAATACGGCTCCGTGTATTGTTAAGTGCAAAGATCGATCATACATGAAGTAATTCCAGCTATGTTATGCTTATCTACTGTGAAGACTCATCAGTGTTTTGCGTGATAGTTACGACATTAGTTCTGGCAAGGAAACAATCTGAAGGTGACACATACATGGGTTTCAATTGTCTCCAAAGTGTGTATGCATTATAAATATTCTGATAATGGAACACATACGAAAAAAGATTAAAATTGGACCGTTGGTAGTGCAGTGGAAGTTCAAGATATTATCGAGGATCCTGTTTTACAAAGTGATTGGCAGGTTCCAGTTTTTAACATCTAGATAATTTTGTACTGTGGTTCACGTCCTTGACATGTTATCTAGTATGCTATTCTCGGTCGTGCTTATCTCTTTCAGACGGATTGAACTATGTGAATTAAATGGTATTTTTTTATCCCATGTTGATAATAATGTTTGAATCTGTTTACCAGGTAACATTCAAAAATAATAAATAATTAAACACATGTGACTTCGAATATTTCTGCACATTACACATAAATAATTGCGTGGAAATATGTGCACGTGTCCGTGATTCTACCGTAAATGTTTCGCTTATAGCTTTGTATGCCTGATTGAATCAACGTTTGGTTAATGCTTGAAGCCTCGCTTATAGCTTTGTATGCCTGATTGAACCAATTTTTGGTTAATGCTTGAAGCCTCGCTTATAGCTTTGTATGCCTGATTGAATCAACTTTTGGTTAATGCTTGAAGCCTCTTTTCACATAAGCAAAATAATGAATTCGTAATGTTCCAGATTTCCTTCTGTGTGACGGCAATAAAGATGTAGGTCATAATCCCGTGAGTTGTGATACGTTCATTATTAACTACAAGCATGCAAGTTAAGAAATAGAATAAGTCTGTCCGCCTCGTTCGTCCCTCCCCTCTCCTCCCAGTAAAGACGCAATTATTTATTTGGAACTAATTTGCCTTTTAGCTCAATTGAATAGAATAACTGTGACTCGTTCTTCATTAGCATAGACGTGTTATACTGTCATGTGTTATGTGAAAGAGGTATCACAAATGGTAATACCGTCTCCTGGACATTATGCTCGGTATTTATTATTTTTTTTCACGTTTTTATACCCAGAATTATGTTTATAGACTTTATCTCAGTAGTACAGTATATGCAGCTTCACAGTACACAAGCACAGTGTTTCCTTGATCACATTGTCAAATATCATGCTGTTCACATGTAAAATGCTAAGTATTTTTTTTTATAAGGGGACGGTGAGCAAATGCCACATGGACTATTTCAATATAAGAACATAAATTTAGGTTGAAAAGCAGATAATGGCTGCGTACACGACAACAGTTAAGTGTGTTTATCTGGCTGACCTTTGACAATTAGAGTAACAGCTTGCTTTGGCCACATTCAACACTTACCGACTGTTCTGCGTCGCTGTGGTTTTTTCCCCATTATTCATTCTGGTAACGGTTACAACTCTCGCTCACTGGATTATTTTTCAAGAAAACATAACAATAACAAACTAGTTTCTAAGTCCATTAATCAGGCACAGTTAATTAGTTGACTGCGTGTTGCAATAACAAGCAATCAGCTAATTAACCGTACCTGATCAACGGGTGCAGTTTGTCCCCCTTTACTACAAGTATACTAGTATATTAGGTGATCTGTTCCCCTTGGGAAGAACTTAGTGTTAGTTTAAAGGTTTCCTGTGGGGTGTTTGAGTAAGCAAGTGTCTGCCATGTTCTAGCTCGGCACTGCCAATGTAACATGGAATGTAAAAATCGCCGATAAAGACGGAAACAGTTTATCAAGAATGCACGGATATATGCTGGAATGTGTATGTGCATGCGTGCGCGCGTGCGTTAGTGTGTGTATGTGTGTGTGATGTCTATATCACATGTCACCATTTTGGAAATGCCAGAAGACGTATACGCCCTCAGATTGCAACAGCAAGCACTGAACTGATATATTGTGCCTGATTAACGGTCACGCTATATAAAGCCTAATTCAGGAATAACGCACACATTTGTCTTCCAAGAAATTATAAACCAAAGAAAATGTACTTCACAGCTGTTCTTGTGATCGAAATGTGGTCAGAAGTCTGTAAAACGAAATTTCAACTTTAATTATTAGTCCTATCTGCCATATTTTAACGTAATCTTATAAAAATAGCCCCTTCACCCTTTTGCCACATTTACAAGAACTATTTGATTCATTTCCCGAAGCGGTAAAGTTATCAAGTTGCATTGAAAGTATGCTAAAACTATGCTTATTCAGTATGCTTAAAAGGATAAAAATGCTGAGGAATAGCCCCCATTTGTCGAAATATGTATGGCAGTAAGACTATGGTCACTGTCACCTTTCTCGCTGTAGTTTATGACACATAATTGACCTGTGTAGCCTCATCATGAACGAAACCAAGGGAATGTACCTCATCAGAACGGAAACAGTTGAAACGCCTTCCGAATGTATAATAAGGAAACGTTTATCCATCACTATCAAATTGTGATGGCACGATCGCCGGCACACAAACCCGCTCAGCCACCGCGGCTTTCACAAAAATGGAAGTCGGACTACTTGTTGTACGATTTCCATATTTGTTGAAGCCGCGGTAGCTGAGCGGGTTTGTGTGCTGGCAATCAGGTGCCTGACTCTGAGACTGTGGGTTCAATTATTCACCTGAAAACATCCGAAACACCCCGTGTCGAACATAAAACCAGTGTATGAAATAAGGCCCGTCCGAACGCCTGAGACGGGCTTGATTTCTGCCGGACGGTCTAATTTTACAGCTACCAGCCCGATGGACGGGTGAAAATAATATTCAGATAATAACGTGTCAACTGGTACTGTCTATTCAGGATTTAAGAAGGTCTGATTAAATCTCTTCTGGGCTGTAAGTTTTTTAAGTTACCAGCCCAGATGTCTGGCTGGGTTTTTGGCTAATTTCATACACTGATAATATATTTTGAAAGCTTTATGGTGGCCCGGAAATGATAATAAGATGTAACAACACATCTTTCCAACTATGCTTACAACTAGAGACTCTGTTTCACATATAATTATTTCACATATTGATAGACATTCTGCTTTTTTGTTTGTTGTTTAACGCCGCTCTCAGCAATATTCTAGCCATATGGCGGTAGACATTCTGCACTTACATGACCCGACTAAGGACAGTAACAGATAATTCACAAAGGAAATGTGAACTTCTTAGCATACAGATAGCACAGTACATATGGGACAATCGAGCAGTGCGTAACTGTCATTATCAGAAAATGATTATGGTCAGGCCTCATCCACTAGATGAGGTGAGGTGAGGTGAGGTGAAATTGGGTTTAACGTCGTGCTTGAGAATATTACGCTCATATGACGACGTGCATACGTTTGTATGGGTATGTGCGGCTGCTTGTACTAGCCCAGACTGAAGCTGGTTTTATAGTGCTAGCCCACTGAGATACCATGCCGCAGTGAAGCAGGAATACCCCACTCAGGCACATTATACTGACTCCTAGCCGACCAGTCCTTGTCGTACCCATTAATGCCGAACGCCAGGCAGGGACCAACAAGGACCACATTTTAACGTCTTTTGGTATGACGCGGTCGGGGATCGAACCTGCGACCTTCCGCTCTCCGGGCGGACGCTCTAACCACTACACCACGGAGGCGGTCTCGATGTATATATAAATGACCTCGATGTATATATAAATGTCCAATGCCGGGACAGTTCTCTCATGGTCTTTGGATCTGATCGTCATTGTGTAATATTATGGGAGCAAACTTTCAGAAGAAAATGCTCGGGCTCCTTCTCAACACAGCAAGTGATTCGGAAAACTTTTAAGCCGATTTAGCATTATTCCAGCAACATCACACCTGAAATCGGCTTTACACACTTGACCTAAGTAGGGGATCGATCCGGGTCATCGGCGTGACGAGCCTACGTAATAGTCACTATGTTACCATACCGCCACCCCAACACCCACCCCGAAAGAAAAAAACCCACAGTGATATACAAAATACAGCATCAATAATAAGATTCAAATTGAAAAGTGTGATGCATTTCGTCTGCCATTAAATGACCCACCCCGAAAGAAAAAAGAACACAGTGATATACATAATACAGCATCAATAATTAGATGGCAAATGAAAAGTGTGATGCATTTCCTCTGCCATTAAATGAATACCATTTACGCTCAACAGAATCTGTTTAGACGAATGATCGATATTTGTTGCTCTGTCGCCTTGTAGTGTTAAAATTATACAATTTTACGTCTTGTAATTGTCTTAGTCATCAAACATGTCAAAGTTGGAACGTGTAGAAAAAACACATTGAAACTACATTGACACTATTATTTTAATTGAGAATGCAAGCTGCAGTTTCTGTAGAATATAATTAATTGTTGCTCTGTCTCGTACATGCTCGTTACGGATTGGTGCTGGCAGTTTTTTCTGTAGCAGAATCTCATGAAGCCTTTGTTCTGCGTAGAAGCCTTAATGTGAGGAACACACACAGCGCCATGAGAGCCGCCACAATGCCTCCAAGACAAAGAACGGTCGGCAGGAATTCAAACGGCAACCTACATGAACTGCCGTCACTGACTCGGGACACCGATGTTCCTGGAAAACACAGCATGTTCAGTAAAATACATTCACAGAAATATACATAATTCACTCTTAATTCGGAAGCTCACTATGTGACTGTTTTGTGATTCCAAAACGCATTAAAGCGACACCAATCTTGCCGGGTTTGACTTGGAAAGTAGTTAGTTGTGTAACCAGGTGGAATGTATATCGATCTCTTCAGCCACTGTCAAGTTATCAATACATGGATATTATCACAATTTCTTTTAGTGAAGTTTGCTTTCCGAGCATCGTGGACAAAAATACGTCAATATTTGAAAAGCGTAAAGTGTACACGTTATTGATAAAGATATGCGTAGATGTTTCTATATATAGTAATAGTCTTCACTTACTTGGTCCATTTGTCTCACTGTTGGGGTCGCTGGTTTCAGGGATATAGATATTGAACGTTTGCTCAACGGTCGTCTCCTCGTTAGATGCCTGACGTTTGCGTCGAAAAGGGATGCACTCCCGCTGAGCACAAAACAGAAAGTTATATAAATTAGCACATTTCATATTGGTCAACCATGAACAACAGGTGAACAAGGATAATGCTAGACCATGTGTTTTTTTAAAATTATTACTAGTATTTTACCACGTCACAGTCTCCAGCGTTGACACACACACGCAGGTTCACTTCCATGGTCAGACGGGAACTGTTGACAAACGTGAAGGCCGAGAAGCAGAACCTGATAGAGCGTTTGTTGGCTTGTGGGTAGAAGGGTACATTGACTAACACAGCGACGGCGTCAGGGTCTTGGCAACTGTAATAATTAATTACCAATTTTATATACAACTGAATGGCTGACAGTTAACTATCCTGAATATGTTTTTTCGAGGCTGGTTCTCTTGGAGATTTATATATAGTTTTCCCATCGGACAAATGTTTCAAAGAAATTAAACTGTTTCTGAAATTCTCAACTTTCATTTGGCTTTTAACCGATGCGTCCTTTCCTTAAGTGTATATCGTCTTGATGTACAGGGCATGTACAGGCACCACAAACTGTTTCTGAAATTCTCAACTTTCATTTGGCTTTTAACCGATGCGTCCTTTCCTTAAGTGTATATCGTCTTGATGTACAGGGCATGTACAGGCACCACAAAGAACTCGGAATATGCACCCATGCTTCCAGCTTCCTATGGGCAGTGGGGTACTAGGTATAGCGGTTAACGCGTTCGCTCGTTGCAACGAAGACCCGAGTTCGATTCCCCGAATTGCTACAAAGTGTAAAGTCCATGTCCGGTGTTCCCCGTCCTGATATTGTTGGAATATTCCTAAAAGCGGCGCTATACCCAACTGACGCTGAGCAAATTTGTAAAATTGGACACGGTCTGGCAAAAGAGATTGTTATCATGAGTGCCAAACGTAAATTTTGTCATTGAACTCAATATTCTTCAGAAGTGATTGAATAATTGTATACACACCCCCCTCGTGTACACCGGCCATGATACAGGCGAATCATGGAGCGAGTTGTTGAACGTTATGCCCAGAATCTCCAAGCCGCCAAACTCTGAAACAATGTAATAGTCAGTAGATCAGGTACGGTGTTATGCAACATATCGGTATATATGCATAGATCACATTTACATCATATCTAAACTGTTTAAATATCAAGAGCTTACATTTTACAGAATATATTCATACTCAGGTATTTTAAACTCCTCTCCGCATGTACATTATATATGACCAGAGGTTGTCAGAGTTCAAGTGAGTTTTAGTGAGAGAGTTGTTTTACACCGCTTTAGCAATATTCCAGTAAAATCACAGCGGGGACACCAGAAATAGGCTTCACACATTGTAATATGTGGGGAATCGAACTCGGGTCCTCGGTGTGCCAAACGAACGCTTTAACCACTAGGCTACCACACCGCACCCAGAGTTCAAGGTTTACAGAGAGTTGTTAACCGTACATGTCGTCCACTGTTTGCGAAACTGTATACCAACGTGAAGCTCACTCGCGATACTCTAACGTACTATCAGTAATTGTGTATGTATAAGGAGAGCAGCTGTACCTTGTGGAACATCCAGTGTGACACAGACCTTCTTGGACAGACGGACCGAGGACGACGATGACAGTGGTGACCCATCAATGTCGGCAGCCAAGGAAACCGGGGAGAAAGTATTGGTCGCCGTTTCGTTGGTGAATGGGCCTCTGTGTGAACATTGTCGACGGTTTACTCAATAAATAATAGATAGCAAAGACACGTTGAGAATACACATAGAGTTGTGTTGTTTATGTGTTGTTTACGAGGTACATAATTCAGACTCAATGAAATAAATAATCAAATCTGAACCAGTCAATAAAGTAACGGATAACATTAACATCGTTCCACTGGGCCGTGATATATATCGTCACACAGTCTGACCATCGTTCCACTGGGCCGTGATATATATCGTCACACAGTCTGACCATCGTTCCACTGGGCCGTGATATATATCGTCACACAGTCTGACCATCGTTCCACTGGGCCGTGATATATATCGTCATACAGTCTGACCATCGTTCCACTGGGCCGTGATATATATCGTCACACAGTCTGACCATCGTTCCACTGGGCCGTGATATATATCGTCACACAGTCTGACCATCGTTCCACTGGGCCGTGATATATATCGTCACACAGTCTGACCATCGTTCCACTGGGCCGTGATATATATCGTCACACAGTCTGACCATCGTTCCACTGGGCCGTGATATATATCGTCATACACAGTCTGACCATCGTTCCACTGGGCCGTGATATATGTAGTCACACAGTCTGACCATCGTTCCACTGGGCCGTGATATATATCGTCACACAGTCTGACCATCGTTCCACTGGGCCGTGATATATATCGTCACACAGTCTGACCATCGTTCCACTGGGCCGTGATATATATCGTCACACAGTCTGACCATCGTTCCACTGGGCCGTGATATATATCGTCTGACCCACGTTCCACTGGACCATACATATCGTCACACAGTCTGACATCGTTCCACTGGACCGTGATATATATCGTCACACAGTCTGACCATCGTTCCACTGGGCCGTGATATATATCGTCACACAGTCTGACCATGGGCCGTGATATATATCGTCACACAGTCTGACCATCGTTCCACTGGGCCGTGATATATGTAGTCACACAGTCTGACCATCGTTCCACTGGACCGTGATATATGTAGTCACACAGTCTGACCATCGCACACAGTCTGACCATCGTTCCACTGGGCCGTGATATATATCGTCACACAGTCTGACCATCGTTCCACTGGACCGTGATATATATCGTCACACAGTCTGACCATCGTTCCACTGGGCCGTGATATATATAGTCACACAGTCCTGACCATCGTTCCACTGGACCGTGATATACATAGTCACAGCCATCGTTCCACTGGACCGTGATATACATAGTCACAGTCTGATCATGGTTCCACTGGGCCACGATATAGACACAGTCTGATCATGGTTCCACTGGGCCGTGATTTAAGGTATTTTAAAGCTCCTCTCCGCATGTACATACATATATATGACCAGAGGTTGTCAGAGTTCAAGTGAGTTTTGGTAGTGAGAGAGTTGTTTTACACCGCTTTAGCAATATTCCAGTAAAAATCACAGCGGGACACAATTTCAGAAATAGGCTTCACACATTGTAATATGTGGGGAATCGAACTCGGGTCCTCGGTGTGACAAACGAACGCTTTAACCACTAGGGCTACCACACCGCACCCAGAGTTCAAGGTTTACAGAGAGTTGTTAACCGTACATGTCGTCCACTGTTTGCGAAACTGTATACCAACGTGAAGCTCACTCGCGATACTCTAACGTACTATCAGTAATTGTGTATGTATAATGAGAGCAGCTGTACCTTGTGGAACATCCAGTGTGACACAGACCTTCTTGGACAGACGGACCGAGGACGACGATGACAGTGGTGACCCATCAATGTCGGCAGCCAAGGAAACCGGGGAGAAAGTATTGGTCGCCGTTTCGTTGGTGAATACTGGGCCGTGATATATATCGTCACACAGTCTGACCATCGTTCCACTGGGCCGTGATATATATCGTCACACAGTCTGACCATCGTTCCACTGGGCCGTGATATATATCGTCACACAGTCTGACCATCGTTCCACTGGGCCGTGATATATATCGTCATACAGTCTGACCATCGTTCCACTGGGCCGTGATATATATAGTCACACAGTCTGACCATCGTTCCACTGGGCCGTGATATATATCGTCACACAGTCTGACCATCGTTCCACTGGGCCGTGATATATATCGTCACACAGTCTGACCATCGTTCCACTGGGCCGTGATATATATCATCACACAGTCTGACCATCGTTCCACTGGGCCGTGATATATATCGTCACACAGTCTGACCATCGTTCCACTGGGCCGTGATATATGTAGTCACACAGTCTGACCATCGTTCCACTGGGCCGTGATATATATCGTCACACAGTCTGACCATCGTTCCACTGGGCCGTGATATATATCGTCACACAGTCTGACCATCGTTCCACTGGGCTGTGATATATATCGTCACACAGTTTGACCATCGTTCCACTGGGCCGTGATATAACCACATTCTGATCATGGTTCCACTGGACCACGATATATAGAGTCACACAGCCTGACCATCGTTCCACTGGGCCGTGATATACATAGTCACAGCCTGACCATCGTTCCACTGGACCGTGATATACATAGTCACAGCCTGACCATCGTTCCACTGGACCGTGATATACATAGTCACAGTCTGATCATGGTTCCACTGGGCCACGATATAGACACAGTCTGATCATGGTTCCACTGGGCCGTGATTTACATAGTCACAGTCTGATCATGGTTCCACTGGGCCGTGATATATATAGACACAGTCTGATCATGGTTCCACTGGGCCGTGATATATATAGACACAGTCTGATCATGGTTCCACTGGGCCGTGATATATATAGACACAGTCTGATCATGGTTCCACTGGGCCGTGATATATATAGACACAGTCTGATCATGGTTCCACTGGGCCGTGATATAGTCACACAGTCTGATCATGGTTCCACTGGGCCGTGATATATATAGACACAGTCTGATCATGGTTCCACTGGGCCGTGATATATATAGTCACACAGTCTGATCATGGTTCCACTGGGCCGTGATATAGTCACAGTCTGATCATCGTTCCACTGGGCCGTGATATATATAGTCACAGTCTCATCATGGTTCCACTGGGCCGTGATATAGACACAGTCTGATCATGGTTCCACTGGGCCGTGATATATATAGACACAGTCTGATCATGGTTCCACTGGGCCGTGATATATATAGTCACACAGTCTGATCATGGTTCCACTGGGCCGTGATATAGTCACAGTCTGATCATGGTTCCACTGGGCCGTGATATAGTCACACAGTCTGATCATCGTTCCAATGGGCCGTGATATATATAGACACAGTCTGATCATGGTTCCACTGGGCCGTGATATAGTCACACAGTCTGACCATCGTTCCACTGGGCCGTGATATATATAGACACAGTCTGATCATGGTTCCACTGGGCCGTGATATATATAGTCACACAGTCTGATCATGGTTCCACTGGGCCGTGATATATAGACACAGTCTGATCATGGTTCCACTGGGCCGTGATATAGTCACACAGTCTGATCATGGTTCCACTGGGCCGTGATAAATATAGTCACAGTCTGATCATGGTTCCACTGGGCCGTGATATAGTCACACAGTCTGACCATCGTTCCACTGGGCCGTGATATATATAGACACAGTCTGATCATGGTTCCACTGGGCCGTGATATATATAGTCACACAGTCTGATCATGGTTCCACTGGGCCGTGATATATATAGACACTGTCTGATCATGGTTCCACTGGGCCGTGATATATATAGTCACACAGTCTGATCATCGTTCCACTGGGCCGTGATATATATAGACACAGTCTGATCATGGTTCCACTGGGCCGTGATATATATAGACACAGTCTGATCATGGTTCCACTGGGCCGTGATATATATAGACACAGTCTGATCATGGTTCCACTGGGCCGTGATATATATAGACACAGTCTGATCATCGTTCCACTGGGCCGTGATAAATATAGTCACAGTCTGATCATGGTTCCACTGGGCCGTGATAT
Organism: Haliotis rubra; assembly: GCF_003918875.1. Taxonomy (NCBI): domain Eukaryota; kingdom Metazoa; phylum Mollusca; class Gastropoda; order Lepetellida; family Haliotidae; genus Haliotis; species Haliotis rubra. The sequence continues at coordinate 1,624,769 of NW_025765836.1, read as the reverse complement.
AGTCACACAGTCTGACTATGGTTCCACTGGGCCGTGATATATATAGACACAGTCTGATCATGGTTCCACTGGGCCGTGATATATATAGTCACACAGTCTGATCATGGTTCCACTGGGCCGTGATATATATAGACACAGTCTGATCATGGTTCCACTGGGCCGTGATATAGACACACAGTCTGACCATGGTTCCACTGGGCCGTGATATACATAGTCACAGTCTGATCATGGTTCCACTGGGCCACGATATAGACACAGTCTGACCATCGTTCCACTGGGCCGTGATATACATAGACACAGTCTGATCATGGTTCCACTGGGCCGTGATATAGACACAGTCTGATCATCGTTCCACTGGGCCGTGATATATATAGTCACACAGTCTGATCATGGTTCCACTGGGCCGTGATATAGTCACATAGTCTGATCATGGTTCCACTGGGCCGTGATATAGACACAGTCTGATCATTGTTCCACTGGGCCGTGATATATATAGTCACACAGTCTGATCATCGTTCCACTGGGCCGTGATATATATAGACACAGTCTGATCATGGTTCCACTGGGCCGTGATATAGTCACACAGTCTGATCATCGTTCCACTGGGCCGTGATATACATCGTCACAGTCTGATCATGGTTCCACTGGGCCACGATATAGACACAGTCTGACCATCGTTCCACTGGGCCGTGATATATGTAGTCACAGTCTGATCATGGTTCCACTGGGCCACGATATAGACACAGTCTGATCATGGTTCCACTGGGCCACGATATAGTCACAGTCTGATCATGGTTCCACTTGGCCGTGATATATATAGTCACAGTCTGATCATGGTTCCACTGGGTCGTGATATATATAGACACAGTCTGATCATGGTTCCACTGGGCCGTGATATAGTCACAAAGTCTGACCATGGTTCCACTGGGCCGTGATATATATAGACACAGTCTGATCATGGTTCCAATGGGCCGTGATACAGTCACACAGTCTGACCATCGTTCCATTCGGTCAGATATTGCATAATGATGTTGACTGGCTAAAATTCAAACCAGGAACACTCATAGGGCTTACCTAGGGATTTATACTTAAAGACGTCATGTGGTGTGTGCATGTGTGTGACTTGCGAGATAAACTTACCTATTAACAAGGATCACTGCCTTGAAATATGCATTGATAAAGAATTTTTAGATGAACGTAGCTTACACATTCGGGTTTGAGATCACTGCATCCGTGCTGACCAGGAGGTTGTCCTTGCTGAACGTGCATGTTACAATGACTATTTGGTCAAGGCCGGTGTTGATGGCTTGGTTGTACTGGATCGTGAACATCCTTTTGTAAATAATGTCAGTACTCTGTAAATACACAAGTAATACAGAATTTATAGTATTGCATTTGTTTCATAGTCCGCTATTAACCTTTTCCCATGTTGTCGCTAAATGGCTGACATGATGCTGATGCCACGTTGAATGTTAACTCACACGTACCATACTATGAGTCAGAACTGCACTATTTAGAGAAACGCATTTGCTTTGAGTGGAGGTCATGCATCAGTGATTGTGACTGCATTGGCACTGCTGTTATCAGTGTTCCAGCAATAGACAATTTAACTACTAGCCAACCCATCATCCAGCATAGAAATGATACACTTGCACAGTCCTTGCAGTTCAATTTCATGTGGCTCAACTCGTGAAGATCCGGGTTAGAATTGATCTTCAGAAACCCATGCTTGTCATAAGAGACGACTAACGGGATCGGGTGGTCAGACTCACTGACTTGGTGGACATGTCAGTTGCGTCGATCAGTGCTCATGCTTTTGATCACTGGGTTGTCTGGTCCAGACTCGATGATTTACAGACCGCCGCCATATAGCTGGAATATTGCCGTGTGCGGCCTACAACTAAACTCACTCATGTGGCGCAGGCTAGCTATTCTCGAAACGTTCGTAACCCTACGAACTTCTTAAGCCCATTCTTAACACATTGGCTACGATCAAAGTTAAGAATTCTTAGGGCTACGAACGGTTCGAGAATAAGGGCCTTGGGCCCAGGTGTCTTAGCACGCCGCAATTCGCTGTACACAGTTGCGTCCCTTGGGCAAGCCAGAAACCTATGATTGTAGGTTCAGATCCCGACGCTTTCCATTTGTTTGGGTGTTTCACATCAAGATGTTGCGTCGTGATATAACTATAATATTCTTGAACTTAACACACTCAATCAATCACTCACTCAATCACTCAGTCACTCAATGTGATATGAACAACGTGTTACCTCTTCCTGTGGTGTGATCGCTCCACATGCAGCACTGGCATGGGTAACATTGACAAAGAAACCTTTCAAATCATCGTCGATGTCGTCTCCTGTATCTGGCGGATCAGGTATGCTGGCTGCCGCGCAATCACTTTGTTCCCTCTTATCTGTGACATATATTGCCCCTTCAAAGTCTCCGTGTGGGTTTGCATAGAACACCATGTAGTCCTTGGTACATTCAGCTTTAACTGGTTAAAAAATATATCAGCATAACAAAGCAATATCTACTTCAGATATCACATGTTACCGAAACACAGAAATACAAAATTATTATATATATACGCACAAAATGTCCAAAATAGTACAGGTGTTCAGTCACAAATATTACATAGATAAATAAAAACAGAATGCCTTTTTCTCCAACATGTTTCGTTCTTTACTCTTCAGGGAGGCATTCTGTTTTTTTATTTATCTATGTAACATATATAAATATATATATATATATATACATACATACATACATACATACATACATATATATACACACACACACACACACACACACACACACATAGGTAGATAGATAGATAGATATAACGTGTTTAAAAACGTTTTAAGGTACTAGCTAAATATACAATTGTTGAGGGGTATCTTTGATATCTCATCTCTAAGAATTAACGTATGTGCTGTTTTCGACACAAATTTACAACATTGTATCAATGGAAGGGGTCATGTGGTTCAAATTTCGTTTTTACCCTTTTCCACTGAACAAATGTGTTTTAAAACACCATCAGCAAGCCGAAGATTATTTTTACAGACTTTCAGGAGTGAGTGATAGTTGAATAGACATCATCTATTTAGATACAATAACACGGTATACTATCTTTTGCCGCTCAGTTAAATAAAGCATGTTGGTTTGGTTTGTTTGTTTGTTTGTTAAACGCCGGACACAACAATATTCCAGCTACTCTGTAAATAATCGAGTCTGTACCAGACAATCCAGTGATCAACATATCATGAGCATCTATCTACGCAATTGGAATACAATGACCAAGTCAGTGAGCCTGACCACCCGATCCCATTAGTGGTAACAAGCATGGGTTACTGAAGAGTGAAGACCAATTCTAACCCTGATCTTCACGGGATAAAATAAAGCATGTTACTAGTGACATATGAATCTGTACTCACAGATGTTGTGTTGACAGTTGACTCCATAGTAACCAGGAAAACACGCACATGAAGGAGCCACGGGGTCTTCCTGACATTCTCCATGGTCGCTGCAGTTGTTCTGGCGGCAGGCACTGTCGGCCTTCCGGTCTAGAGTCATACATTACATACGGTCAATAGTAAAATATAATGTGTTAATACGCGTCTAGAGTGTTGCTAACTAAAACCGTTCAATACCTTCTGATAAATCATTATACTAACAACAATGATGAAAACTTGTATTCATCAACTATAAATCTTCAATGCCAGAAAATATCAACTATCCGACAAAACTGATTAAATTCGGCATAAAACGCTAAACGGGGATGAAAAATATATGACTGGTAATGACACCAGGTGTTCGTGCAGATAGCACACACCACTAACGCCATGCGCATAGAAAGGTGCGCGTGACGCCGCACATCAGTACCGCTATGCGACGCTGGTGCTCGTGGAGAAACCAGACAATCGAGTGATGGACCAGAATATCCTGTGATATGACAGTTCATTGACTGATGTTGAAACTTAAACACTCAATGTTTTACATGGATTACATGAAATTAAAAGTCCATGCAGCAGGTTTTTTCGGTATGTGGTGAGTGCACCGTCTATCCCCTATAGTCTCCAGATCACGTTGTACCTGTTACAATGTTGCACATGTCGCCCTCCCTTGGGGGATCACCAACACATTCACACAGTGGCAATGTTGGGCGACACACGTCTTCTGAAGCTGAGCACCCGCTACCCTTCCGGCGGCAGTCAAAAGGCCTACTTCCTGTAATTCAGACATAATATCCATTAAGAGACCCTTCTCGATGAAGTTACCTACAAAAGACCCAACCAAAGCAATAGAAACAGTTTCGTTACTGAATGAAGATGATCGGGCGGTTATCATGCGTGGTTTATCTGTTTGTGTGCTCATGATATCAACCACTAGTCTGACCAACTTTGACGATTTAAAGTTTGCTGTGATACATGTCACTGCGACATAAAAGAACTTTATCCCAACTGCTCAAATCCCCAAAGCAATTCCGTTATCACTCCAAAACAAACTGAAATCATGTTCAACCTTTCTTTATGTAAGAACACACAAAACAAAAACACCACATTCAGATGGTCTGTTAGGAAAGATCGGAATCCAAAACACATCATGTATTAAAGTTTATTCCAAGGGCAAAATGTCGTGTAGTACAAAAAGAACCTCCCATTTAGATGAAGAGTAATATTCCTCAAAGGACGATGTTTACATTGCCGAATAAATAGATAGATATATCGTACAGAAAAGTGGTGAGATATAGATTTCATAGTGTTATTCTTGCAAATAATAAACGTTTATCTGTAAATGGGTCTATCACTACATTGATACTTCGCATACAGACTTACCCTCATTGTCTACTATCGTGGCATTAATGGAGGAGAAGTTTGCCCCAGCAATACTCAGTGTGAAGACCTCATCACCTTCAATTTCCTGGAACGTAATTAAGGGATGTAAAATAGTAGTAGTTGTTTGTAGTTCATCACAAAGGCGTTGTACATATATAATATGGAGTTGTTATTTGTCACAGAGGTGGTGTACAGATTTAATATAAAATTGCTATTTTTCACAGAGGCGGTGTACAGATTTAATATACAATTGTTATTTTTCACTGAGGCGGTGTACAGATTTAATATAGAATTGTTATTTTCACAGAGGCGGTGTACATATTTAATATAAAATTGTTATTTTCACAGAGGCGGTGTACAAAATTAAAATAAACTTGTTATTTGTCCCAGAGGCGGTGTACAGAATCACTATAGAGTTAGTTAGTGGTTAGTTTGTGTTTAACTAATGGTATTTGTTCTGAAATAAAGTTCATCCTGGTTGAAAACTGTTGTTCTGTTATTGCACGTTTACAACATTCTAACAGCCATCGGTATATGCATCTATGCGTAGACTGTAGATTGATCAATGATTTCAGCCAAGGTGTATAGGTCAAAAAATCAATTAGAAGAGTTATCAAGAGGAAAAAACAAACCAGAATAAAGCAAATACAATTAAGCATTTTTCAATGCTAAGGTAGCATACAGGTTCGAACCAGATACAAGCATGTCGTACTTACGTCATCATCTGTGATATCAATGGTTAACGTGGCAGTGAGTGAACCGCTGGGGAAAGTGACAGAACTATCGGACAGGTGTGTGAAGTCATCAGCTGCTGTCGTCACATCCGTCGTGGTCACCTGGACTGTCAGTTCATCAACAGCTAGTGTCCGTTGCAACGTCACCTCTAGACTGGTCGACTCATACGATGCCGGGAACGAGGTCAGCGTTACAGTGTCGACTTTGGAAGTAAAACATAACGGTACAGGATATATTCTTCAGAATGTATAAGCCGATATTTTATTTTACCAGATTAGCTGTGGTAAATAATTGTCGCTTTCATCAAACTGAAATTCTACTTTACCATCTTAAAAATTCAGCTTGTTGTTCACCGTTTGCATGTAACTAAGTAACGAGGCAGAGGATCAGCCTTCGGGGAGTCCTGTCTGTAGTCTCCAGGCGTTTGTTCGTGAAGCAGATTCTCTCGTCTGTAGGTAATGTATCTTTGGAATTTTGCTAAACCAGAGCTGGAGAATACTGAGAGGTTTACCAACCAATAAACGTAATTCTTAGAGAGACATACATTGGTACTGTGTGTTTGCTGTTCTAAGAGGGTGAGTGATGTGGCTGTACGCTTTCAGCTGTACGTCATTCAAATCTTACCATTTTAGTGAAACCCATGAACTCGCATTTGGTACTGACAAACCATTACAAGAGTAATAAGGACGGATTTGAACTCACGATCATATGCGTTTCCTGCGCCTAATTAACATAGTATTTGTACCGCAACCACCCATGGTTCCCTTTTTGTCATAATTTCAGTAACGCTGACACAGATGAACTAGTCGTAAGTCCCACCAAGGTTATCACCAGTCTTCGTATGATACAGATATATCTGCCATGTAATCGTTCCATTTCATTAATTTCACACAATATCATTACAGGATTGGCTCAGCAAAGTCACTTTAAAGATTTCTGATACGTCATCACCTAGCATCTAGCTACTGACAGATTATGTGTCTGTACGACGGCTTTACTGTTATTAAACTGTAAGAGTTACCCACCCTCGTTGTCGTAAGAGTTACCTACCCTCGTTGTCATCTATGAAAACAGTGACCTCAACACTTGATGTCAGTAACGGAGAACTGGCGGTCACATTGAACGACTCTCTTCCTTCATACACCTGCAAGAATGAGTGAGTGAGTTTAGTTTTACGCCGCTTTTAGCAATATTCTAGCAATATCACGGCGGGGGACACCAGAAATGGGCTTCACACATTGTACCCATGTGGGGAATCGAACCTGGGTCTTCTTAACCACTAGGCTACCCCACCGCCCCACACACCTGCAAGAAACGAAATATACATGCAGGTAATTATGACAAATAAACATAATGACTCAAAATCCTTACCATAAAGAAGATATTGATTGTATAATCGACTTTTACATATTATGTAAAGGACGAGTTGGGATATGTATCTTGTTCTCACTTGAATTGTTAAATGTTAAAGATATGAAATACTTTGAAATACTGGTATTAAAATTAATTTATTAGATACACAAAATGGCTAGCAATGAACTTCTTTCTCAGAATTATGGTTGTAAATGCTGGGCATACACATCTTCTTTAAACTTGGATCCAAGTCCTATTCATATTCAAGTATCACAGAAAGCGCGTAGTGAATACCTTTAATGTCGGCTCTTCTGAACATGTATTGACTGTGATAGACATGCTTGAGTTGAATATTAAATTCAAAGTATGACTATCATTAACATTTTGGCACACCTTATCCTCTGACATAGCTAGAACAGTACGTGCTGCGGTTTTATACAACATTCGATTACAAACCCGCTCAGTCACCCTACGTGACATGACATGTGTTGCCTTGTCTTGGTACATATCAAGAGGCTGGTGGAAAGTGTGGAAAGTGTAACTGTCAGAACATGCGGAAAAACACATTACCACCTGTACATTCGCAACAGTCTTATCAGGAGATCATGTGAATTCACACACTGATAGTCGCAGAAATAGAACAAAACTGTGCAATGTACTTGTAATGTATTTCATGAATAATCTCACTATAATGGAAACAATATGCACAAAAACATATTTAAGTTCAATTTAACCACCACCACGACTACTACTACCACTAACTACTACAACAACAACTTACTTCTACTACTACTACTACTACTACTACTACTACTACTACTACTACTACAGCAACCTATGCTAGGCGAATTAGCTAAGACCTCGTAGAGCGCGGCGTTATACAAGCTACTGCATCTGTATCCACAAGAAATGTCCTTGACACACTAAATATGTGGGGATCTCGACCCCGTCTTGCGAATGTATTCACCAGAACTTTACCACACACTCGTATTAATCGAGTGGCAGTGAGGTAGCTTTGTGGTTAAGCGTTCGCGAGTCACGACTAAGATCCGGGTTCAATTCCGCAAATGGATACAATTTGTGAATCTGTTAATATTGCTGTAATATTGCGAGTATGGTAAAACCATACTCTCACTCACAGACCCTCACTTGCTACGATAAATCGTACAGATTTCACACATACATACATACATACATACATACATACATACATACATACATACATACATACATACATACATACATACATACATACATACATACATACATACATACATACATACATACATACATACATACATACATACATACATACATACATACATACATACATAATGATATAATATGAACACATATCTTCACACTTGGGGACATCCTATCATGTTTTGTGTGAAGGTGTTTCGTGTTTGCACTCGGATGTGACAATACTTAACACGACATTGAATACAGTACTGACGCTAATCACGCCAGGAGCGCTGCTCTCCATCTGTTTCACATTCATCATTATATGTCATTTTCAATCAACTACAAAATAATATACATATTTAACTTTTGATGGTAAAAGTTATCTCCTGAAATTGTTTGTCGATATGTGGTGAAGCGGGGTCAAGTAATTACCCCAGTGTAGACATACAGACATACATACATACATACATACATACATACATACATACATACATACATACATACATACATACATACATACATACATACATACATACATACATACATACATACAGATGAAAATTCAGCTGCTCAAAGAAACAGAAACTTACAGACTTTTTCACCTCATTATAACGTAATGGAAGGTGCACTCTACACGTACATTTGTGTTGTATTTTTCTGATGTTGTCTTTATTGATGAATAAACAATATGATGACTTTCAACACGTTGTTCAGTCGTATTTTACGGCACACGGAAGATCATTCTCAGGTTGAAAAGTTCTCTAAACCGGCACGCCATCTATACCGGTTTAGAGGGCTTCCACTGTACATACTAATATTTGTACAGCGCCAATATCCAGCTCAGCTGCTCAAAGGCGCTTTACCGACGACAGTTGGACACCTGAGTACCCATTCCACTACTCGCCCCTTTCCATAACCCCCGAGTGTTGTTTCCAGTTAGTAGAATCTGAGAAGGGTCTTTTTTCGATCACAGAATCTTCAAAATCGAAGAACGAGGCAAACCCACTAGATGTATGAACATAAAAATGGAAACAGACGTCTATGCCCTACAGCTGTAAATGTATACATACAGTTAAAATGTGTTCAAAATGCTGATTTTACAGGTTTCAGGAAACACATTAACAGGTGCAAGCTAAATTTTCGGAGGAGACGTAAGGGGAAAACACAGTACAAGCATATTTTGGGAACACTGACCTCCACGTGGTTGGATACTTTCTACAACATGCCAGAAGAAAAACAATACGACCTTGCAAGTGAAAGAAAGAACAAAGGCTTGTTTTCTAGCATTCGAACATATGATTAGATCACAATTACTATTTTCATATTATTCCTGATGTTTACCGTTGTCCCACAACACCTTCGCGAACACCTGCTGTTACCACTGTTTGAGTGCGGTTCATAAACACATTCCACTGACGTAGTTGGACAGGTACTTTTAGCACTGGACTCTGCTTTTAGCATTAATTGCGTATGGATGTGGACATGTTTGGCCGCACCTATATATACTATATACACCCAGATAGCATTCGGACGTTGGCCCAACGTTGGTAATGTTGGCAAAACAAGTGCCAACATTGGACCAACGTCTGAATGCTATCTGGGTAGTAGGATGCCCACAAAGGCCCTTGCCATACTTCGTCCTTTCTAATTGAAAGGCCCATTTCTGGTGTCCCCCGCCGTGATATTGCTGGAATATTGCTAAAAGCGGCGTAAAACTAAACTCAGTCAGTCAGTCAGTCCAATTGAAAGGGTTTGGTATCTTGTGTTCACGAAATAGGTGTTCTATCGTCAGCAGATAGTGAATGAAGCGCACTGGATAGTGATTGAAACGCCCCATCAATATCTGTAAATACTGAAGCTGACAACATTCTGTCTACTGCTCAGTGCGACGTTTCGGTGTGGATTCTTTACCTTCACTGATATTGTGACTTTCTGTGACTGTGAGTCCAATATAAAAGGAACTATATCTAAGTCGATTAATTAACATAAGGCAGGAACATCACTTTGTTTTCATTTCCGGCATCCTCAATCATTCTCTCAGCAACCACTTCGAAGCAACAAACTACATTTTGTTCACTTGCCACATGACACAGTGTTATGATACAGACGACTAACGGGTTCGGGTGGTCAGGCTCGCTGACTCGTTTGACACATGTCAGCGCATCCCAGTTGCGTAGATCAATGTTCATGTTGTTGATCACTGAATTGTCTGGTCCAGACTCGATTATATAATCACAGATCGCTGCCATATAGCTGGGAAATTGCTGAGTGCAGCGTCAAATTAAACTCACTCACCCAGTTCAGGTTAGCTAAATATTCTGAGAGGCAAAGCTGAACACATTGTTTTGAAATGTCTCAATATTAAATTCTATTCTGATCCCCTCCTCCTTGCTCCGTGCAATCTAATGTCGACGTGTGTATCATTAAAATAAATAACGGCCTTCCTCCCACCTTACGCTGACTGGAAGACCGTTCAAGCGACTTTCAATGTCACTCACTACTCTGTATTCAACGCTAATCGTCGATTTGAGTTATTCAGCATGTTGCTGAGGCACGGGTAGTCCAGTAGCGTAGGTGGCCGAAACTTGCAGTCCCGAGTTGTCCTGAGCCGTGCCTAAACCATGCACTGGCCACTGAATACACCAAAATTGAAACCGACATCGACCAACGGGTTCTATTTCCTTCTACATAATGCTATGAAAGGAGTTACGGATGGTAGATTTAAAACCTTAAAGTTTTGACAAACTGATGAATCCTGACGCTCCTCGTACACCACAATGATAAAACACACGAGACCGTGCCCAGTATCAAACTGTCTTCACTGCCAATATCTGACAACGAAAGTGGGCCACCCGTGACACTTTCGGCGGTAGGACCTAAGGCCTTATAAGAATACATATAACATACAGAATACCCTGGTTATAATGCCACCGTTTGTCCATGAGAAAATATGGCATTATATCCTGGGTGGCATTATAACCAGGTAGGACAGTTAGCGGCCCTATGCAATCAACAAGGTGATTGAGCTGATGTCTCCTGTAATGAGCCTTGAATGGCTGGATAATCCCAGCATCTAGGGGTTGCAGCTGACTGGATAATCCCAGCATCTAGGGGTTGCAGCTGACTGGATAATCCCAGCATCTAGGGGTTGCAGGTGACTGGATAATCCCAGCATCTAGGGTTTGCAGGTGACTGGATAATCCCAGCATCTAGGGTTTGCAGGTGACTGGATAATCCCAGCATCTAGGGTTTGCAGGTGACTGGATAATCCCAGCATCTAGGGTTTGCAGGTGACTGGATAATCCCAACATCCAGGGGTTGCAGGTGACTTGTTCTTGTAGGTGGCAGGAAGTGTATTGTCACGCGTGTTATCCTATCTGGGATTACATGACTACCTAAAGCATTAATGAGTTTAGTCAAATAATTTGAGTCTTGTCAATTAACCAATTAAGATATGTATACTACATGCAGCCAGTGTAATTGGCATTATAACCAGGGGGAAATGACTTTTTGTTCCAAAAACCATTGGCATTTGGCATTATATCCTGTTTGGCATTATATCCTGTTTGGCATTATAACCAAGGTAGTATATAGGCAGGAAAACAGTTCTGGCCAAAACACGACATTATATCCAGGGTAGCACTACAACCAGGGGCATTATAACCAGGGGCAGTATAACCAGGGTGGCAGTATAACCAGGGTGGCAGTATAACCAGGGTGGCAGTATAACCAGGGTGGCAGTATAACCAGGGGGCAGTATAACCAGGGTGGCAGTATAACCAGGGTGGCAGTATAACCAGGGTGGCAGTATAACCAGGGTGGCAGTATAACCAGGGTGGCAGTATAACCAGGGTGGCAGTATAACCAGGGTGGCAGTATAACCAGGGTGGCAGTATAACCAGGGTGGCAGTATAACCAGGGTGGGGGGCAGTATAACCAGGGTGGCAGTATAACCAGGGTGGCAGTATAACCAGGGGCAGTATAACCAGGGTGGCAGCAGTATAACCAGGGTGGCAGTATAACCAGGGTATAACCAGGGTGGCAGTATAACCAGGGTGGCAGTATAACCAGGGGCCAGGGGCGGCAGTATAACCAGGGGGCAGTATAACCAGGGGCAGTATAACCAGGGTGGCAGTATAACCAGGGTGGCAGTATAACCAGGGTGGCAGTATAACCAGGGTGGCCAGGGTGGCAGTATAACCAGGGTAATAACCAGGGTGGCAGTATAACCAGGGTGGCAGTATAACCAGGGTGGCAGTATAACCAGGGTGGCAGTATAACCAGGGTGGCAGTATAACCAGGGTGGCAGTATAACCAGGGTGTATAACCAGGGTGGCAGTATAACCAGGGTGGCAGTATAACCAGGGTGGCAGTATAACCAGGGTGGCAGTATAACCAGGGTGGCAACCAGGGTAACCAGGGTGGCAGTATAACCAGGGTGGCAGTATAACCAGGGGCAGTATAACCAGGGTGGCAGTATAACCAGGGTGGCAGTATAACCAGGGTGGCAGTATAACCAGGGTGGCAGTATAACCAGGGGGCAGTATAACCAGGGTGGCAGTATAACCAGGGTGGCAGTATAACCAGGGTGGCAGTATAACCAGGGTGGCAGTATAACCAGGGTATAACCAGGGGGCAGTATAACCAGGGTGGCAGTACCAGGGTGGCAGTATAACCAGGGGCAGTATAACCAGGGGCAGTATAACCAGGGTGGCAGTAGTATAACCAGGGTGGCAGTAGTAAGTAACCAGGGTGGCAGTATAACCAGGGGCAGTATAACCAGGGTGGCAGTATAACCAGGGTGGCAGTATAACCAGGGTGGCAGTATAACCAGGGTGGCAGTATAACCAGGGTGGCAGTATAACCAGGGGCAGTATAACCAGGGTGGCAGTATAACCAGGGTGGCAGTATAACCAGGGGCAGTATAACCAGGCTGGCAGTATAACCAGGGTGGCAGTATAACCAGGGTGGCAGTATAACCAGGGTGGCAGTATAACCAGGGTGGCATTATAACCAGGGTGCACTGTACTCACTTGATCATCAATGATGGTGAAATTAGCCGTAGCAGTGAGGACTCCGAAAGGGAAGCTCAAAGATGAATCACCCATAGCGTAATCGACGCCGAGGATGGCGGTGCCATCGGCACTGGTGAAATTGATCGTCAGGTCTCCAATCGGACTATTCCTTGTGTAACTGAGTGATACTATACCCCCTTCTACAACAACGGCAGGAGTCGGCACTGTCAGGACGTACACTGAAACACATTAACATCAATGTGATCAAGTCCTCACAAAATATTTACCTGATATTCACGGAACCAATACTGAAAAACATATTAACATAAACTGACGGCAAAAGAAAGACTATATATTTGAAAATAGGATCTGACCGAAAAATACAAACGTTACTCCCACAAACACTTCAGTTTAAGACCAGTATTAAATACACCACCAATTATTACGTTTTGATTAAATTTTATAAATTGATGGAAACAAATTACCCATAGCGCAATAGAGTTCAGAGTGAAGTATATACATGTTAGCAATTGAGAAAGACAAGTTGAGGACATTTCAAAATTTAATGCATCAATTACAAATATGATATCCGATACAATTTCATTTTGACTTGTACCATACCTTCCTACTTTTTGTCAGATAAACTATTGACTAGCCTTTTGTATATGTTTATGACGTGCCACTGGTGGGGCAGGATACGCTTGTTGGGCCCTTAAACCTACAATGGTCTTAAGTGCACAGTAACTATAAATATACACCTGAGTACCGTTTCAACTACATACCGGTTTGTTGTGCTTAGAAATACTCTTTATTATAATTAGGTGATTCTGAGAGAAATACAAAACGACATATAGTCATTATTCCTATCATCGCCATGTTCGTTATCTCTAGTTCTTCATTTTCCGCCGGTCTGTTTTATTTCCACGAACATGTAAACATTTAACGGCGACAATCAACGGTCCATTCCGTTTCTTTCTACAACTTACGGTCATCATTCTCTATTGTTATGATCGTGCTGACATCGCCTGTTAGCAGATATGCAGATGTGAAGTCAATGCTGAAAGTCTTGTCTGGTTCAATCAGCTATAGAAATAAAGAATTCGATGTATTGGTTACATACAAAATGCAGTTTTATACAACAGTAGAACCCCATAGAGCTAATGAAAAAACAGGGACAGTGTTCGTTTTTTGTGTCTCTGTTTGTGAGTGAGTGAGTGAGTGAGTGAGTGGGTAAGAGGGTGGGTGGGTGTTTGGGTAAGTGAGTGAGTGAGTTGGAAGATTTGGTTTGTTGTTGAACGCTGCCGCACTCAGCAATATTCCAGCTATATGGCGGCGGTCTGTAAATAATCGAGTCTGGACGAGACGATCCAGTGATCAACAGCATAAACATCGTTCTACGCAATTGGGATGAGATGACATGTGTCATCCAAGTCAGCGAACCAATTTTAACCTGAAAGACCTGTTGTTGAGACTTGGTAAGTAAGTCCGGGTGGTCTAATGTTGCGACATGTCTAAGAATCAATACGCACAATATATCTCATTTTTGCATTAATTACCTGTGGAAACATATTCTACCTGTACATCATCAGTTGCTACATGTAACTACAACACGCCAACGCCAAAGAATAACCAGCCTCGGCCATCAGCCAAAACAATAACTGATATACATTCGATACCTTTAGTAAGGTCCAAAAATTGTCAGTATCGGGGTAGTGATCATGTTTGCTGTTTCTCTCGTGAAATAGACTTACCTCGTCATCTATTATGTTTATTACAAAGAAGTCGAGGAAAATGCGAGATCCAGGATCCGCCGGGTCGTAGTTGATAAGAATAGAAGACGTCGACACTGTGTAGTCTGTGTTCTCCGCCGCGGTGATCGCCGTCACCGTCATCGTCAGGGGGACTGGATTCACATTACCACTCGGTATGGTGAACTGAACGCCGCTAAAAGTGATGGTGTTTCCTTCGGTTGTGGTTGTAGGTATGTTTAAGGTTATACCAACATCTGGGAAGATGAAAAATAACATCTTACACCAGGTGACTGCGAAATGAAATCAAACCACAAGCGCTAATACTTTTTTACCATTTAACATCAGTTCGTGACATCAGCTGAACCATTGTTTTTAGTTATCGTGAACATTTACACATACCACGTAGATCTCGTTCACTAAAACATGTTAATGCCGAAGTGTTATAATACAAAATAAAGAGGCTTGTCAGATGTACCATCAAAGACAGGTTCGGAAATTTCTAAACGACACCTACAAGTCAACCCAAGAACTACTCCAATAAGTCCGCGTTAGCTGGAAGTAAGGCATATAATGTGAATAACTTTCTATTAAGTGCAAAAACATTTTAAAACCAAACTGAACATATTTGTCAACTACTTCTTCATAAAAAATACTTACGTAGTCTTCTCGCTTTTATCCCGAAATAAATACATTGATACCATTATACTGTTGCTATATATATATTGTTTCCTGGATGTCTAGAACAAACTCCACTGGACGACCCTTACTCCTAAATTTGATCATTGACAGATTGAATACATAGCTAAGATCGCTTTGAGAAACATGTCCCTGAATCATATCGTTACAATCATTACCGTTGTTTCCTATATTGAATACACAAAATAGTTATTTCTTAATAATCTTCGAATTTGAACTGTGTTTTATACAATTGGTGTGCAGGAGATGTATACAGTATTCTGAGAAATTTTTGAGAAAATCTTTGTTTCCTAATATAAAATAATACTGATAATAGAATTTTAAATAGTTGTTACATTATGTAGTAAGGTACTCAATATGGGAGGCAATTCTTGAAGGCCTAAGAATGAACCTTACTACATCAAGAGTTATCAACCTTGGTGTAACAGACGGCTTCCTTTGTTGGTCATGGCAGATTTGACAGCAGAAGAGAAAAGATAGCTGGTTCTAGATGATTTTGAAAGGGGTATGACTAATGCAAAAGAGTTAGCTGGTAGACATGACAATCTTCTGTCCACAATATACAGAAGTTGGGAATATTCAGTCAGGAGTTGGGACTGAGCACAAGACAGGGGCAGGGAGGTCAAGGAAGGTCAGTACAACGGATCGCCGGCGACTTGGTTAGATTGTGAGTAGAGGAAAATTGAAAAGCGTTGAGAATATCAGAAATGAGATGATTAATAGAGGAAGTCCTCGGGTATGTACTGAAACCCTTAGACAAGAATTACAGATTTAACTGGGTGGAAAGCGCGGAATTCCCTCACCATTGATGAAAGATGCACAAAAGGATGGACTCACGAAAATGAAGATTGGGATAACGTTTTCTTTTCTGATGAAAGTTAGGTTTGGCTTTTTGCGAACTGTGTGAAAATTTGGACAAAAGATACCGTGAAACCTATCTACCAACGCCCAAAACATAACCCGAAATTTCACTTGTTGGGGTGGGATACCATCACGTGGAGTGACGCCATTGTGTATTTTCGCTGGAAATTTGACGAAGGAACGATATGTTGACATCTTAAATGGTCACTTCCTTCCAACGGCCCGAATACTTTATGAAGATAATTGGATTTTCCAGGATGATAACGACCCAAAAACACACTGCAGACTACACCGGCTTTCGGACGAAAATGTTTAAAGGTCACATGCAACGTAAAACACAACTTTGCAGATTCTGATACCTTTCGGTATGGACTTACCGAAACAAAGCGTCAAAAATGCAAATTCAACTTATAAAGTTGAAAAATAACGCGATGAAAAAAAACGCGCGAAATCGGAGTTCAAACGTTTCACTAATTTTCCCCAGACTTTTCTGGGGAATACGGGTTTCAACAGCTGGGCTGCGCTCATAGCACGTGCGCAGTGAAATAGGTTCGCGCAACTTGGAAGCGGGCTGTCTGGTGAATACTCGGTGAAGGCTTTGGTGTGAGCTATTTTCATAATGTTTTGTTGATATCTCACAGGCGCGAGCTTTTTATATGTTATGACTGTAAATAAACTGTTTATATAATTTCATTTGTCTATTTCACCACACGTTCTTCTTACCGAGTCACTTTCTCAGTTCGATACTTAAAAGCAATGTCATTATTTAGCGTTGACACAATTTCTAACTGTGATATAGATATGTCGCTGTCACAGACAAAACTCAATGTTTTGTTAACGACACCTGTGTGTCTGCCTGCCTGTCTGCTAATGACAATATTCAATACACAACTGCGATCACTGACCACATGCAATTTGAACTTAACACCAATCAGGCTATACACCATAAACAAAACGCATTTATTTATGGCCCGAGTTCGGTCTCTGTCACATTATGTAATTACACAGACAGGCAGGTGTGATACTTGAACACATGACATGTTATGATGTCTGTTGATTGCAAAATGTTATACACAAAAAATGAGCATGTATTTACAAAACCCAACATCTCTATATATACACACACAATGAGCCGTGCAGGCGGCATCTGCTAATGAACCAGCCGTTACACTTGAGTGCACACCCACCCGCTCTGACTGGGTTCGGTATCCCGGCTGCTTCGTTTCGAGGGAGGTAAACCCAAGTACAAAATATTGCACTTTTGATTTGCGATTATACGCTTATAATTTTGTTTATTTGTTTTTTTCATAATCAGCAATGCATATTATATGTCATGAAGAAGTGATAATTGTGTTTTAATTATGTTTGATTTTTTGGTTGCATGTGACCTTTAAGTTTTAGACTGGCCCAGCTACAGTCCAGAACTTAACCCTATTGAGAATGTGTGGGGACTAATGAAGGACAGAATAAACCAAAAAGGAATATTGAGGATATGGAGAAAGAGGTGGTCAAATATTGGGATACGCTGTCACACGATTTCCTTCAAAGTTTTATCGGTAATGTACCTAGGCGCATTCAGTCGTGTATTGCAGGGCAAGGAGGGCTCACAAAGTACTGAAAAGACACTTATACTGGAAGAGAATCATATCTCAACATATTCAATTAAGTAAAACGTCTATAGTTTATAGACATGTATTAGGTATTTGCCGAAACAACTTTCTCAATAATTTCTGGAATACTATATGTGCGTCAGTGTTATCTTAACATGAAAACTGAAATTGTAATGAAATAATTTACCATTACCACTTACAGTCATTGTCTGTGATCGTAAAGTTAAATGTTCTGATTAATCCGTTATATTCAAAGGACACATCAAATCCCTCTTCAGTTTCCGCTTCCTGGTAACGAAAAATATTTATTGCTGTGAACATCAAGGCCACAAAAGTACAAGTAGTTAGTTGTGTAGGTTTAATGTCATGTAAGGGTGACACTCAACTTTTATTATTACCAAGATCTGCATTATCTAGTACATGGAATAGGAAGGAGAATTAACTTGACGAGTATGTCATACAGTATCATACAGTAAGTCTGTGTGTATTTGGTATGATTCAAAGTCACGTTATGACCAGATGTTCTAGCATGATACTATTAAATCACTGAATATTGCAGTGACGTACATCCATATTGTGTTCATTAACATTACGAGTGAGTGAGTTTAGTTTTACGCCGCTTTTGGCAATATTCCAGCAATATCACGGCGGGGAACACCAGAAATGGGCTTCACACAATGTACCAATGTGGGGAATCGAACCCGGGTCTTCGGCTTGACGAGCGAACACCTTAACCACTACGCTACCCGACCGCGCATGGACACTGGACAAAATTTTCCATTCAGAAATATTCTTATCAATTCGAAGTAGGTTATTGCGAAAAATATATACACCAAAATTAGGTTAAATATTATACCATAGCATCCAAAATAATAATACAAGTCACATTTATCACTGAAAGCAACTCTGAACTCTACAAAAGTTAGATTTGGTCTCAGCCAACCCATGCTTGTTGTAAGAGGCTACTAACGGATCGGGTGGTCAGGCTCGCTGACTTTGTTGACACATGTCATCGTATCCCAATTGCGTAGAACGATGTTCATGCTGTTTATCATTGGATTGTTTCGCCCAGATTCGATGATTTACAGACCGCCGCAATATAGCTGGAATATTGCTGAGTGCGGTGTTGAACAAGGCACAAACAAACAACAATTTCCAACTAGCAGACATGGTGAGTGAAGTCGGGTTTTCTTCAACATCGAAAGAAGTTTTTTACCTCCAGTGTAAATAAGACAATCGGTATAACCAGAAGCGTTGTTTAGACACTCACGTCATCATCAATCACTAAAACGAGTATTGGAGCAGACTGTATTCCAACACCCATGTCCACAGTGGGATCTAGGGCCACAACGTCATTCCCAGCATCCGCAGTCCAGGACGTATTAACATTAAACGTGAAAGCCCTTGACGAATCTTCCCGCGTCACTGTTAAGGTAAGGACCGATCCTTCTTCGACAGAGGTATTCCCCGACAGCTCAAATAAATCCACTGGAACCCAGTATTGTAAATAACGATCGCATTATTGTATATAAAACAGGTTAAGGATCATGAAATAGTTTTATATGTGAAACATGAAGTTGTGTGCTCAGTCTCCACACCAATGATTCTCCAAAACATCCATGATCGTTAACTTTTCTGTACATGTGTATCACAATACTACTGATATAGTGCAAGCCGCTATAATGCATTCAGTAATTATTTGCCGTTCTCAGCCTTGTTTGAGTACATGTAAACTAGAATATCACCAACACAAACGTTCAAACCAGCGGTTTCATTTTAAGTCAGCAAAATCCGACAATAATTTATGAATTCCTTAAAAATGTCAATAACTCATATGTGATAATGTTTATTCGACCACCCATCATTCGGTAGAGCGACTGATTAAAAACAGTTCGTCAAATTACTTGCCTAATTCGCATGTTGTCCCAGTGTATCCTTCGGGACATGAACACACATCAGACGCACATGTTCCGCCATTATTGCACGATAGGCAACTAGGGCCGAGGACTTCGACAGCTAAATGAAAGAAAAAACCAGATCATTAATAGGACATTCAAATATATACACGTCCTTTCATCAGCCGCGATACACCCAAAAAACATAATGTTTATGATTATGTAGTTAGAACGACTGTTTATATATTGTTTGCCTTCTTGAATCAGTACACAAGACACACATGATTAGGAATCACTACGATAATGTAACATACATGTAACACCATGATAATACCATTTGGTCCGTGCCATTACATTTCTAATCGTACTGACAGTAACCTTAAAATTGATGATACCTAGAAAGAAAAGAAATATGTTGTGTTATACACTTCAAAAGAAATTGGATTTGACCCAAACATGACAAATATAACATAAGCTGACAACAAACGCGGAACCACCGCAAACGTCAGATAAAAAACATAGCAATGTAAAAACATCACCGCTGAAAAAACACACTTTCTTTCTCGTTTGTTTCGTTTCTGTCCACCTTACAACATGGGCAGGGGCGGATACAGCACAGACAAACACACACACACACACACACACTCCTTTTCCCAGCTGATTAAAAAAAAAGCAACAAAATGATATAATCGATATACGTGGAAGTGTAATAACCCGCCGATGTTTCTGTAGAATCCAAATGGCTGGACATGCTTGCATGCGTATGTGAGATGTATTCGGGGATGAGTAAATGAGGTCAATTATGACAAGATGGCGTAAATCATGTGGTCAGTAAATGGTGTCGACTATACTTACCATATGACTCTAAAGGGAAAATGGCAAGCACGATCACAATCCAGGCAAACATCCCTGCTGATCTGAGAGCAAAAAGCGAATAAACGTTCACAAAAGTCACGTTTGATTACTTTGGTAAAAGTACAAACTACACAGTTGACCCTATTGAGAAATAATACATTCCAAAAAAGGTCTTGTTAATTTATTTGGTCTGAAAGCACTAAATATGTGCCTTTCAGTTCACGCCAAATCCACCAATGCCAGCAGATTACGAGCACAATGAGAAAATGCCTGGCAACATGGGGCGAGTGGTGCCATGCCACAGACTACATATATTATACTACATAAACCACAGCAGGCTCTTTTATACACGGAGTTGCTGTATAGAAAAATGGTTCAGCCAACATCATTTTCAGTAATCCCCAGACAAAAACATTCAATGCTGAGTGAAAACGAGGTCAGTCACTCCGTTCAGTTTGAAAGTCAAAGTTATGAAAGCTAACGATATTTAAAGGATTTTACGCCCCTATTACTACAAACTGTCCATACTGATATGAAAGAATAATTTGCATGTATTGGTAAAATGTCAAATTCTGGTTTAGAAATTCAGTGAACCACTAAGCGATCTAGAAATTGTGTCATTATATATTTCATGGCCACTGTACTATTGGTCCCATGGCCATAATATATGTAATAAACTCGGTGCTGTTCTGTAAAATGTCAAACCCCTTTTAACCTTTAAGAACCAACGCAGCTCAGTGATAATTTAGCAGCAGTCCTATATTCTCCTTTAGGCCGATGTTACGTTTGTCGAGCTGACGTCTGTCGGATACAGACGCGTCATAGTTAAAGTCCTTACAGCTCCACTCACCCTCAACACACACATGACGCGCGCTCGCACGCACGCACACAGAGCTCAACTCATGGTAGAATAATTCCATCACTGACTCAGACTTCGGACAAAATCACTAAAACCGTGAAAAGACAAATCGTATTAAGTTTACTTTTAATACTAACCAACATGACTGCCAAAGTGACTGCCTATGTACGTTTAGGCATTAATGTGCACGTAAGGAAATATCAGTTGGCTAATTTTGCCAAATCATGAAATGAAAACTAAAAATGAACTGAATAATGGCTTTTGTATCTAGAGTAAAATGTGTGCATGTGTTAAAACATCGGGAGATGCAACGAGTGCATTGGCGACTATCTGGCGGTAGTAGATTTTGCATAATACAAGGTTTTTTTCTGAAGTGGAACTAGTACTTGCATAATCTCGAGAATTGGAGAATGAAGCTTAGCAAAAGTGAACAAGATGAAATGGTTACCTTCATTGAAAAAGTTATTGTACACTGTTTATCTGGATGTTAATTTAGTGACACGAATTCCACAATCACAAGAGAATTACTGCATGTTGCTTTACAAGCTTTTTGCGTACTAAAATGGTAACTGTAACATATCTTACTCTCATTAAAACAAAGCTGAAATTGAAATTTTGTAACATTTTACTTGCTACCTGAAAAGAATACACAGTATGGTCACACAATCTGATTGCCACACAGATCCTAAATGAGAATGATTGTTATGATTGTCTGGACCACCACTGGCGACCAATCAGCATGCTGTAGCCACCCCTCGCACGGATAACATATGCCAGTCTCCTCACACTGGCAATCAAGCCTCGAATCCTCAGCATTGGGATCCCCTGCCTTTCCCCATGGAGTGCCTGCGTCAATTCCTGCACATTTTGAACAGTATGATCTCAAGCTCGAACTTGGAGTCCAAGATAGTCTCAAAGATGTTCGATAGCGTCTTATCGGGGCTCCTTGTGGGCCATGGTAAAGGTTCAGTGGCGTTGTGCTGCAAATGGGCGATTACGGCTCGAGAAGGGCGAAATGTAGAGTTCTCTTCGATGAATATCGGACGACTGACAAGGGAATGATTATCAAAATGTATCCAGTACATCTGTTGATAACGTTGAACGTTGAGTTACTGTAATGAAATCATACGAATACGAATTCGAATGCAACCCCACACCATTACCAAGCCACCACAAAAGCTGCATGGATCAGCTTCCCTGGTGCCTCATTACGACGTCTTCACACCCGACAACAGCCGCAACGTGTAGAAGATGGCGACTTTAATCATACCATGAACCCGACGCCATGTCCTCAAATTGCAGGTTTCTCGGAGCATGCACCATGCCACTTACCTGTCTGTGTCGGACTGCGAGGATGGGACGACTTGATCTGAGACTAGTAGCCGGCATCCTCCTTCTCATGGTACTGGCGTCGTATTCTCCCCATTGGTCATGGGATTGTGTCATGTCAGACAGTGGTCATTGGTCTTCCTCGGGATTCCATCTCTTGGACGATCCTTTACCTCACCCCACCGGGCGCGGTAAGACGTAGGCGTTGTTTGCTTAAAGGCAGTTCACTCCAATACGTGGTGTGTGAGTTCGTGCGTTGTTACAGAGCACCTTGGGTCTGATGCTGAAGGTAGGACAGCACTATCTACTCTATAACGTTGTGTATTGAGGTTTCCACGAATGACGACTCGTGGTGTTTCCTGGTCTTCACAAATGCCACCCCACACCATGACGCCATCTTCACCGTATCTCAAATGTTTATCATACACATTTTGTTGGAATGCCGATTTCAGTTAAATAATAATAATAATGTGTCCATTTATATAGCACCAAACTCCACACTAGGTATGCTCATAGCGCTAACAATCAAGGCACAGCACATTATTACCCCGGATAACCCAAGCTGCCTGTTAGGCGCTAGAAGGTTATAGTCATATGACTTATTCCACTGGGTACCCATTTTCCTGCTGGGTGAACAGAGACAATTTTGAACAAACTCACTTGCCTAAGGTGAGACCACATGTGTCACATGTGCTTCCTTGTGGGGCAGGACCCAAGTCCTAGAAACTCTCATGAGTCAAGCTTCCAAACACCTTAGTTCGGGTACGGATCTCGATCAAGTTACTTTTCAGTACATGTCTCCAAGGATGAGAGTTGAAATTGATTTTGGAATTCAGACTCGTGATCCAATGATAATTGCATGGGTGTATCACTGAAAATCTCTGGTCAAACCAGGTGTTTGCGAAAGGTTAGTATGTCGACTCCACTCAGGTAGCCCCCGTCTAACGAGTCCGTGCATGGCTCACAGTGACCTAACCACTGGACCATTAACTATTCAGGCCTACTATACTAACGGTGAGCAAATCATCAAAACTGAACTCATATACAGCAAAACAGAACAAAATCACCAAAACTGCAACAATATCCTCTAAAACCGAAACAATACATATGTAATGAAAGACTAATCGTTTGAAATGGAAACAAAACTCGCGTATCGGCTACAGTCCGTTTGAGTCAGAAACGGACCGATGAATTGCAAATTTTATCATTGTACAAAATTGCCACATAAATATAAATAGTACACATGTTTATCATTTACTAATACCCAACAGCTTTCTTATATTTGAAAATTTAACGGACTCCACCAAAAAGTTGTTTAAGAAACTATCATCATTGAAAACGGATGATTAACTCTGTTCCTTCATCCATAACGTCTTTTGCGTGGTTAGGGCTCTTACTTCTTAACACTCTCAAGGTAGTTATTTCTTGCGTATCTCGGTGTATTAGATAAATGCTACTGAGCTCACGATGAAACTCTGGGATGTGATTCGGTCAGCTAAGGAGTATGTGGTTTGTTCCCCATTCAAATCAAATGACATTTAATATGATAAGGCTGAAGTGGGATGCCGGATCTCCCTGTCTCCTGCTGTTAAACGACATTGTCACTGCTTAAACACCATGTTTCTTTCTTTACGTAGCTATGGCTCATCATGATGTTCCTGCGTGATCCCTCTTACTGTATATGCAAGTCTCTCAAGGCTGCGTGATCCCTCTTACTGTATATGCAAGTCTCTCAAGGCTGCGTGATCCCTCTTACTGTATATGCAAGTCTCTCAAGGCTGCGTGATCCCTCTTACTGTATATGCAAGTCTCTCAAGGCTACGTGATCTCTATTACTGTATATGCAAGTCTCTGTTCGTGATCCCTCTTCAAATGCGTGATCTCTATTACCGTATATGCAAGTCTCTCAATATCCCTCTTGCTGTATATGCAAGTCTCTCAAGGCTGCGTGATCCCTCTTGCTGTGGGCATTTCAAGGCTGCGTGATCCCTCTTGCTGTATATGCTCTCTCAAGGCTGCGTGATCCCTCTTACTGTATGTGCAAGTCTCTCAAGGCTGCGTGATCCCTCTTACTGTATATGCAAGTCTCTCAAGGCTGCGTGATCCCTCTTACTGTCACTATCAAGGCTGCGTGATCCCTCTTACTGTATATGCAAGTCTCATGCGTGATCCCTCTTACTGTATATGCAAGTCTCTCAAGGCTGCGTGATCCCTCTTACTGTATATGCAAGTCTCTCAAGGCTGCGTGATCCCTCTTACTGTATATGCAAGTCTCTCAAGGCTGCGTGATCCCTCTTACTGTATATGCAAGTCTCTCAAGGCTGAGCCATCTTAGCCTGAATGTTATTATCCAAAACATGATTTTCGAGAATATTAACGAGGCGTATATAATACTGTTGTATCTACCGGAGACAAACCTCGCGGTCGACCTACTTCAGTCAGAATAAGTTCTGATTCTCTGACAATTAGTGGTGTAACGATTCATCGATACGCATCGATGCATCGATCCATGGGCCGCCGATACAGTGAATCGATACAAAGTTGTACATTATCGTATACCCCGATACGATCTTCAAATGGGCCACGATACATCGATGTTTTGCCGAATCCCCATATCTGTCAATATCTGTTTTTAAAATGATTAAAATATATGCATACTTATTTTCGCTTCATAAGTTTCTCGGAAATTCTTGCGTCAGGAACTGTGTCAAACATAGCGCTCACATTTTATTTACATTCACAAAGTCCGTGTATAAACGTAATTATCTCGTTCCCGAATGAACATTGAAAAACACTGGCGGAATTTGACAAAATACTTTGAAGTGGTTTTGTTTTGATCTTAAGGTGTTATATAGTTGGTGGTAAAATTAAAGATTTTAGTATCGTGATACGTATCGTATCGCAGGTTGTATGCCAATACTAGCACTACTGACAATATGACCCACTCATGTATGACAAATTGTTCGCCTCGTTGTGCACCAGCCTCGAAATACGGAAAGGGTTGGGTCACAGTGGGTGGTATGGAGAATATTTCAATATTTCAGGGTTGGGTCTAGGAGGTATACCGTTCAGGGGGATTACATTTATTGGGATACATTTACAACCGGCATAGACTAGGAACCACCGGCCGTCATATCACCCCAAAAAAACAGCTTGAAAGGGTTGAGTCAATGGAAACGATTTCGACGTTTCTTTTCTTAGTTTCTAGCCTGACAAAATATTGGAAGAAAATGCTGGTAAAATTGTCAGCTTAAAGTACCATCACAGATTCCTTTTCGTTAAAACACCATCACAACAGATCTTATGGGAACACTTCTCAAAAGAATTCGATCAAAGTTTTCCCTCGTCCTAGATGTGTTCCGAATGGATATTTAAAAACAACAAGACCAGAACAACAAGACAAAAAAACATTCTAAAAAAACATTATCCAGCAAGACGCGGTTTTTATGACATGTCAAATAAATATTTACCCTGATGCTCAAACCACAAATTAACCCCTGAAGATCTGGGTTAGAATTGGTCTTCAGCTGCCCATGCTTGTCGTAAAAGGCAACTAACTGGATCTGGTGGTCAGGCTCGCTGACTTGGTTGACACATGGCATCGTATCCAAATTGTGTAGATGCTCATTCTGTTGATCACTGGATTGACTGATCAAGACGCGATTATTTACATACCTCCGTCATATAGCTGGAATACTGATGAGTGTGGCGTCAAAACAACAAACAAATACACAAAACACTACACAGATGTGTACTAAATTATAACAAAGGACACGCTAAATGAATGTTTCATCGAAGAATAAGATAAACCATACTCACTTTTATGTTGGACTGGGGAGCTCGTAATAAACGACGTCTGTTTTATACAGAACAAGACACCTTCTCCTCGAGTCAGTTTGCTTGCTGTCAATTTAACATATTTTATATAGCTCTGATTTAAAATCATCTACTGTAAATGCTATTCACCAGTTCAGGGCATGTGCAAACAGGGGTGGTGCTTAAGAGGTGTACGGGGCTACGGAGATTGAGGTCACTTGGCCACCAGGACACGGGTGGCCGGACATGGCCTCTATTCTGTGTCTACATTGTTTATCACAACGCACATTCTACAAACAAATAATCACATTATTAAACAGCGTGTGATTTGTTTTATCCAAACACCCCTGAGACTATATTTAAAAAGAAACCTAATCATTGTTATTAAATTAAGCCATGTTATATTTTTAATATATATTATGTACAAACGAAAAATACCACTAGAACTGTCACGGGCGTTTTGTCAATATATACCATTCAAAAAATGTAGGGGATATTGGATTTACAAGATTGATAAAATGCAAATGATGAAGCCAAGTGAGTGAGTGAGTGAGTTAATATTTAACGTCACATCGGCAATATCTCAGCCATATCGTGACGAAAACAATTTATACAATAAAAAGTGGAAACATTTTGAGGATTAAAACCTGTCGACGATGGACAGTAAAAATACTAGGGAATCACAGATATAGATATAAAACTAGCGAGCAGAGCTAAAACAGTCCAATTAAAGAAGACAATACAGTATAAAACACGGGCTATAGATCGCCAACAACTGAAGGTAGATCACCATACTAAGGACCATGGGGACTTACAGTACCTTTGCTACCTACATGGACCCTAGTTGGATTTACATCATCCCTTCAGCAGCCAGCCATTGTAGTCAAAATTTAGCCATAATTAAAATCACAAAAATGCTACGCTTAAAATCCTGGTAAGTTTGAAATTTACTTTGAGTGTTTTGGGACTTACGTACCCTCTCAGGAGGACGATAATTTTACAGTACTTTAACTCCCCTTGAGGGTACAGCCACTAACAATCTGAGTTACTAATTTAAACTTTCAATCATAAAATATTTATCTATTTACAAATCGGTTAACAAATCTAATTCCTTTAAAAATGCAATAATTAAATGAGAACTTATATTATTAAAAAGATCCTTCATAGTTCGTGATTTGAAATAGTTATCCCTTGTGATGGACTATTCAACACAGTCAAGCAAGACATGCTTGACCGTGATTCTTTCATCACAAGGGGATGCAAAACGGAGGATCATCGCCTTTTAACAAATATTCATGAGTATATCTTGTATGGCCAATGCGACATCGTCGCATGATGACCTCTTCAAATCTGGACTGACAATCCAAGTAGGTGTAACCAATATAGGGTGAAAATGTGACAAGTTATTCCATTCTTTTGGAAATGTTTCATTTGTATGGATATATATTACTTTTTCTCATATGCATTGGCATGGGCTAGTGGTATGCTCGCAAAATGGAATATCCCGTACTTTCTTTAATGGTATATGTCATCAATAATAAGTTAAAGATAAAAATACTGATGTGTCACACATTTTATCTGACTGTGGTAATAACGTTTCCAATTATTCACAAGTCACAAAAATATATTCACTGCAAGCCAACCAAGTCTATAAATGTTCATAAATTCCATGTCGAGATGAGATATATCTTGTCCTTCCACAACCCTCAAATAAGTCTACAGGTTTTGTACATAATCTAGGCCTTCCCAGATTATCTCCAAGCCCTCTACCTATTCATTTAGGTTTGATAAGAACTCTTCTCCTTATAGGGTGCAGTTAATTCCTCGATACTATTCAGCGTATATGCTTTTACTGCTTCTGTTAACACATGGAATTTGTCTTCATCTTCTTGGTATTGTAAATCAAAAGTCTATTGCCATAAAGATTACACAAGTAGTTAAATAGTTATTGTATTCGGATACACCGTGAGAATGAGATAAGATACATCGGCCTACAACTACTCAGCAATGACCAGGAAAACATGTATCAGCTGTCGTGGCTATTTCCTGGTTTTCTGGGCGAGTTCCAGTTACTTCAACAGAACGCCTATCGTAGGAGGCGACGCAGGGGGTCAACTAGTCAGGCTTAATGAATTGGTTGATGCATGTTACCGGCGCGCCCTTGATCAGTAGATGCTCATGATGTCAGTTACGGGAACTAACTGATGAATTGGCTGATGCAAGTTATCGTATCCTTAATCGGTAGATGGGTGCTGATGATTTTAACCCCAATGTTGCCATGTATATTCATATCATAATTAGGTTTGTTTGTTGGCGCACCATATATTGACACCTTTTAGACATCTTTGTAAGTTTAGATATGGGTTCTCATTACATCAGTTCGTTTTAAAGACGTGAAGAAGCCTTATATTTTGGAGCTTATGAATGCAGGGAAAACTTAAACAACAATGACATTCAGTCAACGGCCAAAATTTTACTCAAGAACTAGAAGAAGGCAATAACATCCCAGCAGCCTTTCCATTTTGATGATTTTTGGGAGAAGGGGCTCAATCAGGAGGAAAAGATGAATCTGCCGGGGTGGACAAACTTGAAAAGAGGAGTCCACTTGGTCAATATTAGTGTGAACAAAGCAAAAACATCCAGTGAATTGAAAGTTGTGTTTTGGAATACACAATCCATCCGGAAAGAGTCATGGCTTATGGAACATGGAGTGTGAGTTTAGTTCTACGCCACACACAGCAACATCCCAGCTATATGGCGGGAACATGGAGATAATTGGTTATAATAGACAAACCAAGACAACATACTAATGGCGAATGGAATCATCATAGTTTACAGGTCTTGCTTACAGCCAGGGCTCTTGACTGCTTTGGAAAGAAGCTGTCCGCCACATTCAAAATATTGTGCGTTAAACATCTCAGGGTGCAGAGGTGCAACCAGCACCTTATATGACTTTCAACATGAATTCGCGGATAACAGGAATGACGAGATGACAAAAGATGACACTTGTCTTATGAAGTGCTTTCCCCTTCATGATTCCACATCTACCATAACATATGTAGGTGGATGCACAGATGACATCAAATCTTGGATGTCGTGGGGGATGCTATATTCAATCGTTACAAGACTCCTGCGACCAGCACTATCACAAATAGTGTTATCGGACTTAGCGCCCATCTTGACAGTGAACGACATCTCCAGCATCTGCAGCACATCTTAGACATATCGGTCCAATCTGAGACATCATGCTGTTCACGTGGTTGTCAGAATCTCTGTTATAGTCTACTTAGTAGTATCTTTGAGGGGCGGTTAACCACACTACATCATTTTTTAAACAGGGCTGGGAGGTGGGGTAGCCTAGTGGTTAAGCGTTCGGTCGTCACGCCGAAGACCTGGGTTCGATTCCCCACATGGGTACAATGTGTGAAGCTCATTTCTGGTGTCCCCCGCCGTGATGTTGCTGGAATATTGCTAAAAGCGGCGTAAAACCAAACTCACTCACTCACTCAAAAAGGGCACCAATGATTGTGTCAAAAGTTGGAGG
The DNA here is from genome assembly GCF_003918875.1 of Haliotis rubra. Classification (NCBI taxonomy): domain Eukaryota; kingdom Metazoa; phylum Mollusca; class Gastropoda; order Lepetellida; family Haliotidae; genus Haliotis; species Haliotis rubra. Next base: position 1,594,427 of record NW_025765836.1, on the reverse strand, counting down.
ACATAATAACCCGTGCGTATCGGTCTGAACCTGGCCCGTGAGAGAAACTGGAGCTCAACACAACATCTAAATGTACCACTGCTGGAACCAGTAGAGATCTCCTTACTTATTGGGTCACTCAGATCTCACCGTTCCGAGACATCTTCTTTTGCATACAAAGGACAAAACAGACAAAGGTTTGGGCAGAGGTCATTTGACCACAGTGCTGCACTTCATGTAAGTATCACTCCCTCTTCGCATGTCTCAAAGATATTCCTGTCCAGGCACTTTTATCAAAATTAAATCCAACACTAGTTGCCACATTTATTTGTCTTGTATCTGTGACCTGTTATCAACTGTCTTCCCCTATGTTATGTACCACTGTATTCACCTGGTGTATAGAAGTACCAATGTGCGTAGTATTATATTAAATACGTAATCACTAAAGTAAATAAACTTGCATTTTAGCTGACAATGCTCATTATCAATTAATATATACATTCAGTTCCCCGGTACCGATCTCGACCGAGTAACTTCTCTTATTTTACCGGCGAAAGTCTTACATTTCAGTACAGAGGAGTGTTGAAGTTGTTATTAGATATTAGACACATGATCCAATAGTTTGTTCACGATTTGTAAAAGCCTTGCTTTTGCGGGGTTTTTTTCTCTAACGCTGCACTAGGCTGTATTCCAGCTGCATTCTGCGGTCTTTTCATGTCGAGTCCCTGCCAGAAGGTCTAGTGATTGTCATCCTGAACGTCGATCTTCGCAATAAGTAATCAATGATGATCGACAGTTTGTTCGGCTAGTTATTCAGCACTGCTTTATTACAAATAAAAAAATACATATTAAAAATTTAGACGAGGATCCATAGATCAGTTCTGAAGAAACCAATGTACTAAATATTTCTGTCTTAACAACTTTGTAGCGATATTCGCTCAATAGGATTTGGAAGTGTTTTTCATTTACTGATTGAAAAGATGCTAATTCTTTGCAAATTTTTCAGGCTGTATTTTCAGTTCAACTTCTCTCAAAATCCCAGCTGCCATGCTATTTGGTTTTTAATATGAAATGTGAATGTTGTACTGATTTCAAAGGCTATGTTTTTCCGTACGTAAATGTGATTTTTCAGTCCACGATATCTCGGTGAAAAATCCATCAGATGTATATAATGGAATATCACTGTAATATATAACGTCGAACCCAAAGAATATGTAGTCTCGATCTGCTGATACATATTGCCTTGGGGTACAAGGAACAATAAGGTAGAAAATTGTATGGGTGTATCACAAGATACCACTGAAAACAACAGGTTTTGGCGAAGGTGTACTATTTCGAATCCACTCAGGTAGCCTGCGTCCAACCACGTGACTCATTAAACAAGTGACCTGTAGACTGGATCTATTGCTTACCGCCAATAACTCCGATCATTTGAAATCCTATTTCCACTGGCCTCACCTGTTAAGACAGATTATCCCACATTCTCCGCTTTGTGTATGTATATAACAAGCTTTTTCACATCACTGTCACCACACACCTATATCTATTCAACTGTATCAACTTTATACTTTCTCATAACTATTCCTTATCGCTTGATAACATTGCATGAATCCACACCAGTTCCTTCATCCATGATAAAGTACCACGCAGATGGACCCAGTGGGGACACCCTATTCACTCGTGAATTCGTGACAAAGATGTTCACCGTCCCAGGCGAATACATAAACCATTCAATAACGTTCTCAAAACATTTTAATGAGGTATCCCACCTCTAGCTGGTGTAATATTTGGAGTCCTCTTCTTAACTAACCCATAATGCATAAGGGGCCGGGAGGTAGGCTAGTGGTTGAAGTTAAAGATCGGGATTCGATACCATATGTGTACAATGTGTGGGTAGAAGCAATTAAACCCTTTCCACAATCCTATGACATCTCTACTAAGAACAGAGTCGATTGTATAGTTGTGACTATATCATGTGCATGTATACAGTATGTTTGATTCATCAGTATTGCAGATGTACGATGTTTTTTGTAAACAAATCGAGTCTGGGTCAGACAATCCAATGACTGTCACCATACGATACGATGACAGTGTTTGCGATAAGGTGGCACCCGTCATAAACATATGCGAATACCAGGCAGTTGTTCACCAGAAATAATTCGGGAAAGTATGGTATTTGTCAAAATGGGGAATTGCATCAGACATCATTTTTGTCACTCATCCATCAAATTTCTAAAAGTCCTCCACATGTCTACCATAAAACATTTAAAGGCTTTACTGGGGCCTTGAATGTTGTAAGCTTGATCGAACAATTTCTAATCAAGAGTGGTATGACGCTCTTTGAAATCGTGTCTCAGAAGTTGTCAAATGTTAACACCAAAGGCTTGAGCTGTTGGAATATTGCTCGACATGAAAGGAAAGTTGACTGTTGGGAAGCTGAAATCATCCCTTTTCTCATATATATATACAGTCCGGTGAAGCTCAATTCCGGTGTCCCCAGCCGTGATTTTGGTGGAATATTGCTAAAAGCAACGGACTGGAGAATCACTCATTCACGCAACTCACAATACATATGAAGTAGTGCTGTTAGCAGAGTTGCCTGTTGTCGTATATGAACCAGTATAATTTTTTCTAGTACTAGTATAATGGTTTCAGTAACAGGGTAAATGATTGGCATGTCATTAAAAACGCGTCTTGCTTTTTAATTGTTTCTTGCTAATGTTGCTCTGGTCGGGAAAGTGAGTGTTTGGGGCTGATCAGGTGACAACGAAATATCAGTCAATATCACAGTGGGTATTGGACTCTACTTACATGCAGTGGCAAACGTTTGTCCAAATATCTCTAAGGTCAACGTACCGATGAGCAATTTGTATTCCACATTTGACAAGTTATCTTTTGTCTTGTCTCACAGTTCCATACCTGGCCACCTTCTGTGGAGTTTTTCACGAAAACTAACACCTGGGGAAACCAGTTGATTGTTTCAACAATTTAGCAAGTTGAGCTTTGAGCTGATAAACATTCCTTTGGCACTGTACCCAGGGTTACAGCTCTAGGATATTTAGATTTTGTAATTCAAGATGTACATTAACTGTGTCTTGTGCCAAAGTTACCAATGGAGAGTTTGTGCTGTAACACATTATATTACAAGGCATGAATCACTGCACAGGCGTGGACTGATGGTTAACAGAAGACACACTAAATGAATGCAGCATTGAATATGATGAACAATACTCATTTTTATGTAGGATTGGTTAGTGAATGCCTTCCGGTTCATACAGTACTAAACACCTTCTGATACCATCAGATATCAGTGGCTGTCAATTTTGTATGTATGTTTATCAGTCAGATCATCTGTTGTAAATGTCCAGGTGATGTGTGAAAAGGGGAATGTTTTTTAACAGGGTGGTGATAGGTGTACGGGGCTGCGGAGGTTGAGGTCACTTGGTCATCAGGACACGGGTGGCCGAACACGGCCTCTGGGGACAACATATCAATTCGGTTCTATGTCTACATTTTTTAATCACAACACACATTCTGCAAACAATTAATCACATTATTTAAAGCGAGAGTTGTTATTTTAGTCCACGTGAGACTAAATTTAAAAAGAAACAAAATCATCGTCCTTAAAATTAACCAACAACACTACTATAACAACGATATTTTAAAACATTATGCATAAAAACAATATTTCATAAAAGCGATGTCGAGATTAACTTTACACAACCTATATATGACGTCTCCAAGTATAGTTCATGAACAAATCCTCTCCAGCAACACACTCACCTCTCGCTTAAGGAATCATTTAGGTTTAGTAAGAATTTAACTCTTTATCTTTTCGGTCTTTTGGATCAATAGTCTGTTGCGACAAACATTCTACAAGTATCTGGATATTGGGTATATCTTGCGTGGGTTTACTGGACGACATCCATTTACTTCAACAGACCACCTATCGTAGGAGACGATTAACGGGATCGGTTGGCCAGGCTTAATGAAATGATTCATGCATGTTATCGTAACCTTATTCAGAAGATTATATTCACACCGCCGTCATATACCTGGAATAGGGCGGCGTTAAACAGCAAACAAACAAACACCTACCTTCAAACGCCCAGAACAGGACCGTTTTGATTAAATTCCGCGTGTCGTAGACCAATGCTCGGCTATGTTGCTCTGCTGTGGGGAGTACTAGGAGTGAGTAAAAGACTTCTTGTTTAAAACTTGTATCATTATCTCCGAAAGAATTCTGTCCACTACCTTTATTGTCAATGCGTTTTCAAAGAACAGAAAAAATGGGGAAGGAGTGTATTTAGAAATTTAATGTTAAGTCAAACGTGAAATTGTTGCGCCCCAGTAATGGGCTGACAGGCCCTTTGCATTGCCGCGGAACATTGAGACGATCTCCATGTGTCATATCACGAAATTGTTGTGTTACAATGAGCGAGTATGCCATCCCGGTACCCGACATTGTGGGAATATACTTGTCGGTATAACCTTTCAAATTGTTACGTTCCTACTGTCAGCTGTTTTTGGAAATACATCTGTATAAATTATGGTTCAATTGCGATGGGTGATTAAGAGATTATGAAAGTTGACGTGAGGATGTCATTGTTGGTACATTTAGGGAAGTATGTATGATTTAGATGGAATGCATGAACGAGGTCAGTGCTGCGCTGGTGAGCACACAGAACTGACAAAATGAATGGATGTTATTTTGGATCCAGTTCAACAGAATTAAAGAGATAGGAAACGCACCAGGGAGTGAAATGTACACAATATATGCTTTCAGTGAAATGAATCCAAGGTTTTCAGAACATATATTGTGTATATTAACATATGAGTACAAGGTAACACTTGTTGCAAAGGGGCGGGTAGCCTGATGGTTAAAGCGTTCGCTCGTCACGCCGAAGACCCGGGTTCGATTCCCCACATGGGTACAATGTGTGAAGCTCATTTCTGGTGTCCCCCGCCGTCATATTGCTCGAATATTGCTAAAAGTGGCGTAAAACCAAACTCACTCACTCACTTGTTGCAAAACAACTGATTGGACTTACATTTTCTAAGCATACAATAGGGTTACAGTGGGGCGTTGATTTGTTGAACTCGTGGAAGCTGGGGAAGGTTCGGGTTATCCGAGGATCGAGATAACCAAAAAATTCTATTTTGAAAACCAAACGTGATGTTATGACACATTATTAAACATATTCTAATCAATGTCATATCTTTAGTTGGCGATTCAACCACGGTCCATCATTCTATGGTCGATCTATAAACATGGGGAAATGATATTGATATGATTGACAAAAGTGCTCTATTTGGTCCCATATGAATTTATTACATACCTAAAGACAAGAAAAAAGCGATAATCACGGTCCTTATGCAGTGGCGATTTACGCAATGTTCTTGAAGTTAAGCACTGGGTTTTTGAAAAGTTTTTTTTTAAATACGACTATCAAAAACAAAACAAATGCTGAAAGCTGAATGTTGATCATTTGTTAAACAGGTTAAAGCACTTGGGCTCTGGTGTCCAATCGTTAAAATGGTTCCTTAGAAGCCACGGCTCACTTTAACCATCATGTCAACGTGCTCTTTGTTTTTTATAGTACAGTCTCGTCTCGTATATTATTGCTGTCGCGATCTACCCTGATAAACATAATTATTCTTTGCCGGCGGCCATACTGGATTGTGTCTTTTTGTTCATTATATGTCATCCCTTAACAGAAAATTACCACCAAACATATTTACAAAAGCGTACGACGATAGTCATTAATCAGTCATACAGAAAATTGACGCTAATAGTCACCTAGCTGCTCTGCCTCTGGCACATCCTGTTGTCAAATATTTAAAGTGAGCTTCGTCTTTACACCTCAACAGATAACCATAATAGAAATTGTGATAAAGTCGGTTGGCAGAACTCTGCATCAAATATTTTATATTTGTTATTTCTTTTTGCTTTTCACTCGAGTTAGTGTATTAGAATGTGGGAAATATGCGTATAGTTGTATAATTATACATTTCAATACATATCTGGGAAAATATAATACCAGCAGATTTTATCATCAATATTGAAATATTTGATATGAACTCTATCAAAATTTCGAGGCGTGTAGACATAAAAAAATATCTGTTACGAAAACAACAAAGAACTTTGTATATTCATGATTTCATGTGAAACATTGCGATAAAAATTATCATTAAAAGAAAACGAAATCGTGTAAATGATGTATAATTATGGTATTTCGGACCTCAAGGCCATTTTTTATTATCTTTCTAATCACACCTAACTTATAAAAGAAAACTGTATCCCAAACACAATCCATCATTGAAGAAGTTGCAATGTCTGTAACAACTGTCGCTTTAGCCGAGTAAGCACTGTCGTCCGAAACGTGTGATGACCATAGAAACATCATCCGACGATGTGCCATAAAATTAAAATATTTCCCTGAAACATATATTTATATATAAGAGAGATTGAAATGCAAATTATAGCTTATAAGTATTTCAACTTTAAAAACAGAGTATGTTATCATTTCTCCTGTTGTACGCTATGTGTAAAAGGAACCTACTGACTACACTGACCTATAGTTTGTAAATGTTTTTCTTTGCGCTGTTAGCACAAGGCTAGAATTGCTGAAATAAATTTAAATATAAGGCTTTTTTATCTGCAAATTGAATAAAGCTGTGTGATTAGTATCACGCATTGTCTCCACTAGTCAGATTGTCAGTCATTTTAATAGGAGATTAAATGAGTGAGTGAGTGATTTTATCAATATCACGGCGGCGGACACCAAAAATGGGCTTCGCACATTGTACCGATGTGGGGAATTGAACCCGGGTCTTCAGCGCGATGAGCGAACGCTTTAGCCACTAGGCTATCCCACCGCCCTTAGGAGATTTAGTGGATCGATGGGTAGGGTTGGTGACTTGGTTGGTTGTGTTGTCAGCATACCACATAGGTGCTTATAACATTAGTCGCGTTATTCTATAGACCACTCCACGCTACATAATCAGCAGTTATACAGCAGGAATACTGACGATTGTGACATTGAATAATTCCAGACAAAATATATGGCGAGTACAAATATTGTAAAGAAACAGAAAACATTTAGGGAAGTATATTTATACACTTTCGAACAAGGAAGGCTGGTGCAACATCCATGTTCAAATCTATCAATACCTCTTCAGGTGAAGTCATGGGGTGGTGCGACATCCATTTTCAAATCTATCAATTCCTCTTCAGGTGAAGTCATGGGTTGGTGCGACATCCATTTTCAAATCTATCAATACCTCTACAGGTGAAGTCATGGGCCGGTGCGACATCCATTTTCAAATCTGTCAATTCCTCTACAGGTGAAGTCATGGTGAAGTCATCCATTTTCAAATCTATCAATTCCTCTACAGGTGAACTTGGTGCGACATCCATTTTCAAATCTGTCAATACCTCTACAGGTGAAGTCATGGGCTGGTGCGACATCCATTTTCAAATCTGTCAATACCTCCCATCCATTTTCAAATCTGTCAACCTCTACATGGAACTGGGGTTGGTGCGACATCCATTTTCAAATCTGTCAATACCTCTACAGGTGAACTCATGGGCTGGTGCGACATCCATTTTCAAATCTGTCAGTACCTCTACAGGTGAACTCATGGGCTGGTGCGACATCCATTTTCAAATCTGTCAGTACCTCTACAGGTGAACCCATGGGCCGGTGCGACATCCATTTTCAAATCTGTCAGTACTTATGCATGCGGTATGTTCTTGGTAACCTATTTAAGGTATTCAAGCTCATTCCTTCACAACCTCCAAACCATGGGCACAGTGTGTGAAGCCCATTTCTGGTGTTCCCAGTCGTGATATTGATGGAATATTGCTAAAAGCGGCGTCAAACCTGACTCCATCACTCGCTCACTCCTTGCAAACTCATTGGACAGCTCGTCATTATATTCAGGTGAGCTAATAGTCTAAAATTATACCATCATCACTTCTCTTTCACCAACGATGTACGTGAGGACTTGACTACATTATTAACAATGAAATCATGTTCACCATCTACAGCGAAGTGACTGAGTATGAACCATTGAATATCTGTCACCTTCATTCAGTGCAAGAAGAAGTCTCTTTACCCTGCGGCTTTCAATTTCACGGATGGACTCCCAATTTTAAATGAATACTTTTGTCAGAGTTTAGAAATCATAACAATGTTTTATATATTTCATTTCGTAATTGTATGTCCATTTTAGTAAGGAATAGTTTCCTCGATTCATTTTAAATAAGGGCGTAACGAAACTAGAGATACCATCACAAAGCGTTGTTTATAGACCACCTTGCTGCTTAATTTTTAAAAAAATATTGTTTTATATAAATCGAAACTGCTATGCTGCGTCAGACTTCAAACAAAGACCAACCTTTTAAGTAATTTTCGATAATCGAGATTCAGTGGCGTTTATATTTCACAGGAATTTGTTTCAGTGTCTGACTTTAATAAAGGACTTCACACAAAGAATGAATTGAAACAGAATCGTTGAGAAACATTTGGAATTCTACGTGACAAGCCCCTCATCCTATTTCTCATATATATGTATATTATAAACAAGCCCATTTGTTGTTGTTTTTACTGCCGCCATCCTACCAGACTGGTTTGATTCTTACAAGCATAGGGCATGACGTCAACCGTAGTATTTTTGTCATATGACATGTCGTCAACCATAGTATATTTAGTCATATCACATGCCGTTAACCATTTTATTTTTTCGTCATATGGCATGACGTCAATCATAGTACTTTAGTCATATGACGTGCCGTCAACAATATATAGTGTTTGAGTCGTCTTTTCATACCAGCGACGTACTGTCTTGTTTCACATGTGGCGGGCGTTGGGAATCTTGGATACACTTAACGTATATGTTTACAATCTCTGTAACAATGATTATGTGTGTATTTTCATGTGCGAGACATTTTGTATTTGATCTACAACTTCGGGCATCGAACACTCATCTCACACATATACATTACCACTGTATATAGGTGGTACCACTGTGATTGACACGGTCGTCGACGTAAGTTTAATGTAGTTTGGAATAATAATTACTATGGCATGTTGCAATCGAAATGAACCGAGAGATAAAGAACAACAGCAGTGCACTGCAGGTACAACAAGGTACCTTGCTTGACGAACGGCGTTGCAGAAGCAATAACCATGGACATTTATTTTTTCCTACTGGTTTGCGGGCGTTTATTGCTCTCGGTTAACTGATTCCTAGGTTTGATGGGCGGTGGGGTAGCCTAGTGGTTAAAGTGTTTGCTCATCATGCCGAAGACCCGGGTTCGATTCCCCGCATGGGTCAAATGTGTAAAGTCTATTTCTGGTGTCCCATGCTATCATATTGCTGGAATATTCTAAAAGCGGTGTAAAACCCAACTCACTCACTCCTACGTTGACGCAGCCCATATGGGTAGAATGTGTAAACCCCTTCTCTGGTGTCCCCCACCCTGATATTGCTGGAATATTGCTAAAAGCGGTGTAAAACCCAACTCACTCACTCAAGGCATTACACCAGCCTTTATGCGAAGAAAGTATAGGAAAACAAACAGGTTATCTGGTTCTTATTTCTGATCCTGTGTCATTCTTCTGTATTGCAGTTGAACGTGTTACAAATCAGTGGTTCTAAGTGCTATAAGTTTATATAAATCAATATTTCACAGTTAGTATTTTTGTATGAATCATTGATGTTTGTATTAAATTAAAAAAGTAAATGTTGACAATTGTATGTGCATTTTTTCGGACATAAATCATAAGCTATTTCACCATTGATCACAAACCACGCACAGTTACCGATGTACGAGATGAGGGGACCGCCCAACCTTGAACACGGCTCCGTGGAATTTTAGATTGCATGTGGTCACTGGCTAAATGAACTTGTCGTACGAGGCGACTTGATAGATAAGGTTTTCAGACAGGGCGACTTAGTGCCTTTGAAGTTCGAATTCTTTAGACGTTAACCATAATATTAACCAACGGTGTCTCTGTTGCAGATTCGTATAATCACAGCCTGCTGTCATCTTGGTGAAATATCTTCGGTGTGTGTGTGTGTGTGTGTGTGTGTGTGCGTGCGTGCGTGCGTGCGTGCGTGCGTGCGTGCGTGCCATGTTTGACTACGTACTGTTACATGTACTTTGTCTCTTTCAGTATTAATCACCAGAACTCTTAGGTGACTATATTTTGGATCAGGCCTTTACAATGTGTGTGTCATCGTATTGGTATTCGTGCTATCAAAACCTTGGTTGCCAGCCTCAGGTTTACATCCTGTCGTCGTAAAACTGGATAATACAATCTGTGCGAAACAACTTTCGATAGTTCAACTACGGTGTGTTACCACCCTTGTGTCCAAGTTTTCACCCAATGTATCTTCCACTTTTCAATTACAATGCCATGGGTCGCTGGTGTGTTCAGTGACACGAAGTGCGAAAAGCCGCATTGTTACCTCCAGAGACGATGGCCTGCTGTGACTGGAACACGTCTACACGAGATTGACCTTGGCATCATTAAGACAGATCTATAGAAATGTAACCGGTCAAGCGGGATGACTTCAATATGAGGCTCCTTTAAGAGGACAATGACCTCATTTAGTATATTCGTCCTTACGGATTTCCTATAGAATTCCTGCACCCATTTTATTGCACTTTATATTGAGAACGCTTACAGAATACGGAAGGCAATATGGGTCATCTGTATTAATGAGGTTGTTAACTTATATCTTGTTGGTCTCAGTGGCAGGTCTTGGGTTGCCCAATGATTAAATCGTTCGCTCGTCGGGGCGAAGATCCGGGTTTCTACATGGATGCAGTGTATGAAGTCCATTTCTTGTGTCCACCGCTTTTTTAGTGCTAGAATATTGCTGAAAGCGGTGTAAAACCTCACCCACTCCTTCACTCACTCATTTGATGGTCTCAACAAAATCGGAATTCAGTAGTGATAAAGAATCAAACAGTCGCACTGTTATCCAGTTATATCTGGTTAATTCCTGTGTTCGCTTGTAAAAATATTTTGTGATAACTATAATTACGATCCCTAGTTAACTGTACCTATTCATGTGCCCTACCGAGGTGGACCAGTATTCATGCTAACCACTGCACTCTTTGCCTTACCCAGTAGGTAAAGCGCTGATTCGACCAGCTGTGCACAGAAGTTCGATTTCCCATATGTGTAAATATTATTACGTAGATATACGACAACGCACACAAGCATACGTGAGGTGAGGTGAGGTGAGGTGAGGTGAGGTGAAATTGGGTTCAACGTCGTGCTTGAGAATATTTCGCTGATATGACGACGTGCATGCGTGTGAATGTGTATGTGCGGCTGCTTGTACTAGCCCAGACTTAAGCTGGTTTTATAGTGCTAGCTCACTGAGATACCATGCCGCAGTGAAGCATGAATACCCCACTCAGACACAGTATACTGACTCCGAGCCGACCAGTCCTTGTTGTACCCAATAATGCCGAGCGCCAGGCAGGGACCAACAAGTACCATATTTTAACGTCTTTTGGTATGACGCGGTCGGGAATCGAACCCGCGACCTTCCGCTCTCCGGGCGGACGCTCTAACCACTACACCGCGGAGGCGGTCCAAGCATAAGTGAATTACCAATAAAAGAATGTATCCATCCCTTTAAAAACATACCAAACTGTATGAACAATAACAAGAAGGGTGAAACAGGTAGCCCAGTCGCCCAGTCATTCGCTGTGAAATGTGTTTAGCTGTGTGTATTTCATTCCTTGAACGACAAAGCATTTGATACAAACACATCCCAACATTCATTTCAACACTATTGCAGTTCAAGTGTTTTAAAGAGAAGGTTTTATATTTAGATGCATTGTTACTGTGACAAGACAAGAAACAGTTTAAAGTGCGTATTGGTTTTACGTCTCGTATTTCTTGTAGCTCAAGTACCTAGACCCGAACTGAACCGAAACTTTAGATAGCATAATACACGATTTTACATGATTACACGACAGAAATAAACTACATCAGCTTAGCATGTGTATAACGTCAAAACAATAATTACAAAGCTTAGGGGTTGATATTTAAATATGTTTTAATCAATAGTTGACAAAAAATATTAGAGTTCAAACAAAGAAGTTCGACATATTACAATCCAACCCCAGGTCTAATAATGCTCAAGCTAGTTAAAAATGTACACATATTAATAATACTTAATCAGCTAAATGTGAAAGGTACAAATGTCACTCTCGTCACAACACGTTCTGAATTCTTCGCTTTTCTTCCTCGGCCTACCCATGGACTCGTACATCGTTATCTGAGCTACAACGTTCTCATACCAAACAAAACCAAATAGTTTCAAAGGTATGTTATTTTTTCCCAAATACAAAAATTCATTTTGATTTCTGTTGAGAAAATATTACTCGTCAAATATACGCGATTTTCTATAAGAGCCGGGTTTTCGTCATGCAGAAAACAAAACTGCTCCTTTAATGTCGGAAATTGAACCAAAATAAAACAACAAGAACATCTGTCAATGGCGATAATCAACCTGGGCTTGGTCTTGGAAATACATAGCTGGTTTGATAGTATTATAGCATTTACTGGTGGTTCCAGAATCATCCCAAAAGTATTCAAAAGTAATTTCTGAACATAGGACGCGATTAGACGCCCCAAGATCTTTCCAGATCTTTGTTTATATATTACATCTCATTCCATGTTCCCAAATAAATCCAACCCTCTGTCATGAAGCGCAACAATAGTGTGAAAGTGTACAATGCAGATGGATATGCCATGATGCGGAGTGACTGCGGCGAACTGGAAGAAAATATTTGAAGCGAACGTAAAATCTCGTCTTCACACCCGAAGACTTAAATATCTGTGTCGATATCGTGTTTTGGAAGAATCTATTATCAATAAACAGGGGTACACGGTAGTGCACGTAGAGTTCATACTGGTACTGGCCAGTTCAGTTCGACATATTCATTGCAACTTGAACATCAACTGTTCAAGGATCAAACATTCTACCCCATGGTGTTGTAAAAGTTGGTTTGAAAGTCATTAAATTATCGCCTAATCCAGCGTGGGTAGAAAGATAAAGGACTTTCGTCATGGTAGCTTGTGGTAATTCAGAAATATATAGAAACTAATTTAATGAGCGATTTCCAGGCCAGCCTGGCTGAATGAAAGATCTGCGTCTTCCGAGATTGTATTGCCATGGTAACCTGCAGTTAAATCTAGTTCAATTACGTAAGGAAAAGTAGTTGAATGACTCGTTAATGAATTATGCTGTGATAGGAACGCAAGTCTTATGATGAAGTAACTGGGATAACGTTGTCATCAGTGTCAACTGTTGAACTGTAAACTGGGACAGTAAAATATAACACCAACCAACTCCTGGTGACTTGGGACCATAAATGTTAGAAAATAGTCACCTCGCTCACAGCCTTGAGGGACAATACTGGTTGTCTCAGTACATGTATTTTCGAGTTCCCAGTTAAGTAATGTACATGGTATCTTAATATTAACAGCACTTTCTTCTTACGTATTTAGATATACAGTGAAATTCCGTGAATGCGAACCGCATTAAGTCGAGTGAAACAAAATGACTAATGATTGGTTTGGAGTAATCTTTGAATGTGTGAGTAATCATGTGCAAGGAGGTGTTTTCGAATAAATGAGGTCCGTATTAACGAGGTTCACTGTATACAGAATCGTCTCCTCCCCCACCTCACTCCTGATTTGTATAATCAATATATTATTGATAAATCCCTTGAATAGCTGTCATACATTCATTATAATGTCATTTAATGTAGAATTCAAAAGTCAATTCATTAAGGAATACACGTTATTCAGTGATGGGTCTTTTATCCTCTGAGTCCATAGAATACTCGGGCGTTAAGGTGGCGTGCTCCACCTCCTCCTGTAGATGTTCCATTTGACGTCGCAGGTCCTGCAGATGTTGGTGGATGTCGTGCATCTGTTTCCGTGCATTCTGGAAGGTCGACGACGCCGCGTCCGCTGAGATCTCGATCTGTTTGAAACTCTCATCCGCTGTTGTGTAATCCTCCCAAAAGTCGTCACTGTCGTTGGTGTTGTTGTTATGTTGTGTGTTGTAGAAGGTGCAGCTGACGACGACTTCATTGCCATCAGGTTCACTGTAGCTACGACTGAATAACACCTCACTTGCACCATCATCTTCGTCGTCGGCATACATGCTGTCGGTACTGATATCATCTCTTTGTTCTGATATGTCTAAATCAGATTCTGTCCGGTCAGTGATAGCTGGGGACATCCTCGATCGCCGACTATTGAAATAATCCGGTGGCGACCTCAGTCCTTCCGAGCTTATAAAAGAGGGTAATGTTTCTTCGGTAGGGGTCCTGTCTTCCAAGTCCTCAAGAATATGCTTCACAGATAAGAGTTCACTGAAGGTCTCCTCGATTTCGGGAATTCGTCGAGAACATACCTCCAAACTGGAAGTGCTGGGATCTCCTGAAGATCTTGACCTGCTATCACAACTGTCATCAGAGTCATCATCACTCTCATATAGAGGTCGTGGCAAGAGGTATTCACTTTCCTTCAATGCGTTGTCATCAACTAATGCCACACTGTGGTCATCGGACAACTTTTCCACACTGACGCCAACAATATTTTCAAGTCCATAGGCTTCAATAACATCTTGGATCTGCTGAGACTCCCTCTTTGGAGGACTGTTCTCTTTTTCTGATTCATAAGTCTCACTGACAGTGTTCCCTTCATCGGATTTAGTCTTTGCTGCTGAATCATGCGTGTTTTCAACTTGCTTTAACTCAACAGGTATTTCTGGTTTCCTCACTACATTCCCCTGTGTGTCATTTTTGGATTTGCTTTTGTCTTTTCCACTCTTCTTTTTGCCTGATTTCCTCTTCTTCTTTGATTTTAAGGTACCGTCATCAATGATATATCCGTCTTTGTCTTCTATGTATGATTCATCAACTTTCTTCATGGAAATTGGAGAAACATCCTCAATTGTCTCAGCAGGTATAGATACAACTGATCTCTCAACAATTTTCACTGTAGCAGGTAAAATAGTTTCTTCAACAATTTCTTTGGGTGGACTTGTCTCTAGTCGCACCTCATGTTCAGGTGATACCTCTGGCGTCTTGGTTCCTATAGATCCATCCAAATCATCGCCAACAAGACCCATTGTTCCTAAATTCACAGGTCTAGGATCTGCATCCTCGGGATCAACACTATCTGAGAAATCTTTGAATCTGTCATCTATGTCTTCATCTTGACTTTGACTTTCCACTAGACTTGAAAGTCGTTTAAAAACTGTTTCACCAAACAGTTGGACCTCATTTAGTTGTGTTGTTTGTTCCAATGAGTCCAGTGCCTCTTCGTCCTCCTCATCTACTTCAGCAAGTGCATCCATAGCTGAGGGACTTGGGGGAGGTACATGCTTAGGTGATGCAGGCTCTGAAGGAGAAAGATTTTCACCCGCTTGATCAGTCCGTTCAGGTGTGCCCTGTTTTGTGTCATCAACCTTCCCATCACTTGTAACACTTTCGCTTGTTGCACTTTCACTGGTGTCTTTGAGAGGTTGGCCGTTTTCAATCTCATTTGTGCTTTTACTATCTGAGATTGATTTTATAACGTCAGAACTAACATCAGAAATGGCTACTTCTGGGGACATGGTGTTTGATTCGTCAGAAATATCTTCATTCACAGCCTCAGTATTCCTTCTGTTATCTTGAACTTGTTCTTCCATTTTTGTGATGGTATATTTAGACATGTCCAATAAAGGTTCAGAAATTTGACTTTTATCTTTCAATGTTTTCTCTGAATTGAGACATGTTGACGTTTGGTCGAGAATACTGTCTGTCACTGGCAGTTTTGCTTGACTGTTGTCAACTGCTTTTGAAAATGCACTTTCTGCACTTAGTTCTAAATTATCATTCACTGTGATTGTAGTATGTCCCGGGCTTTCAGAAGCGGAATCTATATTCCCCTTATCTCCAGAACTTACTCCCGTTGAATCTGAAGATTCTTTTATTAACGGAATGTCAGTTACACTTGTGTTAGTGTATCTATTCTTTTTCTTTTTCGATTTCTTTTTCGATTTTCCAGATTTCTTTGTTTTTTGTGCGTCTTTAGGTTTAGCACCCGATCCGCTGTTAATGACACATGATGTCGTCACAGAATGTTCGTGTGTATCAGCTTCAACAATGGCGCTTTGTTTAAGCGTGTCTGTGCCCCTCCCAGAAATATCTGTAGAATCCAGGCAATCCAAACTCCTAGCCTCTTCCCGAGTATCAAGTCCAATTTCTGCAAGAGTGGAAGTGGACGAATCAGATTTGGGGGGAGTGTCCCTCGAATCGGCTGCTTTTATCTTTGATACAACGCGTTTTGGTAAGGGTGACGAGTTTGATTGTACTGTTTTCCTGGCAATTCGTGGTGACAATGATGTTTCTTTTGATCGAGATGAATCAGTGTTTGTCTGCTTTCTTGATTCAAGTGAGCCATATTCTGTAAACTCCTTCTCAGAACAAATGTCAGCGAGGTTGTAAGACAGGTCAATACAGCTGATAAACATTTCATCCATCTGCTCCTCATCGATTGGCGTGTCATCATCCCGCAGCCATGGTGACACAGGGCACTCTTGAGAAGCACGGAGAGATATTTTTTCGCTGCCCACATTTAGTCTCTTTGCTTGAGGTGAGACTGTAGCTGCCTTATCATGTTTGATATCCTGAAGTGGTAGAGTGAAGCTGTCACTGTCCAGTACAGCCTGGCCTAGTGCCCTCTTTTTCTTTACGTTTCGTTTTCCTTTGCTTTCAGTTGTAGATGTTGTGGATGGCGGAGAAGCAGCAGCAGCACCTTCTTCCCCTGGAGGTCTGTCAGACAGATTGTCTATAATAGTTCTCTCAATTGACCGACCAAGCTCCTCCAACCTCTCAGTAGAGGTCTGGACCGGTGACTGTTTTGGTAAAACATATCGTTGGACTTGAGGAGTTGATAAAAGAGGAGTACTGTACCCGACTGTACTCACATCCGATTCGTCATCATGTGACCATGTACCTTGGGAACTTCCTGGACTTCCCAGAGGTGATCCAGAAGCCTGGGTTCCCAAGTCGGCCAAAACATCAGGTCTCTTAGATTTGGGTTTAGAACTTGAACTGGAAGGAGAGGCGCAGGCACCTGGACCATGTCCCGAAGAACCCTCTCCTTCAACATGTTGTGAATGTCTCTTTGATTTACCTTTGGACCTCTTCCCTTTTCGCTTGGGTTTGTCCTCAGGTTTCTCTGTATGCTTCTCGTCTTCTTTTTTCTTCTTCTTGTCTCCACCATGACGATTACCCATGGCGTCTAATTGCTCGGTATTTCCACTGTCAGAAGTGGGGGTCTTGGGAAGGACGTCTTCAGGAGACAGAGAGTCGGAAGCAGATAGGGACTGCAAAAGGCGGGAATCAAGAGCGGAAATGACAGTGTCGACGCTGTCGTCACTCTCGTCACTCATAAGCTTGTTTTGTTTCGCTTCTCCCTGGACAGAAGTTGAAGCACATGCGCCATGATGAAAGGTTTCCTCTTGGAGAAAACAGGGCCAAATTCAGATCCTGAAAACAACAAAATAGGATTTTAGTAACACATGTAATCCATAAAAATATTAACAAATGTTTGGGGTTTTTTAAATTCGGGAAGAATTGTTTAACTATGTCAAATTTGTCAAATTTAGAAAATCCTTTACAAAATCATCGAGGCTGAGCTGTATTCATTTTGGCACCGTGAACAGAATGATTTCCAGAGGACACACAGAGAAAGAAATACAAACCGGACATTATGCAACCCGACCACGTTTACTACAGAGCACGTATTTATTTTTTCATATTGTAGGAAAACAACGGAAATAAATTAGAATTTATGAATAGGTGGCATCTTGCTTATCAGATTATGGTTCATGGTTAGTACAAATATCATGTTTCTTAATAATGGTATTACACGACGTGGGATCTGAAAAATTGTTCCTCTTCAGTAATAGCGCACTGACATTGAGTTTGCATTTGAAGAGTCGATACCTGATATATATAGGAGTACAGTATGTGATATTGGACTACAGTACGTAATATAGGACTACAATATGTAATATAGGACTACCTTATGTACTATAGGACTACAGTTTGTAATATGGGAGTACAGCATGTAATATAGGAGTACAGTATGTAATATAGGACTACCTTATGCAATATAGGACTACAGTATGTAATATGGGAGTACAGCATGTAATATAGGACTACCTTATGTGATATAGGACTACAGTATGTAATATGGGAGTACAGCATGTAATATAGGAGTACAGTATGTAATATAAGACGACAGTATGATCACTAGTCCTCAATCCATAGTAAAACTGATGTGTAATAATAATAGCACGTTTTATGGAACAACATTTCAACAAGTGTTCTTCTATCTCACAGCCCGTGTGTTTAAATTACTAGTACTGTAAGTGTGCAAGTTTAAGATGTACAAGATCTACATATATAATGTATATACTGTGCAAAGGTGTCCTCTGCAGATACATTGACATATTCTTCAAACTACATAAACAAACACTGCCAAGATAACAATACAAACCGTTATCCTAGGACGTGCATATTACCAGTGTATACAAGGATGTAACTCATGTTTCCCTGGTGTAAAACCACAAGTGTGTTTATCAAACCAGTGTTAACCAGTACACTCCACCACTGGAAACTCAACTGGAAAACAATCAGGTATTCATAGGCCTGAGCAGCAAGCATCTGTGTATCTCTTTCCCCTGTCACGCCCATTAGCCTGTGGTCATACGATAGGCAGCCAGTATTTCACCTTTACAGACAGATCCTTGAAGACGTACAACGTATCTGACATTTCTGTGTAGCAGGATAAACAACAAGCACTGTGCTAGTCTCCGATAACTCCGCTATATGCGCTAAGTCATGGTAAATTCACTCCTGCCTTCCGTAATGTATTTACACAGCCACCAAAATTCTGACTCGATATTAGTGTAATTATTACGTAAACGGTTCTCGCATGTTTACTTTTACATTAGTTAACTAATTACGTATATTAATTCGGACTAAACCGGATCTAGATAAACAAATCCAAACATACTGTAGAATTGTCTGAATACAGAATAAAGTAAAGAAAAAGAAAGTATGCATTTGAAATTGGATTTTAACCAAACAATGATGTCCATGTCACATACACCACTATCCATACGTCGGCTTGATCTTTAGCCACCTTCAAACATGGGTGTATACTTTCTTCAGCCCGGCTGTCTGTGGGGGCAGTCAGTGGCTTCTTATGCTATACAGCAATGTACACGCGGGCAAATTATAATGAACTCACGATGAGTTGAGTTGAGTTGAGTTGAGTTGGGTTTTACTTCACATCGGCATTATTCCAGCCATATAGTGACGAGAACAAGTTTGCATTCATAAACATTGTAAGTAAACACTCAGAATGAGTTTTATTTCAAAAGCATATATACATTACATTGTCATTTAAATACCGAAAAAGTCATAGCACCAAATTTAAAAGCAGGCAATTCGTTAGTCACGATGAATGAATCGGGGACGAACATAATGAAACAGTTTGACGAGAAATGAAACATAGACGTGGTGATGGATACACATGGAATGAAGATGGTATTCACTATTCAGCAACGATATGCGTATCCCATTTACCATATACAACTTAATCGCTGTAGGAAATGATGTCTTACTCTTCAAACAGATGCCCATCTCACGGAAAGTATTTATCTTTGGTATCCAACAGTACAACCACTGTAACGCGATATGTTACAGCATACAATACAAATATTCTATCCAAATATGTGCCCTCAGTAAAATATACAAATTCTTGCTGATACAATTCAGTGTGACCTCACAATATAAGGCAGACATCTATTGACAACTGGATGAGCTCAACGCAGACTATTCATGTGAACACTGTAACCTCGGAAGTACAAGACTGTCCCTGTCAACACTGTAACCTCGGAATTATAAGGCTATTCCTATCAACACTGTAACCTCAGAAGTACACGTCTATTCCTGTCAACACTGTGGCCTAGGAAGTACAAGACTGTCCCTGTCAACACTGTAACCTCAGAAGTACACGTCTATTCCTGTCAACACTGTGGCCTCGGAAGTATAACAAGACTCTTCTTGTCAACACTGTAACCTCAGTAGTAAAACAGAGACTAACCAGGTCAACAGTGTAACCTCGGAAGTACAACACAGACGAACCCTGTCAACAATGTAGCCTCAGAAGTACGACACAGACTAACCCTGTCAACAGTGTAACCTCGGAAGTACAACACAGACTAACACTGTCAACAGTGTAACCTGGGAAGTACAACACAGACTAACACTGCATACATTATAACCTCGGAAGCTCGACACAGACTAACCCTGTCAACAGTGTAACCTCGGAAGTACAACACAGACTAACACTGTCAACAGTGTAACCTCGGAGGGAGTTTTAACCCTGTGAACAGCTGACCTCGGGAGGGAGTACAACACAGAAACCGATAAACGTGTGACCTTGACAATGCAACACTGACAAAGTCTGTCAACTGTCTGACCTCACTAATGCGGCAGAAACAATGTGACCTTAATACAACACAGACTGCCACCACGTGCAGCTAGGCAACAACGGTGTCACGTCGTCATAGCAATGCACCGACAATCAGCTGGAACACACCACGTGTACAAGGCTATGAGAAGAAGAACTGTGGTTTCCCTGGCGCAGATACCAGACAATGTAGATTTGGCTTGTAACACACTGCTTCCAAGTGCGCTTCTATTCACCGTGAAGCTTCAAGAAAACATAATAACTTCAAAGAGAAGTGACAGGTTTGGCAGGTAGTGAATGTACATAACAGGAATATATTCACTTGTCTGCAAGTAACCTGTTGCTGTATTACTAACACGTGTTGTTTTGGTCTCTCACGGCATGGTAGTTATGCAACATCCAACACTACCTTGGAAGAGAACGGGATCACAACTAATTATTACATACTTCGCTAAATATGTTCCTAGGTCGGATTACAGCTAACTTCACCTATACCTCGAACAAGCTACGCAATGCGCCCTTATTCTAAACCGACGGTGGGGATAAATGATACACTAGAAAACAGGACTTGACCCCAAAATTAGGAACTTTATCAAAATGTTACTAGGGTGAAAATAGTGTCCGAAACACTGCAGATTTAACGATCAAAACTTACCGAGTCAAATATGTTATAATACAATCATATAACCAGTCCTTGTTTGTCTCATCTTAACTACCACCAAGAAGAATTCTATACTCTCTTTTGCAGAGCGACAAGTCACTCATATTTCCGAAAGAAACACCAGTTTTGCTTTCGTCAGTAATTTCCATGCATTAGGATTTAATGGGTGAAAAAATGCTGTATGCGCGTGTTTCGTGAGAGAGAGAGAGAGAGAGAGAGAGAGAGTGAGTGAGTGAGTGAGTTTGTGTGTGTGTGTGTGTGTGTGTGTGTGTACTAGTCAGCATACAGGTCGGTCTAATTTTTCAACCATCTAATGAGACTTCACCCACAATTAATTCTGTTTTTCTTTGACAAGGAGTGCATATATTGAGGAGCACATATATTGGGAAACGATTCACTTTACTTCAAGTCAGCGTGATGGTTACACGGATCTCTTTCCCACGTAACTATTGCTTATTTTGCTACCACTATCGGTTTTGTATTGAGGACAGTCCAAGTTTTCAAACATCTATTGAAAATTCATGATCCACAATAAAATCTTACTTTGTTTGACATACAGTGCATCTTATAATATATTTAGCAGCACATTTACTGCTAAATGATTACGGTTACGTAAAGTCAACGTGATAGTTACACATATCTCTCTCACGGAACACAAGACTTTTGTGGTACCATTCTGTGGTGTCACTGTATTACGACGTCACGCGTATTGTGAGCACCTGGTGTTATCGTCAGTGGTCTATTCCTGTAGTCTTCACCTCAGTTTGGTCTTTTCTACCATTGGAATCTGTTTCGGTAGTTATCGACACTTATTCACTGGCGTTTTCTATTTGTATTAAGACGCAATACTCACATAATGTTGCGAACCAATTTCCGTTCATTGATGTCGATATCATATACCATTTTTGCAGTTACAAAATGATCACATCTGAAATGACATATAGTAGATGCATACATGAAAAGAATACCGTTAAGTCATTTGGGATATCTTCTGGGTTTCTATATAACGAATAATTGCATTTAGACGGAGTGATCAAATAATCACATAGCAAATCAAAACATCCTAAACTATATGAGTCAAATGGGACATGGATAGACCTGGGATGTACAGCACTCAGGAAGCTGACAATTGCTGTATGAACAATTACTGCAACATTTGACGGGCAGGACGTTCGCTAAGGTCAAGGACAAAGTGGACGCGATAACAATGACGTATTTCTATTCGACATTGTGGAGTAGATGACATCGCGGTGAGAATCTTTGTGTCACTATGACATGTCAGTATGACCTGTTCTGTCCTATGAAATCTAAATAACTTAATGTTATCATCTGCAAAATGTGAAAGTTCAAAGTGCAGCTGCTATGGCCGACATCAACAGGTGCGTATTGGACCCAAATCAGATAGTCCTGACATCTATCACTATCCTGACACTAATGTTTTGGGCGGACTTGTGGTTTCACTGTTTCTGACATATTACATAAATGATAGCGACTGGCATAACATCTCAAAGATAGCATAATCTCCCCTTGAAATCAAATACGTCACTGTGATACCATAACTCGCGTAATGCTTGTAATATTTTGGCAAAAGATGCAGAATTCTTTGCTTGGATCTCCCATACTAAATATTAACACTAGTGTTCTGGCTGCTTTCCTTCACTTGAAACGACGTATTTACGGCATTCTGTGTATGGTACATTTGTAAGTATGTTATTCGCGTAGCAATACGTGGTATTAATGCATCGTCCAGTATTACACACAATATCTTGTAAGAGTCATAAACACCAGACAAATAACAACTAGTTCGTGTTGTGGGCTCACGGCAGCAAGAGTATAGCTCTTGTCTGATACATAAAAAATAGCTTGATATATAAATAGCTCAAGGTAAATCATACTTTCTGGTAAACATAAGCATACTTTAGACAACAAATTGTTGTTACCTGCTCAGAATACACAACGTCTGATAGCTACATACATTTAGGGTGACTATAAGGTTGGGATGCGTGGACACCGTGACTCAGGGTAGATACATGGATGAAAAACACACTCTCACGTGAACAGCTTTCACAAACAAGCAGCCCCCTCTTCGTCCGCCATTACTTACTTATCTCCGCTGTTTATGCACAGCACTATCCGTGTTCTGACGAAAACGGTCAGCGGCGTTAAACACAAAACATAGTTCCACGGTATCAGCGCAAGTTTACCTTCAATATGGCTGAATGACCAGTACGTAATGGATGACCTTAACTAACAGATAGCGTAAAATCTATGCCTTACCATTCAGCGAAATCTTTTCCTGCGAGGAATTTGGCCCTGTTCTGCCAAGCCTTCCCTGTCATCCGAGCCCAAGTACAGGCAGACATACTGCTGCTATATATAGAACCGGAGCGTTGGCAGCAGATGCAACACGACCTTTCACCTTTACTCGCGAGCGCCGCTCGTGTGGTGCGCACGTTACAATATGCGCCAGTATGTACCCTCAATGAGAACGGTTTGGCGCTGAGCTGAAGATAACATCTCAGATGCTTGGTTAAAACTTTCCCCTTTTAAACGCCGTTTCGCTATTTCAAACTTCATATTGTCTGCCTGGCTATCAGGCAGGTGCAGACAAACTCCAGACAGATTTCCAACGCTTCAGTCTTGGCGGGGTTGACGTTTAGTAATGTGAGAGTAATAGTCAGCATACCAAGTCATGTAGCATTAACTGAAACTGATACATAAACTGTATATGACCGCTGACCGAACCAGTTTATTCAGGATATAGCAGTTGCGTCCCTTGTGCGCGTCAGAAACCTACGACAGGATCGAATCCCGGTTGGTCCAATTTGTTTCTAGGGTTGTTACCAAAGTATTCAACTTCTGAGACCCGCATCAATTGATGAGACCTTGCCTCACTCACTCAGTCAGTATACAGCAAATTATTTAGCAAACATGTGACTTTATTCAAACATATAACGCCATCATAGTCCATGGCGAATCGGGGGAACATGTAGGTCCACAGCAACCCGGGTCTGTAATAGTGTATGTTGCATTGGTCGTCGTTCATGCGGCCATTCGCTGGTTGACCAGATACGACTGTAGTTAATTACTGTTCATCGTTGGTATGTCCTCAGAAAACAATGCACGTTGTAGGTTCCAACCAATGAGGATCGGGGTGGAGACAAATTGAATGTACTTTGTAGGTTCCGATCAATGAGGATGGACACAATGCACGTTTTAAGTTCCTACTAAGATCGGGTGGACAAACGTTGTGTTGTAAATGCCCTTTCTTTCCAGGAAAACAGTACGATTGTGTGGAATTCACCTTACTGCGTGGTGTTTTTTCTCATTTCGGACTTTAGAGAATTAAGTGATAAAGTTAACACAACTCAATCACTCCATTAAACCGTTTGGGTTGTTTTGATTTACTTACAGAATATGCTCCCAGGTGAATTGATAAATGCGGTATGCGGTGATTCCTTACAGTAACGGAAGTAAACAACATATACCTCCTATCCACCACATTCAAACCTCTCATACATTGAAAACTCGTTGCTTCAGTAATTACTCTATCTGTAATAAAAGATCACTTTAAAGGCATCTGTAAATATAAGGCCAGGGTTCCAGCCGTGCTATGTACCTGCTACACAGACCTACCTAACACTGTGCATAATGTCAGGGAAACTAACTTTAACGAACCGTACGTCCGCTCCTCGACAGGCCATAGTGAAGACAGCCCCAGGTGCGATGGCCGACAGGGCATTTCCGCTGTTGATTACCTCTGTTACCATAACCTCAACTAGGTTTTAAACTACTTCCCTTCCTTCCATTAATTCCACATGTCTAACTTAATTGCCACCAAGTCCTCAGAGTGAAGGTTTGCCGCATCGAAATCCGCTCAGTTGTTATGTGGTATTAAATGTAGGGGAGAAACGGTATACCGCGGTATTTGTAGAACCGCGATGTTTTGCTTTCGGTTCGGTATACCGTAATGCAATCCAGTCTTATAATTTACTTTTTTAAACCTTTTCTAAATTTTCTAGAAATCGAATCATTTTGTCAAAATCTATGCATTTCTTTGCTTGACAGCTCTTGTTGTCAATTTCTGCATTATGATCATATATCATATACCGACCCGACACGAACCGAACCGAAGGCCTTGTACCGCAATAGGTACCGTACCATGGTAAGAGCGTATCGTTTCACCCTTACTTAAACGATCTCATCTTTCTAACCGTAGACGCCGAAAAGAGAGGCTTTTAATTCCTGTTTCTCGTTGTAAAGAATTCCTGACTTTATGATTACCACCTTTACAAATTCTCATCTCAATACACAAACTCCTAGAAGTTGTACATAGATGTCCAAGATATTATTACAACGTTTCGGAGGGAACTAAAAAAGAAGGTTAATCCATAAAAATATCTTGGAAATATCTATCACAATACATAAAACTCCTCATCACCATACACAAACTCCTCATCACAATACATAAACTCCTAATCATAATATACAAACTCATTTTCACAATACAATCAATGTTCTGTGATTATAGCAACTGGCATTGTTCAACAGTCTTATAAGTGGGGGGCGGTGGGGTAGCGTAGTGGTTAAAGCGTTCGATTGTCACGTCGAAGGCCCGGGTTCGATTCCCCACATGGGTGCATGGTGTCCCCGTCGTGATATTGCTGGAATATTGCTAAAAGCGGCGTAAAACTAAACTCACTCACTCACGCTTATAAGTGTAGTGCTAAGCGAGTCCAGGTTACTCTAACAAACAAAAAGGTAAACGATAAATGTTAACATAAATGCTATGGTCATAATCAGACCATGAGCATTCTGTTCATGGGCATTTGTCTGAGGTATCTCCGTGAGAGACCGATAGCGATATATCAACTAGAAGTGCCTCTCAAGATCTAACCGGCTGATAAACAACCTTTTGAATAGACTAATAAACAACCTTTTGAATGGACTAATAAACAATCATTTGAATTAACTAATAAACAACCTCTTGAACAGACTAATAAACAACCTTTTGAATGGACTAATATTCGAGTACATGTATACTGTAAGCAGTTTCTCTTCACTTAACTGCTGAAGGATATATGGCGAACAGAGGACAGAGACTATATAAACGTGAACAATACATTCATGACTGATAATGAGTGAGTGAGTGAGTGTGGCCGGATTGACTGTGTCATGGCATTTTAGTGTATCTGATATCTCTGGGCCCCATTACTCGTAGGCAATGAACATTGAACAGTATCAAGTTCAATGAACGGTATCCAGTAGTGATAGCGATCACAATATTCCCTCCACGTGTGTGAACGACCTCCATACATCCCTCGCCTGCTGTTGTCCGTCGTTCTGGTAACAACTGGCAGTTCGTGTGAGTAATCTTACCAATATCCCTCGGGTTGTCTTCCATATTTCTCGAATTACACGTTCCCGCCTTCTAACACCTACCAGGTGGCGCTCTCGCCTACCTGAAGACTGTTCCCACCCACTCTAACCGATGCCACGTTTGGTGACGTCAACACCTTAATACGAGGTCGGTGGCTAGAGCCACCTGGTGGTACCGTTAACGATGAAACCAGTTACCAGGTCCCACTTGATTGTAGGCAGTGGTTGTATTATTGCAGCGATAACAAGGATAATGTTTATTCAGGGTTTGACTTACGAGATGTGGGGAATTACAGAGAGAGATTATGCTGCATAGGATTCATTTTAGTAAAATTTAGAAAAATGGTTTTCACCGATTTTAAAGTGATATCATCTGAAACTATATATATCAAATCATAATAGCAGTAGTAAGTAGTGGTGATAGTAGCAGTGAGTGAGTGAGTATGGTTTTACGCCGCTTTTAGCAATAATCCAGCAATATCACGGCGGGAGACACCAGAAATGGGCTTCACACATTGTACCCTTGTGGGAGAATCGAACCAGGGTATGCAGCGTGACGAGCGGACGCTTTAACCGTTAGGATACCCCGCCGCCCCAGTAGTAGCAGTGTTAGTAGTAGCAGTGGTGGTGGTGGCACTAGTAGTAGTAGTAATAGTAGTAGTAGTAGTGGTGGTAGCGGTGGTGGTAGTAGTAGCAGTAGCATTAGTAGAATAACAATGCTAAACGTACAGAAAAGTATATTTACCTCGAGATGTCAAAATATGCTGGAGCTTTTTCCGTCTAACAACCAGCAGGCCTAAATATATCCTCGTATCCACATATTGGGCAAATCAGGTAATACCACTGGTCAGCCAGTCCAACACATGGTAATACGACACCTCAGCTAGGATCAACAACCCGATCAAGCCCCCGAAAACAGATAACCCGACAAAGTGTGAATACATGCCACCATTCTATCATTTCGTTTACGAGGTACTGGCACTGAATGGTGCTGCCGACAAAAGAAGATCTGATCTGATGAGGTCACATTAATATATAATACTTGGAACGTCATCTTCATATTTCCTTGGATAAATTTCACATTCATATTCATTCATATTTTAAGCTGTTAGTTTAGGAGTGAATGAGTTTAGATCCACACCGCTTTTACCAATGTTCATGCGGGTTATACCTCACATGTCAAAAGTGGTGAAATCGAACCTGCCTGGGTCTTTCAACGTGACAAGCGATCGCTTTGACAACGCTCATACTGTGGCTCTGTAATATTACTACATGCTCAGGTGTGTAACTGCCTACACATACTTTTGTAAAAAATAACAACAGTAAATTTTGTTGTGTTACAAACTTGAAAGAAAAATTGGATTGAATTATATCAACTATTGACTGTCGCGGGAATCGATCGTTCGTTCCCGATTCCGAGTTCGATTCGACATGGGCACAATGTGTGAAGCCCATTTCTGGTGTCCCCCGCCGTGATATTGCTGGGATATTGATAAAGGAGGCGTAAAACCAAACTCACTCACTCATTATAAATCACTTATCTCATATTACAATTAAGTGTTATAAACTGTTTTACACTATCATTTTAACAAATGCTCAGGCAATTTATCTAGTAAAGTGTACGTCTGTATGGAAGAACTCTTCTTGTACGTTCTAATGTGATATTTAGTTATGATCTACGAGTCAACATGCAACATGTTTGTTGCTTTCTATTCCGCTAATTATATGTCTTGGGACCCTTTCCATTTCTACTTAACATCGGTAAAAACATATATTTCGAAATGTCAAACCAGTACACACCTGCAAGGGACGTTGTCATGGAAAAATCATATACTTTGATGTAAATAATTACCAAATTCAAAACAAAATCGACAATATTTTGGGATACTAAAATGTTACCCTATCAGTTTCAAATTCGCAGAAAAGAGCGTTTTAGAGAGTTATTAGTCTTGGTGGGAAGCATGCCCTCTAATTTCCCTAGAAAACTCGGTCACTTCGCGCCCACGACGATTCGTCGTAAATTTTGCTTACACACGGGCATGTGCTTAGTTGCGCCCGATACCACCTGTTAAGCTAAAGGAACGTCATCATTTAGTTGATGAGACGTAAAGAACAGGTGCCATCAGATGCGATATATACTTGAAGGTGCACGTATAGAACTGATGGACAGCTGAGGGGAAGCTGAAGGGAGTACATCGGGCGTAAAGGTAGGATTTTACGAGCGCTTTATGTTTTCATCAAGTGTGCCAGACCGCCTCCATTCAGCTAGAAATATTGTGTGGCGTTAAACAACAAACCTACCAACCAACCCTATATATACAAATCAATAGAAAATACAAGCCATGCCTGCCATTGCTGTGCCACCCTTGATTGCCCTGATGAAGAAATGAGAGTGACAATACCCTTTGAGAATTTTGGCTGCAATAACTGCCTTAGATGTCGTATGACTGAATGCCATAAACAGGAAGGATTGGCACAAGTTGGCTGCTATGATTCTTGACATGACACAGTGCTCCATGGTGTTCTTGTCCCCAGCTGGACCTGCATATTCTGGCTGAGGTTAAGTAATGTAAGGATTACGTTTGGAACACTTAGTGATGAAAGCCTCCAGCGTTTACATTTCCTTAAAGGTAAGTTTGATTTAAACAAATGAAAATACACAAATATGTCTTCAAAGAATGGTAAGGAAATATTGATACTGTCGCACGATCCGGGCGGTGGGGTGGTGGGGTAGCCAAGTGGTTATATCTTTCGCTCGCCACGCCGAAGACCCGGGTTCGATTCCCCACATGGGTGCAATGTGTGAAACCCATTTCTGGTGTCCTCCGAAGTGATATTGCTGGTATATTGCTGAAAGCGGCGTAAAACCATTCTCACTCACTCACTCACTCACCCAAATGTGAGGTAACCCCCACCACTCAGGACCTCCTGAGGTGTTTATGTGCAATGTTCTCTCTCGCCATGGTCAGGAACAAATTTGTGAATGAACTCGCAGATATCCATCACGTCATCATTATGTTGCTCATTCTCCACGACGCCAATATTTAGTCTCTGTCATCTTGCACATTTTCGTGGGTATTTATGAGGTATGCATGGTGGCATGATACAGGTAAAGCAGATACAGTGGCTGTTTCCTGGGAGATTTCCAATCTTGTTTCCAGGTACAAATAAATGGCAGTCTTTTCAAATGATTTCAAGAGTCGGGGCAAGTACTGTCGACTCGAGGTACCTTACCTGAACATTCTCTACACAGTATGTTAGTCTAGTGGTGGTGGTGATTGCTATAGTACTGGTAGTAAAAGTGAAATTTTAGTAGCAGTACTAGTAGTAGTAGTAGTAGTAGTAGTAGTAGTAGTAGTAGTAGTAGTAGTAGTGTGGTGGTCGCGAACTGGGTTTCCGTGGTATTAACACAATCGCGGCTATATATTGCAATAGGATCACAAAGATGGAGCCAGGTTGTCCGACAGGTATTTGAGATGTACCCACACACCTTGATGCAATCTTCAACATAAAGCCACCCTTCCTCAGCAAGAGGACCCGGCAGGTAGCGCACGTCAGCACTAGTGCTGGTATTGGCATACAACCTGCGATACGACACATCACGATACTAAACTTTTAGTCACGACCATATATTGCCAAAGTATTGTGCTCTTAAGCTGCGATACGATACGAATCCCGATATAAGGTATCACGATACTAAAATGTTTGATTATAACTAGTGGTGTGACGATTCATCGATACGCATCGATGCATCGATCCATGGGCCGCCGATACAGTGAATCGATACTAAGTTTTATATTGTCGTATATCCCGATACGATACTTCAAATGGGCCACGATAGATCGATAATTAACTTTGTTAAGAAAAATGTGTTTTCTGAAATTAAAGGGGCATAACTCTTTCAACCGCATTTGCATTCACTCTTGGATGGAACATTGCAAATACATTTACTGCAGTGTTAACATTGTTCCCCTCTCTTGAATTATGAAAACCATTTACGGTTTGAATGGATACACATTATATGCTTCATATGTTACAGTGAAAACGTGGGACTAGTGGCTCTAATTGATGATCAAATATATTATCTTTATGGATTTATAATATATATATTTTATCCCCTCCATATACATATATATATATCCATCATGCCATTGTAACCGTCACCACCAGGAGGTCCGTTACTGCCATACATTTCAGCTATCGTCGTCACAACAACGACCTCTTTTACCACCATACACTTCACCTACTGCTGTCACAACCACGACATAACACCGCCTCTTGATTTTTGAGAACATTCTCTGGAACGAACTGAACATGGCAAAGGTTTCTAGATGCTGGGTTGCAAAGCTCTTTACCTGAAGCGCTTCAGGTTCATCATCTCTCTTGAGAATATACGTATTTCTCGCCGAAAGAGGTCAAGTGTGTTCTATCATCTGGCAAGGTGATTGCTATGGTTTCCGGAATTCCAAGAAGTGCCACTGGTGGCAACCTCCCGAAAGGCCAGATGATTACTTATGCTACACTTCCAACACAACTGTGCGAGAATATAGAGGCAAAATACCGTGAAAACTCTCCGGACCTGGTGTGGACATTTTCCTAGGCACAAATCTGTTTAATTCCATCAGAATATTTCTGTAGTGGAGACCTCCGGCCCATTCTATATTTACACTTGTCAATGAGAGAGGTATGTGTACAAGTTAAATGAATCACACATAACATTGCTTGATTTATCTTAAAGATTCTGGTTTTACACATGACATCAGAATGTTGATTGTTGCATTTATGTAAAGTAGCATATACAGTCGAACACCGTTGTCTCGATATTCATGGGACCAAGAAAAGATATCGAGTTAACCGAACTTCGAGACATCCGACCAGGGCATATCATCACATATCAGTATGAAAGAAAACAAAACGCTTCTCGGTATGTTTGGATTCGAAACTATAATCCGTTATCAGTAGTGTTTATTCTTAACAGTGAGTACTTCCTGATTAATTCCTTCTTAATCAATCCTAATAACAAACAAGTGACACCTTCAGCTCATTTAGCCCTAATTAGTTTACACTACCGCATCCCTTTGATTCATGCCGCACCGTGTGTAAACGTGTGGAAACACCTCAGTTCAGAGGGATACTTGCCCATGATAGGCAGGTGAATATCGAGTTTCTTTGCAAATATCGAGTTATAAGGGTCATTTTGCTTCTTGGAACCATCACATTATATCGAGATATCCGAAATATCGAGACATCCGTATCGAGTTAAAAGAGCTTGAATAATGATAAATTATGAAGCATTTTGCCGGGACCGAGATGTTACATCGAGACAACCGAGATATCGAGTTATCAGAGTTCGACACAACGATGCTCGACTGTAAATAGAATTTCTTCGACAAGTTCAAAGATCTCATACTTAGGCATACATTACACACTGGAACTCCAGGTTCTATAATATACCTACCGGTTTCAATTCGAAGCCGATGTGAGAAACATCTCAATTTAGCTTACGTAGTCCTAAATTTTGAACCAATGTGTTCTTTGATATATGATAGATAATTTAAAAGAAACATAACACGTATATTTAAAGCTGCTATCGAAGCTGCATGCCAATCCTGCTCATAAGATAACTGAACCTGCATCTGTTGTCGACGTGACTGGCGGGTGACCTTGACCATCATCCGTACTGACCAGATTTGACATTGTCAGTTTTTCACCTCTTTCCCAAAAAAAGTATTGTCCGGTACGTAATATATTATATCTCACACCTCTTGAGGATCCAGGCCTAGACGTTTATGGACCTAGGGGTGATTCCGTTGAGGAATGACGGCATGCCACGTCACCACAAAGTCAGTGTAATTCATTGTAAAACAGTGTTGAAATTATACCAAACTGACGTACAAAATAAACTACACACCTGATGCTTTGGAATTATTTTTTTAAGAAAGACAACTGAATTTTTAAAATATGCATTGACTGTGACACAAGGTGTAAGTGTTGCATCACATCACATATCAACCAAATTACGATGTTGCCAGGGTCTCACGTTCCTCGCCCAACGTAGAGGGTTCAGTTTTCGGGTTAATGCCATGCCCTAAAATGGTAGATGATGACAGCCCTTCGCGCATTCTCGCGATCTCGACCTTTGGAAACAAGCTAAAAATGCCAAAAGTGCGAGATCGCGAGAACGCGAGATTTGGCCAAAATCTCGCGTTCTCGCATTCTCGTGTTTTTGGTACATAGTACTTTAGTCAAAAGTCGACAACGCGAGAATGCGACATTTGTACATGCTGTCAAATCTCGCAATCTCGACTTGTCAAATAAGGCCACAAAAAACACGAAATCGCGAGAATGCGACGCTTCATTTTCTCGCGTTCTCGCGATCTCGCGTTTAGACGCTGTCGTTGCGCATGCATAATATCATAAGGTCAAGGCGAATGCGCATGTTAGTTGTGCTATGGTCACGCTTCTTCATGCTTTTCATTTCCCAAGTAGCATTTAGCAAAATTATGACATAGCTTGAAAATGCTATCATGTAATTTACATACACGAAGTGTAGGGTAGTGTATATAAGTACACTCCCGTTGTTACAATTTCCTATGTACTTAAAAATCCTCATCGTTTTAAATATAATTTAACAAACGAAATTGTGAATATGAATGTCTAATAAAAGTGAAAACATGAAAGTGAAATTCTAACAGGCCAATTTGTAGCAGTCGGCTAGACTGAGTGTGTTTTACTCGACACCATATTAGCTAGTTTTGGCCATCAAATATCAATTAATACATTTTCTTCCGCTCCCGCCTGACTACAAGACATCCTGCCTTATTCTTTCGTCTCCAAGTTCCAAGAAACAGAAATGTATTTGTATCGCTAATAGTTGTGTTTCTGTGGCAGCCATGATATAGTGGAGTTCCAATGTGTAATTAACCACAGACTACGGGTTATGAGTGAGATATCTGTTTATTTCCATATCGTGGTGGAAGAAGACACCCTGAAATAACAATAACATACACGATATACATAACATAAAATAACATCTGATGAACATGTCATCATAATAAATACAGTGCATAAATGTGCCTATCAACAATCATATACAGGTATTACACGATGTAACATAACACAGGTGACCTACGTGATCACGTGTTTACAGTGATATACAAAACGAGTGTTGACATAAAGACTTATAATAATACATAGTATAATGATTAAATATACTGTAGATACTGTACAAAGAAACCTATCCTGTGGGTGGCACGAGAGTGTCTGCACATCCAGCACCCGGACAGTGAACGCATGCAATAATCCCATATAAGTACCACACACTGATCAAATGTAATCTTTGTCAAGTACATACAATATACATAATAGATGAGATACATCAATCTTACATGATACAAAAAATAGTTACCAAACAAGAACTACTAGCCAGCAAATTGACTGGACATACAGAAGACAACCATAAGCACATTCATACAAGTTAAATGTATTGACTTTTATTTTGTTATCATTGGCATATTTATACCTATTTTGTGTAATGATTAATATTAGGGTTTAGTTTACTATGAATGTAACAATTATAATGTATAATAACCAACCTTTGATTCTGACCAAACTGTGACACAGAACTGTAAACACCAAAAACACGAGAATGCGAGATCGCGAGAACGCGAGATTTTGGCCAAATCTCGCGTTCTCGCGATCTCGCATTCTCGCACTTCGGCATTTTTAGCTTGATTCCAAAGGTCGAGATCGCTGTTATACTGTTGGTGCATATCATGCACGGGCGATTCAACAAAATCATGATTTATCGTGATATACTTTCCACAACACTCTAATTCATATATGTTGTGCTTTGCAACACGTACGCGATGTTTGTGACTTATAAGCCACAATCAAAATACTTATAGACGAGAGCCATGGTGAGATAGAGACTATATTTAAAGTCTGTGAACGGCATTTAGAAGTGATCCAAATGAAAAGTGAAAGTTTCTGAATGTCAACTTCTTCATTATGATGAACACTATGGATGTCTATTATAAGGAGCACATGATATTATTAGTCTCTCGTACAGACCCTTAAGCAAATATATCCAAGAAAGCCCACGCAAGTCTAGAAAATGTGGCAAGTCTAGATTTCCTCAGCTTCAGCTTCAGCTTTCTGAAAATGAAGAAAGTCTCAGGGCCTTTTCATTATATATATATTTTTTTACCATGAACGTTTTCAGTAAAATATGTTCATTTCAGAGACTAGTTGTTAGTCTACTGATATTATGTGTTCCTGACAATAAAGAGGATGACATCCATAAAGTTTGCACCTGTTACTGTATTAGGCAGAGAGTTTAGAGTAATCTGGAATCTTATGGAACAGTCCAACTTAGTAGAGAAACTCCTGGAAACTTTCTCTGTCATCTCACAGTTCATCAAGACCATCAATCTGTGGAGAGTTTCACCCATGAAAAAACAAACAAGACTTGTTTGGGATTATTATCATCACTGACTTTATTGCCTTTGCTAGGGCTATTATATTTCATACTGACACTTCCAAATTGTAAAATATGTATTTTTGTTATTGTTGTTGATTTCACTCTGAATTCTTTTACGTCCAGATTTAGTTTACTTATTGTTTCAACATGGAAATCGACACGTAACAGTTTTATACGTCACAGATACCACCGATACCAACG
Organism: Haliotis rubra; assembly: GCF_003918875.1. Taxonomy (NCBI): domain Eukaryota; kingdom Metazoa; phylum Mollusca; class Gastropoda; order Lepetellida; family Haliotidae; genus Haliotis; species Haliotis rubra. The sequence goes on along the minus strand of NW_025765836.1, from coordinate 1,559,134 downwards.
ATTATAGTAATTCCAGACAACCCCAGTTCCGGTGACTAACTGCACTACACCCACTACTCAGCTATACTACGCCGTCTACTACCAGAACTGTTACCTATTTCTTTGTTCCCATCTAGACTAGTGCTGTAGACGTTTACGGGATACAATGGGTTATCTGGGAAGAAAATGGTAAATCTATCAGGCTTCGGGAACAGTGAATGGTGTAATTTGTAAGAAACAAACAACATGTCCCCACCCTCTTCCCATCAGCTGTAAACAACCAGGCGAACGCATAGTCAGTTTGTTGTGGCTTCTTGGAATATTACATGAGGGTAAAAAATCTAATTCCAAACCTTAAAAAGTAGATGTATATTGCTTAAATGTGCATTACAGATACGAGTGTTATTTGTAATCTGACCCAACGCTTGATGATTCATGGCCTGTGATCGAGATGAGGCTTGTACAAGCTGCCTACCCCTTCCATCAGGGCAGCATCAATAAACACCGAGCCAGGTGTGGCGGGGAGCACTGTGGAGCGCTGTGAGTCAGCACTGTTTTACACATCTCCTGGTTATTTCAGTGGAATGCGTAGTGGTGATGGAGTGTAAACATTTATGTAATCTACCATACAGACGGAGTACTGAACCGGCTTCTGTACACTGGAAGGGAAACCAAGAACAACTTGCCATGGACACATCAACTTAGACTAAGGCTTAGTCTCTGAATATATATAATTTTGATAGTAACAAACAAGCCCATTCATATTGAAAAGGAGCCCTAGGGAGACCAGAGATCCTGAACCTGAGGAAATCTAGACTTGCTTTATTTAGGGCTTTAGCACTGCAGAGAGGGCTTGGCAGTAGGGAAATTAATGTGGTTCAGGGACTGTGAGACAGACTAATATCAACTGTACCGTGCCATATGCCTGGATCAGGAGACTGAACTAAGATTTGAAGAGTGTCCACCTATAATTAGGACACGATATGTCTGAGCATAACAATGTTCGCCAGTAGCAATATTGGGAAAACATCTGTCCAAAAATGAACAAATATGACATTCCAGGGTTCCGAATTCGGTCCGGATTCCAAGCTGATGTCACACAGTGTTCAATATGTTATGTTCATAAGATTCAGAAACCTATATATAGTTGTTAATGCCATAATCATGTTCATTGTGAGCATCAGTGCCACTGTAACGCCCTCTGGACAATAACAATGAACATCGTCATGGCAACAATCCAATATCAAATAAAACTGGATAATCACTGTTAGGTAAAAAAATATGAATGTTAACAAATAGATCTGATCTTGATACGGGAATATGTGGAAATATTTCTCATGATAATAATAACTATAATCCTCATCATCGTAATCTCTCATCATCACTATCCTCGATAGATGGCGGTGAATTATATTTTTGTTCCTCCATCATTTTCCTTGTATGTGTATATCCAACAATGACCAGGCCCCGATTTCTCGAAACAAACTTAAGTCTGAGTTCTGACTTAAGTTAGAGTTTTTACTCAAATTTGAGAAAACGCAGGAAAATGCATTTCAGAGAATGAACTGAAATCGATATTAAATTCAAACATAGTAGACAATTTGAGTTTGGTGGATATATTACTTAACTTGTTTGGGCTTTTTTATTTTAAAAAATATAGTTGAGTTAAAAATTCAGGTGTTTCAAATTGTCAAACTCAGTTTGGAATTTGAGTAAATACTTAAGTTTGTTTCGAGAAATCGGGGCCAGAACTCATCCTGCCGTACCCCAACACCTCCGCCCTACGACACACCCCTGCTACACCTGCGCCACCCACACACTCTTGAGTACGCGTGGTCATCAGCTACAGATATCAGAGGTAAGTCTCATAACACTGAACTAGTATATGACGTGTTCGACGCGGATAGAACGTGAGGTAATCTGCCCCCCTGTCTGGCAGAGCGTGTAGATGAGGGGATGGCCTGGAGCTACATATAAAAGGGCGTTAATGTGTACCGTATACGTCTCAATAAACTCACGTGGGTGGCGAACATGAAATTACAGTCAAACGTTTCCATATTACTACAAGTAGTTACTTGACATGGTAAAATGTTATATTAATATTTCCAGGTATTATTGGAGTGCAGTAGAATATAAATTATTACTGAAATTTGAAATAAGACGTCCATATAACACACACACACACACACACACACACACACACACACACACGGAGAATCATATAAACAAAAAAACCCGTTTTGATGAGCAACTGTAGAAATTGCAGTCTATAGTAAAATCCACATAAAACAAATCAGCAAATCATTACATGATATACATACAAGAAATGTGTCGATAAATTGTATAAAACAACGAGCCTAATGAACAACAAAAAATTGCAGTATTTAGTGAGCCAGTGAAATAATGTGGGTTCGAGCACGAACTGGATAAGGGTAATACAAATTGAGTATCATCTTCGAAGTCTTCATCATCATCATTATGCTAATTATTAGTAATATACATGTGGATGTGTAAAGTTCCGTTTGAAGCCTGACTTCATCTTCCCAAAACACCTCTTTCCATGTAGACCTTACATGAACTACGGTAAACGGCCACGTAACACAGGGCGCTGAACATCACGGTGGAATCTCGGTGGGTGCATCCAGCCAGATCAGGTTACAGGAACCAACACGGTATTAGAGCCCGCGTCTGTGCACCGTACACACTACAGTAGGAAGTGCAGTGCAGGATACACGCTACAAGGTAGGTACCTTAACCGGCGACTCTCTCCACAGGCTTCAAGTGTGGATGTAGCTTCATGTGTTATCTTCTTCTAGTGTTGCCATGGACTCCAGAACATGACATTTACACAAGCTCTCTGCTATGTCCATGTGCGTCCCAGACATCTAGATGTTAGCTGTATGCTTTCAGACAAGGAGAGAGACAAGAAATCATTTTATATGAGTCGATGTGGCGTGTGTACTTTATGGGGTGTCAGATACTATCAGCACAGACAGGTTCCTTTCTAAAATGTATCATTACTGTAACACCCTCCATCGAGTACTTCATATGGTCCCTTACGAAGTTCAATATGTTTCTTCCCATCGTAAAACCTATAAATACTGTAAGTGATCCATGCTAACACCGTCTCTCGAGTTTTTCATACAGTTTATATGATATAAACACGAGATCATTGTTCCTTCCATTTTGGGCATTATTCAAACCACGAGGTTTACCTTGGTGCTTTTCCATGTACAGGAATCTGCCCATTAAGAACCAGTGTCAAGATGTATCGACGCATTGTGGTTCGAGTGAACGCACTGGACATTGAAAACGATTTCAGCCAAAGTACAAGGATGAAAGTCTTCTTGTTTTTTTTTAGACGAACAGATAAGCCGTCTCCTGAGCGAATTGCCTTTGGTATTACCGTCCATATCTTGCAATTGATAAGGATTATGTTTGTATTGAAACTACTGGTGACAAATTGAAAGTAACCGTAAATTCGACGTCGCTTCTTGGACTTGACTTTGGCGTCTATTTCCTTGTGTGTCCTCGCAGTACACTGGACACGACTGTGGTATAAGACGTGCTGGAACATTAGTGAGTAGCATAATAAATATAAACTGGTAGATTGAAGTTTAGTCTATGGAAATATATTATATAAGTAAATAACTCTGGATAAATTGAAACGGATCCCAAGTCTGACGGGGCATGCTGAGGAAAATCAGGATTGCTTCATTTGGGCAGAGACCATATAATATGGTCTCTGATTTGGGGCTTTTGTATTACAGACAGGACGAAGGGACATCACATGGTTCAATGACAGAGAGACAGGCTGATGAACTAGCGATAGATATAGTTTTGATTTATATTGTTAATAAACTACCCATCAAAAGTTTAGACTCACCTAAAGGACTCACTATATGTTATGTCTATATATATGGTTAAATCGAAGATGAATTTCTCCACTAACTTGGGGGAACCAACTGCAAACTTTATGCAGATTAATATCGTTCATGTGAACAGCTGCGTTTTGCTGTAATGTTTTGTTAAGAATTCGCCAATTTTTACTGATTTTCATCATTTACTGAACTCATGACAATAATCTTTTTAACGTTACGAATTAGCTTTACAATACATTTGTTCATGTGTAAACAGTACCTATAAACTGAATGGAATATTTTGCAAAATCAAGTTTAGAACAGTTGACTGAAGTAAGTGGCTACATTTACACTGGTGAGTCTAAACTTTTGATGGGTAGTATATATGTGACTAGGTTCTTCTAAACGTTATTTCCCTTTCTTGTATCGACAAACCGCTTGTCCCGAAACCCTGAAGAGTTAAGATATGTCTCATCAAGCAGTTCGGCTTAACGAGTGTCACTTTTACTATAACATTTCGTGATAATAGTGAGAAATGATCGTGAAGCTTTACAACACTTACATAGATACATAGCCTGGAATATAACAGACTTATTTGGATGAAGTTATGTACGTGTTGATGCGTAAACGTCATATGCCACAGTGTTTCAGCTAAAACATTCATTAACTGAATGTGAGTTGTTCAGATAACGAAGGTAATACCGGAGTTAACGAATGCCACATGTAACGGAGGGTCAGGTAACACTGGCACCACAGTGCCAACTAGCATTAACGGTGGTATACAGATGACGTTATATCACATAGCCGCTTCTGTATAGTCGTGCAGGATAGTAAATAATATAAGGGTGAAGTGAACCTTCGTGCATGAAACGAAGCGGCAAATTAAGGGATGATTATATGTTGGCAGTTAGCTTTTCTAAGGAAACGACGACATTGGAATGGTAGACTAAGGCTTAGGCTCTGAATATATATAATTTTGTTTGTAACAAATAATCCTATTTATGTTGAAAAGGAGCCCCAGTGAGATGGGCGATTCAGCCTGAACCTGAGGAATCTAGATTTGCTTAATCTAGGACTTTAGCATTTGCAGGGAGGGCTAGGCAGTAGAGAAAATAATGAGGTTCAGGGGACTGTGAGACAGACTGGGTGTGTGCTGTTTTATTAGATATTTGCTGAAAGAGAGGCTAGCGTGTTGTTTAGGCTTCATTAGAAAGCAAAGATTGCCCAGTGTCCTTAGTACTGCCTGTACCCGGAGTGTCTCGGGTTTATGCCCAAGAAAGTCCTGCTAACATCCTCAGAATGCCAGCACCACGATCGTTGATTTCACGAGGGGGTTAAACATGTGTGACGTTTGGTATTCATCCGATAGTAAACTGATTAATCACTGCATGCCTAAATACTGCGTCACAGAATCAAAATCATTCACGTATCCTCTCACTGATTCTTCAACGTCATCAGGCAGAGACTGGCATGTCACTACCTTTCAGAAAAAGTCATTCACTTACTTTGTTACTGCAGTAAATATGAGAGCTGTTATGATAACCCGACCCTGCCAAGATAATGAAAGCCGCGTGTTGCTGGAAGACTGGAGGACATGCCATCAGGGTATCAATGTCAGACCGCCCTGTGCCAGCTGTTGGGGATGCTTGGACGTTCTGGTGGTCAGCTGTGCGGTCAACTGTCTATGTACACAGACCTGTAGTGATGCTTAGTCTCTGAATATATATAATTTTGATAGTAACGAAACAAGCCCATTTAAATTGAAAAGGAGCCCCAGGGAGACCAGAGATTCAGAACCTGAGGAAATCTAGACTTGCTTTATTTAGGGCTTTAGCACTGCAGAGAGGGCTTGGCAGTGGGGAAAATAATGTGGTTCGGGACTGTGAGACAGACTAACAGACGTGCTGTGTGTGGATCACTGGACATGGACGGGCCGAGTGATATTAATGGGTACTAAGTAGAGCACTTCGTTGGTGCCTGGTAAACATCTGCAGTTTGATGAGACTTTGGTATCTTGGCCGTCCGCCTGAAGAAACATAAAGTGTTTTACTTCTCCGTACATTGCATCTACGTGTAAAGCATAGGAACAGTTACGTTGGTAGAACAGTGTGTGTGTAGTAAAGTTTCAAGTGCAGATGGTTTGACTATAGTCTGATAGAGCTGACAGGACGAGAGTGGTGGAAAGAAGGGAGTGTGTGTGTTTGTGTGTGTGCGCGCGCGTGCGTGAGTGTATGTCCGTGTGGTCGCCGAAATACACGAGAGCTGGTAAGCTGAATAGCAGTGAATTACACTTATAAAACATCAACACATTTAGTTCGTTTCTTTAGTTACAAGGGAGCTATTATGACCCCAAGTGGCTGTTCATGTGTTTGAAGGTAAATAGTCATTGAACTGGACAGCAAATAATGACAGAGTCAACATCCCCCAACAGTGTATTTATATACAGAGTGTTGGTGTAGGTTTAAAGAGTCAGTTTGCGGGACTGCTGTGAACACATAGATAAGTTAATTAATGTGTGCTTCATTTCCACGGTACCATCATGTTTACTGACACAGAGACTTATATGGCTGGCATCTTCAGACTTCTTGCACGACATCGTGACGACTGTGATATCAAGCTCTGCTAGATAGACGACCGCACATTGTGTTCACATGTGTTCTGTTTGTCTATTCTCCACGTAGGCTGCACATCAAGGCCAACCTCGAGGGGTGAACGCCTCATGAAAATAACCCTCAGATAATCTCACAACTCCATCTTGCTACTGTTGATTGTTGCCGTGGTAACCGAAGCCTCTCCCGAAACCGCGTGTTAAATATCTGCAGATTTGTTGCTGTTGGCTCTCTCGTGCTGCGAGATAAAATAGTTATCGTATGCGTGTAGGTCGGTACAAAGACGTATATACAATATATACACCCTTGGTCTGTGTATGTTTTGCGTGGTACATGGTAAGGTAACGATTTATTTAATGTTTTGGCATGCGTTTGTTCTGGAGCACGGAACAGCTCCAGAATAATATCAATCAAATATTACGTTTCAACATAACCCTGATCCAAGAAGTAAAGATTCTCATAGCCTTTTTCTGGTCGGAATATCATTTCAATAGTAACAAACGCAAACGGTTTCCCATAAGGTAGATTTGTTCACAGTGTATTACCTATATCTGCGTCACGAAGGAATACAGATTGCTAGCACCTTAATGCATATAGACGATACCGACAAGTGTCGGGCGCCATAATGTGTACCTCTGTACTCACTCCCCTAATTTGCTGGACAATCCCCGATTAACTGGCCCAAAAAATATTGTACAGACACGCATGCCTAAGATTGCTTCTATGGTGCATCACATGGTGAAATAAACAGGCTTGTGATGATTTCAGTGTATATCTTGGGTTTATACAAACTATCTGTCAAAAGGGCTGTCATGAAATGATGAGTGAGTTAACATTTAACACCACATATCATGACTTAAATGAAGAGGGGCGGTGGGGTTGCCAAATGGTTAAATCTGTTTCTCGTCATGGAGATATCGGGTTCGATCCGGACATGGGTGGTATGTGTTGGGATATTGCTGGAATATTGACAAATGCAGCGTAAAACCATATACGTTCACTAAATTAAATGAAGATCATCCGCCCTGTCACAACATATATGTACGAGACCGTGAAGGTCCGGGTTAGAATATTGATCTTCAGTAGCCCATGCTTGTCGTAAGAGGCGACTAACGGGATCGGGTGGTCAGGCTCGCTGACTTGGTTGACACATGTCATCGGTTCCCAATTGCTTAGATCGATGCTCGTGCTATTGATCACTGGATTGCCTGGTCTAGACTCGATTATTTACAGACCGCCGCCATATAGCTGGAATACTGCTGAGTGCGGCGTAAAACTAAACTCACTCACTCACTCATATATGTACGAGTGCCCGGTTTATATATATTTATGCACATACGCCCAGAATGATAGTTGCACAACTGTACGTGTTTATCAGTGCAGACAGCTATAATATAACGAATGGTAGGCAGTGGAATTCACTGTCTGCGGCATACCGGGAGTAATGATATGGAAGAAGATCATTATCGAGCTGACCTAGGTTTGACCTTACAGACAGACACGTTTAGAACACGGAACATTATCATGAATCACACAGTAACTGGCGTTCTGGCTTCCGAGACCTGGATAAGATAAGATATATATTGCATAGCATTCCATGAAGAAACAGTCTCAATATTCTATACACTACATATGTAAACACAGCACGTACAACGATATAGCAGTACAGACACATACCACATATAAATGAGGTACGTTATATCCATTTCAGCTAACAATTTGTGACAACATTCTTCCTCAGACCGAGTTCTGCAACAAAACAAACTAACGCTTAGTTTCTGAAAATATATGCTTTTGGCAGCAGCTGCATATAAATGCAAATTATAGGAGTCCCAATAAGATGGGAGATTTAGAACGTTTAGAAGATTTAGACCTACTTCGTGTAAGTCTGTAGAATTGCAGTATGAGCTGTAAAAAGTATATGGTTAATGTGCGTCGAGAAAGACTACAGCGCAGAGAAGTTAAATGCTTTTACTGACAATTGTGAGTTTCTGTCCCAGTGATGGTCCTTTCGGTCATTTTGAAAATATTTAACATGAGATCACACGTGAGTGTGAAAATGTGAATGCCCTAATTGTTATTTACGATTCCATCGCATGTTATAATAGCCCCATTTGGTATACGATCGCTTCCATGCAAGCGCCAGAGAAACAGACAGTAACAAGGGACGGCTATATGTCAAAATGACAGAAACTCTGGCGGATAATCAACCCTGCATGCTGTTGCAGGAAGACTTTTCTCACTTTTCATTTGGCTGCCAATGCAGTAAGCCATAAATAATTAGCACTATAAGACAATGCCACGGCCTCGACTCTTATTTTCGTGGAGATGCACTAGAATAGGTAACCGTTACTTCTTTTTGAGATGCATTTCGTTTCGCTATGGCTGTGACGGTCTGCCGGGCAGAGCTGGCGGTTGCCACTGAGCTGATGCTCAGTAAAGACACGCACACACGCGCACACGCACGGGCACACTCGAAATAAGAAAGCCCTCCATACAAACATGCATGCAGGTCACTATGTAAGTATTATCATATTCTAATAGCCCATTTTACCTCACTTCACTCGTCCACCTCACCCCACACAGCTCGTCAGTAACTCACCTCGTTGGTTGGATTCCGTGGCCTGCTGTATAAGCCGAGCGAGATAGAAACTTGGTATATGAATCCGATTCTGTGTCTTCGTGCGCAATGTGTGCATCATCTATGGTTTACCATGTCTGGACTTGACCATGACCATGTCTTTTACAGGCAGTCAAGAAATACACTCAGTACCGGTACTCAGTACCAGTGCATATATTGTCTGTTGTTTCTGACCAAAAAGGGTGCCAATCAACCGTCACATGCTGTCTATGTTTTCTGTATTTGCTCATCTAATACTACCTAACATAAAAAACATGTCAGAATTCCCCATGACTGTAGGCGGAAGGAAACAGGTCACAGACTAAAGCCTATGGAATGTAAATGGGTTGAATTTGAAGTTTGTTACTAAAAAAGTATCGAATAGAAAAGTATATGAAATGTTCGGGTTTGTTTATGTACAACCTTATTGTGTTGCCGTTATCAAAATTACCGTCTCTATCCAACTTCAGTTTTTAACATATAATGTGTGATTGCATAGAATCTAGAAGTGTTCACCCGTAGAGGTCCGGGTTAGAATATTGGCCTTCAGTAACCCATACTTGTCGAAAGAGGCGACTAACGGGATCGGGTGGTCAGGCTCGCTGACTTGGTTGACACATGTCATCGGTTCCCAGGTGCGCAGATCGATGCGCATGCTGTTGATCACTGGATTGTTTGGTCCAGACTCGATTATTTACAGACCGCCGCCATATAGCTGAAATATTGTTGAGTGCAGCGTAAAGCTAAACTCACTCACTCACTCTAGAAGTGTTCAGTCGGCTCTCTTCGCTCAAACTGTACAGTCAGGCCTTTGTCGAGGATGCTGTTGAACATTACTGGTTTTAACCACGCTTTGCTTCTGTAGTACTTGCTGAAACAAACGTATGACAGCAGTACTGCTCAGATCACTATGCAGAAGAGGCCCTTGACGATAGGATAGTAGTTAACAGTTTACCTGCGCTTCACAAAGGTATACCTTCCGATTAAATCAGTCTTCATTGTTTCAGGTTGTACAAACAGAGGTCCACAATGAACAGAAACAGGAAAGTCCCGTAAGTACTTTATAAATAGTGACAGTTATCTGAAGTCGTGCAAATAGTCACTTGTTATTCATAATGATATTCATGCTGTCATCAAAATATTCTGTCATCCAACCAAATGGTGAAGGGTGCAGTCAATTACTGTGTGGAAATACGGCCCATGTCAAGAGTAGGGTTGTGTACGATATACAACATTCCTTGGTTATCATCCTCGATCTGTCAGCACAGGACTCTTCCAATGTGATGGTTGTTTCACCTAAGTGATAAGCGTCTTCTGGGTTTGAATCCCAGACAGTCCCGATGGTGATACTTGGTTTGTCCACACCACACACGTAGTCCTGGTTTCACCAAACCCGTAAACGTCATCATCTAAAACTTTAAACTGCCTTGTCGTGATTTAACTAAAATGTTGATGTTTTTTTCAAAACGGGGTTAAAACAATATCATATTAACTTATCCAATACAGTGCAACTAATAAGTAACAAAAAATACACTGAAAATACCTTTTCTATTTCCTTGATATAATATGAGGCGCAAGATAATGTATTTTTTAATATCCCTTTGTATTGGCGTCCTCAGAGAGAACGTGTTGGCGGTTTTCTCCAAGTACCAGGCGAACAACGTCAGACAGCTGAAGAAGGAAGAAGCCGTGGATATGCTGAAAGCAGAGTTTGGACTTGACGACGAACAGGCCGACAACATCTTCCACAACTTCGACAAGAACAATGACAACATCATGAGCATCTGGGAGTTCAAGATGTTCTTCGACTGTGCTGGCGACCAGTAAGTATAACGGGAATCATATCATAGTGTGAGACCTCGTAAATCCCAGGGTGCAATGGGGACAATGGACTATACATTAAGTTACGTATATATACATCGTTTTGGACGATGTAACTTGAAATGTATTATCTATGTTCGTCTACGGCATGATTTCACTTATAGATGTTTGTCGGTTGTAATTTCGGTACTAGGCATAGTGGCGATTTACCTGCTAAATATTACAGTAAAACGAAACAAACTGTATACTACACTGTCAAGAGACACCCATTGAGACAGGGCAACCATTTGGAAAGAAACACAGGTCCTCGGCATGTCTAGCAATAGATTTTACCAATAGGCTACTGCAGAGTCCTTACGGACCGTTCAATTTTTTGGGGTGATGATGATTTTAATGGAGCAGCATGTACAGTGTGAATGCAACCCCCACCCCCCTTAAATTAATAATACAAAGTAAGTTACCCCCTGAATGTCATGTACAAAATCAATGACGCCCCTCTACCCCTTGTCCATGTGTACAAAATTTATGAGCCCTCCACACACCCACAACGTCCCCAGAACAAAATGGGTGACCCCCCTGAAAATCATCACACACGCCATAAATTATGAACGGTCCCTTACCAGAGCCTGAAACTTACACTACAGAACAAAACAAATGTAACGACAAACCTGTGCAACCACACTGAAAATATTTACAACTTTGTACATGTACTTTATGAACTCTGTGGATGAAATTTATCCTTTTTAACCATCCACAGAATTCTGACATTGTGGTATATATACTATACCAGGATAAAGGTGTCAGAATGAAATTATTAATCGTGTGGTATTAGAGCTATTTAATCCAATTAAATCCAACAAATTTGATAAAAAATCCCAGATATGGGGCGTTTGACATTCAACAGTTTATTTTGACTATTGAACATCGTAACAGATAAATCAAATTTATATATCATCAAGCAAGTACAATATGTAGAAGTTAGTGTAAAATAACAGAAACATGATTGGTGAGTTCTCTATATTCCACTCCCCAGTCTAAGAAGACTTCACTCAAGCTCCCCCCAGCCCATTAAGTCTCTTCTCCGCCTCTGGGCTACCCTCTCCGCCAACTGTTGTCTCTTCCTCTCATTCGCTCTCCTCAACTTATCGTCCATTTGCTGCCTCAGCTCTTCCTGAACCCTGTTCTGCATATCTGTAATCCGCGACCTGCGCGCGTCACTCTGCCTCGCCATACGGCCATGGTCCCACAGAGCCTTTTCTCTCAATATTGTAGCGAGCTCCAGTCTTTCTTCAAGACTCGAACCGGTTTTATGAACCCTCTCGAGTCTATCTTTGAGTCTCTGCGGCCGAGGTACCCTGGTCGTCCTCTGGTCCCCAGCTCTGCATGTGGAGCGGTTCCCAATAATTCCTTCACTCCTCAACTGCCGCATCACATCACGCTGAGCGGGACGCCAGGTTCGGACCGGGGTCAGTTGCAGTTGGGCCGACGTTGAAGGGATCCATTGCCCGCTACTCGCTCTGGCTTGGGAAGACTTGTCACCCTTCTTTCCTCTGTTGTTGTTGTGGTTGAGAAAGAGATCTTGTAGATCCGGTGAGGACATACACCTGTACATCACTGATACAGCTATGACAGCGAGCAGCCGCGACGAAGTTCAAGGCTCGACACAGCTTGATGCCGTTCTCCATTAACTGGGATTTATGACGTCACTGTATTGTTGACGTCACGTATAATGCTACGTCATAGAGATTGTGCTCAGACTTTATGCCTTTATTGGAGCAAGATCTGGGGCTGTGTTCATAAAGATTCTTAAAATTTACTTAAAGTTAAGGATCAGACCTAAATTATTTTTTTTAAATTCTTATAGTTAAGAATTCATAAGCGCTCTAATATTTTTTTATTTTTTAAAATACGACCCCTGTTCAGTTAAACTGGTTCCATGCTCTCTCTGCGCGCCGCCAATGTTTGGTGTAAAGATGCGTAGGCCTGACAAATTTGGTAAACTGTGGAAGCCGCTTACTTAGCATAATTGCCATGAAGACGCCCTACTCCGCTTTTGATTCAGTGACATGATTCTACTTCCAAAGATAAATCCGAGAAACACAGTAAGGCCAAAGTCTGTGGACCCCTGATGTCTGTTAATGAGTGCTATACACATCAACGAGGAAATAGTAAGCAGCATAGTGCGTTTCACGTTGAATTTACATTTTATTATGAATCGCAACCAGCTACTGATTCTGGCAAAACTGACCTTTAGAAGCTAGAGTGTACAAAAGTATTCTTTTCTGAGGTAAAATTTGAGGTTTTTAAATATATATGTTTTATGTATGACGGAAGAGGAGGATTAATTGTAATTTAGTCTTAAGATTTCATTCATTATTTCAGCGCCCAAGAGATCGTGCAAAAATTCCGGGAACTTGACGCGGATGGGAGCGGTAAGCTGGATGTGGAGGAGGCGAGGATTGGCTTGAAGACACTCAAGACAGCCACGGGGCGTCTCCTGGAGGATAAGGAGATTGAATTCTTCCTCCAGACGACGGGGACTGACGACAACACCATCGACCTCGGCCACTTCGTCAACCTGCTGCACCGTCTGAAGCTCTACAACGCCCCTCCTCCACCTGCTAACGTAAAGATCCATGCCTAGAGGCCAAGAGGCCTGGAGTATAAACATAGATACGCAGATAACTGGCAGGACACGGAGGTGGGGGTTATACCGTATTCTCTGTAATAAATGCTCAGTCATGAATGCGTCATATCATGTGCCAAAATACGCTATAGACATACCATGTCTCTAGTGCAAGTCTTGTGCAACTTCGTTACACAATGAAAACCCGTAAATCAGGAAAACCCAGGTTCCGAACGATTAGTCAATGGTCCATTGTCCTCACAATCGTTTTGGGGTGATGTTACTGGTCTCGATTAACGGACTATTTTTATACCTGTATATAATATTCTGATGATGGTATGATCAAATATGCATCACCAATATGAGGTGAGAATATGTATTGGGTGATCTGCCTGAGACTTGAATACACATTATCGATATTTTCTTTTGGAGGAAAGTAATAGAAACGCACTAGATTCATACTCTCTATTTATTCACATAATGGACTTCATAGGGTGTATCGTGTGTATCGTCATGCAAATATCACATTTCACTCACTGGATGAATAAGAATATTGCTCACAAAACTTTCTCCTTTACTCTAACGACAATTGTGAGGGCAGGGTATCAATTCAAAATGCAAAGCGGGTTTTAAGACTGTCCAACGGTCAGTGAGCATAGAATATGACTGTGTAGTTCACTGCTTTACCATATCAGCATTCTCGCAAAGATAGACACATCATTTTATTTATGGTATACCATATACTACACAACAATAATAGGTACTATTAGATACAATAAGTATGCTTGACAACATTATAAGATGCAGCTTTACGGAATGTTTGAATGGCTGCGAAGATTTGGTTTATTCAGGGGAGGTAACTCGTGTCGGCTTATTGTGTGTACAGGTGACGTGACGGCAGTAATCCAGTGTTTGAAATTGCCAGCTGTCCATATAACTTTTCATTGTCAACATACATGTATTTGTTTTATATTAATTTTCATAAACATAATCTGCATGATGTATCTATGCATTTGCTTTGCAATGTCATCTGCCCGTAGATCTTTTTAAAAACTATTTTGATTTGATGTAATGAAATATGTTTCAAGTTAAAAGTTTGCAGGATTGGAACTTTTAACATAAAGCAAAATTGAGCTTTTATTTCGATCTAGTGTTCGAGCAGTCCTGTACCAACACTGCGAAAAACAAAATCTAAACAAGGAAGTCTGGTCATCTTAATTCCTCAGAAATCGCCAGGATTTTTAAAAGAGATATATGAACTGTGTATTAAATATCATTATATAGATTTATGCTAGTCTAGTGCTCGAGGCATGCTTTTGTTTGTTTGCTGCTCAATATTTCAAACTGTTTTATCATTTTTTCATATGATGCTCATGTCTTGTTGTCTCAGATGTGTTCAAGGAAATTTCCTATGTTGAAGTCTTTCACTTTACATTTTCTATCTTGGTATGATCACGATTTGATATAATAAATATTTGTTCATAACAAATTCGTGTTGGCTGTTATTCTCTGCGCCTTTGTACACATATTTTAACTTCTTAACAGTAATTGTGAATTTTGAATACTTTCATTAACTGATTATATGATCCAATATTTCATATAATTTGTATTGATATAGTGACATTTGAAAGGATAGTGTCAGTGTGTCATATCAATGATTTAAGGATGTAATGCATTTAATTATGCATCACTCCCACATCTTGCGGACCGCCTCCGTGGTGTAGTGGTTAGAGCGTCCGGCCGGAGAGCGGAAGGTCGCGGGTTCGATCCCCGGCCGCGTCATACCAAAAGACGTTAAAATATGTCACTTGTTGGTCCTGCCTGGCGCTCGGTATTAATGGGTACAACAAGGACTGGTCGGCTCGGAGTCAGTATAATATGTCTGAGTGGGGTATTCATGCTTCACTGCGGCATGGTATATCAGTGGGCTAGCACTATAAAACCAGCTTACGTCTGGGCTAGTACAAGGAGCCGCACATACACATACACACGCATGCACGTCGTCATATGAGCGAAATATTCTCAAGCACGACGTTAAACCCAATTTCACCTCACCTCATCTCACATCGTGCACTGTTCATGCACCGAATGAACTTGTGCATATTACGAGGAGTGGTATCATGCAGGAAACATATTCCGGTCAAGATGTACAGGACATCCGCATTAATGCTGAGAGAGGAAATACGGCTCTATCTGATGATCATAATACTTAGTGTTTACTAACATACGCATATCACTCAACATTTGGGTGTACGCTGCCTTGTTGAGCCGATCCCCGGTCAGTTGTTCCTCAAACACTTGAATCTTACGTCACAGATAATTGTTATTATATTCACTCATTCCACTCACTCTATACACATGTGCATGGAATTGATGCATGTAAGTGTCTAAGCATATATACACAAAGAACTTAGTTCTGACATGTCTCACGATTGAATGAGCCCCGAGCACAACCCTTTGGAGCATATCTGGGATATGATGAGTCGTCGTGTGCTACGAAGGCATCCTCCTGTACAGAACCTGGCCCAATTGGAAGCTGATTTACACTAGGAATGGCGTAGACACGAGAGGTTTTATGTACGTGTTGAAAACCTATGATTGCAAAAATACAGGGGGTGCTTAATTAAGTTCTTTGTGTGTATATAAGGGTATACGGTAACGATACTAAATTTAATTCTGCATCGTATATAGTCAAAACGTGTTAATCTGGGCGATGCCCTTAGTTGCTTAATACTTGGGGTGCAGATGTACGGATTAACGAAACTTGACCTTACTCTCCGTTATTTTCAAGCCATTCAAACGTATTTTGGATGACCAAAATAGTGTAAGCCTACTGATGAGTTTGCAGTTACCTTAATTCCTCTGATGGACCCACGGGTATCTGTTAATTTCGTGCATGCCGTTGAGCTGGCATCTCTTCTTTATCATACCCGTGTAGGTCCGGGTAGAATATTGATCTTCAGAAACCCATGCTTGTCGTAAGAGGCGACTAACGGGATTGGGTGGTCAGGCTCGCTGATTGGTTGACACATGTCATCGCATCCCAATGACGTAGATCGATGTTCTTGCTATTGGTCATTGGATTGTCTGGTCCAGACTCGATTATTTACAGATAGCTGGAATATTTCTGAGTGCGGCGTTAAACAACAAACAAACCAACCTTTGACTGGGTATTTTACGTGTTTGTGGCAGACTTTTTCAGAGCACTGTTCACAAACAGGACGTCCTGTGACAGTTTCTAACATTATTCTAGATTCCTTCATTCACCTGCATAATATCACAACACATACTTTCTTCTCTGGACACATACTTACTTTTAAACGTTTTATTGGTATGTATGTACCCCTTATATCCTGAAAACGATTACTATCAGTTTGGAATAAATTAGCTGTTGGCTGTGTATGCGTTGACAGACAGGGTCGACCACAACTTGTTTATCACGTATTGCTGTATTGCATTTATTTTAAGCGTGTTTCGTGATTTGTTTATTTAAAGTTTGTTTATTACCTTGAGGATAAAAGCTCCCCTGTGGTGTAATGAGAAGCGAACCTCTAGTACCCTTGACTAAGAACGACCTTCATAGTGCTGGGCTTCCGGGTCTATCGTTCCAAGAAGAAAGAGATTAGCACAAAATGGAAGATTAGTTGACCATATGTTAACTTGGTAAATATGGTTACATAGTGTCCCATGGCAAACCAACATTTATTTTGAGTTAAATGAAAACAGTGTACCATATATTATTGTCACTACCGCGTGTTTTTCGTGTGATTGTATGTTATTTGTAAACACTGATAACTACTGACCTACTTGAAGTCGGGTGGGAAACACAGCATAGGAGGAAGTGCGACGGATCTGTGTCAGCACTTTGGTCACATGACTTCCGGGAATACACAATGGGTCCTTGTTGCTGTTTTAGTTCGGGTAAACAGTGCAAGACGTGATAGTCCAGTGAAAAACGTAATTTTAAGGATTTGTTCCTGGGCTGGGTGGAATCCTGTGGGTACATGTTTGTACAGAGAATTTCACTCGGGTGTCTTCCGAATTCAAATATAGACGAATTGATAAAAGTTATAAATATCCGAAGCTTGTCCAGACTTGGGAGACGCGAGGGAGAGATTCTAGTCATCATACAAAATCATTCTTCCAACAGTTTCTGTTTATCAACAGTGTAAATAGTACAGTTACAGCTTCAGTGAACCCGTGAACATCCGGGTTAGAATTGTTCTTCAGGAAACCACGCTTATCGTAAGAGGCGACCAACGGGATCGGGTGGTCAGCCTCGCTGACTTGGCTGACACCACCAGCCTCGCTGACTTGGCTGACACATGTCATCGTATCCCAGTTGTGTTGTGATCATGCTGTTGATCACTGGGTTGTCTGGTCCAAACTCGATTATTTACAGACCGTCGCCATATACCTAAAGTACTGCTGAGTGCGGCGTTAAACAACAACCAACCAACCAATAACTTCAGTGATAGTGAGACGTCATTTGGTTGTGACTTCATGGATGACGTCACGTTGGTCTGCGAAACATTGTCGTGCCATTGCATTGCAGTGATACATTCTAGGCGAGATCGTTTGATCTTACCGAGTAATATGGAGATTGCACAGTTTTAGCATTGAATCAAAATATATTTTTCTATCGTCATGGTTACAGTGACTCATAAATACATTAGTCAGTCACTCTTCGTTTTCTTTGTGATGGAGGCCACAGGCTGATTCTACATTTACATGAGTACTATAGCAGAGGTACAAGATATATAAATTACGCATGGTTCGATTATGTTACACTATGTACATATGTCGAATTGCATCATACGCAAACATTGCTAGATGTTTTAATGTTTCAGGATTTACATCTGACAGCGTCGTGTTTAATTTGTGTAAAGTAGGATTTAAATCGAATTTCATAGGCAAGTACAAAGGTCTTAAGTTTTGGTATAGATAACACAAAATACAAGTGCTACTCAATTTATGATTGTTTGCACATGGGACATAATATGTCAGTTTTAGATTGTTTTAAAATATCTATCGGTATTAATTCGAAGCCAAACTGATATACATCTTAACTGAATACATAACATATGTTGACGTCATCCGGCTTGGCTAACTACCAATACCTGGTGTGATCCTCCACACAAACAGTTACCTGTAGATATGTAGGCGAAGATATATGATGAAAAATTGATGATACCAAAGAACATGTATCGACACACTAAAACCATAAAATGTCGACACAGGCGTAAGTGAATTCGACAGCAGAGGGCATAAAATTATCAATGAATTACAATCTGGAAGTAATCCGTCAGAATCTGACCTTGGGTCATCAAAATATCCAATCACGGATCTGGAAGTCGATCTCACAAATGTGTTTGTTACCAGTTTTTTCGAATGGGTTTCCATCCAACGGTGGGAAAGAAATTGTACTATCCATTAAGCTTGTATAACTGAACAAAATGCTGGTGACCCAAGACTTTTTCATTGTTGCTGACCTGTTTTAAAAACGTTTCGACTTGTTGTAACTGACAAGAGGATCACAACGTGTCTAGTCAGACAAGCTTTATTAACTGTACAGATTTAAACCACGTGTCAATCACACGTCACTCTTTTGTGGCATCGTGTGTTTTTATGTTCACTTCGCGTCTAAGGGCGGCGGTAGGGTAGCCTAGTGGTTCAAGCGTTCGCTCGTCACGCCGAAGACCCTGGTTCGATTCCTCACATGGGTACAATGTGTGAAGCTCATTTCTGGTCTCCCCGCCGTTATATTGTTGGAATATTGCCAAAAGCGGGGTAAAACCATACTCACTCACTCGCTTGTAAGGCAGTTAGCCTTCCACCCACCCTTACCAAAATCCTATCCACCTCCTACGCACCTTTCTACAAAACCCAGTCTGACTGTTTATTCAATACTACATATTTGTGGCTGACCCTCTATGGTTGTTAACATTTCTAAGTTTAGATTGAAACCGCACGCTTTAACTTCCGTAAATATGAATAAAATTGCTGTTTTGATATCGATTTAATTCGGAAATTTGATAATGGATCTGTTTGATGTGTTCCGTGCGTTCAGATTGTCCAGGTGAGGGATTTCAGTAAGATGTGGATGTCACGTGAAAGAGAAGTACAACGGATACTCCCATGACAATACTCTAACTTATGAAACGACATTGTCTGTGTGACATATGACCTCATTAACGTCAGTCATATTTTAACCGAAGCAGTTCCTCAATTCAATGACGTTGCATATGCTTATTTCGACTGCTCCTTAAATGAAGCAAATATTTACAAGAGGAAGAAATTAATTCTCAGATAAGTCGGCGTAATTACAAATGCAGCTGACTCATCATCCTATGGAATATTTGCGATACCATGCAACTGATTCTTAACGCATGTGACGTCGAACGACTCAACGCCGGGGTTGGCTGTAATATATATACTAAAAGTAACGGTATTCAAAATGATTTTGGGGCGAAGGGGTGGATTGTTTTATAAAGCGTTCGCCCGTCAGTCCCGCAGTCCCGGGTTCAATTCTCCATAAAGGCGCCATGTGTGAAACCCATTTCTGGTGCCCCTGCCTTGATATTGAATATTGCTTACAACAGCGTAATACCACACTCACTCATTCACTTCAATATATAATGATAACTGAAATTTGATATCATTCATGATAATATAACACAGTTTACTATTTATCTATGGCATAAGCCGTTTCAATCAATATCGAGATTAAAAATGAATCACATTCATATATTCGTTTACCTATCAAACTGCCGCAAATCACTGATTTGGAATTACAATAACCAAACATTTCACAAAAAGCGTTGTGTCAGTCAGAAAACTGATAGATAGAATATCACGTTCTCTAAATATGAATTCTGTAAAACATAATATCTTTAGAATGTTTTTGGAGTTGTTTTAATACCAGTTATATTAAAAAATGAAAACAAATGGATTAAAATACCGTTTTTTACTGTTTTTAATCTTCAAAGACAAAAATGGTATTTGGGTGTTTTTTCCGAATCTCAATAAGATATTTAAGAACATAATCACAATAACATTTAGATGTACACTTACACTGTAAGGTTTCCGTGGATTTACATTAGTTGTGACCCGCGCCGTGATGTTGCTGAAGTATGCCTTGAAATGGTTTAAAACCCAACCCACGCTATGCCTTTAATTCCCATTCATTGTGATTGTGGCCAATCTATTTAATACAAGACTGGCGGACATGCCGAAATAAACATGGAAGTGCCCTGGTTGGAGCTCCCTCTCACCGATTCTCGGAAAGACGTGAATAGAGTAGGACCAAGGTGGAAGAGAAATGTGTTTCAGGCATAATGACACAAGCCGGGGTTTAATCATTCCATATTTCCTCGTTCATTCATAAAACCATACAGTGTATAGTACACATGCACTAACGTGACCGGTTTCGAAACGATTACCACAAGCCCCCTCCCATGACGGACTGAGTCATGTATTGATGCGTGTGTCCCAGCACAGAAAGTACAAGTGATCGAATACAATTCAGCGCGTGACCACATATCGCAGTCACACGACTGCCTGAGAGAAGGGAATTACACTGGTGATAATCTGTTCGTATGAAAATCCACTTTTGTGTGGAATGTAGTGAAATAGATGGATTTTTGTATTTTATCAGGCGGAATTACACGTGACTGATTCAGATTCTTGTTACGATTATTATTATTTCTTAGTGTTTGCTGTGTATTACTGTTGATATTGTCCAGTCGTGTTGAATGTGAAGTTAACCGTTACATGAGGTAAAATATAACAGAAATGCTTTATAGGAATGTATATGCTTTTCACAGTGTCCATCTACGATATTCTTTAGAGATATGTGGTCGCTTTTCATCAGAGTTATCACACCGGTACTTTGTAAACATCTGCTAAGGACGGCTATAACCTAGATTGGTAGACATATCGGTTGTACATCTGAACGTAAAAAATGTAAGCAAAACTTCACTGGAGATTTGTGGTCATCCGTCATTTGAGCCCTCTGCCTCTGCCCTTCATAGGGGTTCCGGCCAACAAAGTTAGCCCACCAATATCCCTTCATGCTCATTACAAGGGCTCCGAGGCAACCAATAATTATTTTGTTTTCTTATTGTCGAGCGCCTATCAGACTAAGGAAAACTTCGTGTTATAGGGCAGCTGGCGTATATGCCGGGCAAGCACATGTATAAGTAATGCACAATGAATGAATGAATGAATGAATGAATGAATGAATGAATGAATGAATGAACACATCTTGGTGTGAGAAGATGAAACTGCAAGTGAACATGCTGAATCCAGATATCACAATGAACCCTCCACGCATTCCGGATTATACGCATATATAAATCCATTCGAGTCTGAAGCCCACTTGCTTCTCCGTCACGGGATGCTTGGGTCTGTTCATGAATCGGTGAATTGAAGGACGTTTTGTAACACTGAAATTTACGAACGTCATCACTCCATCATTTCCATTCCTTGCAAGAGGAGATAAAGTTTGTCCGCATCCTGAATGACGCGAGTTTTCACGAATGCGCACTTTACTGAAAACAACTAAAAGGGGTCACACGGAGGTCTTTTATTTTGTTGTCCTTGTTATTTAGTTGGTACTGTAAAAGTAAATACGAACTAGGGTGTTTAAAAATATACTAATCCGTTGTACTGCGTTACTTCTTTCTTTGTCCGGTGTACAAACATGAAACACATCCGTGACGTCAATATATTGGTTACGTAAACTTCCATTGTTCGGAAATAGACAAACGATAGTCAATGCCGACATTGTGATAAATTCACTTTTCAATTAATGCGTACTTGCAACTGACGAAAAAAAAATTTAAATTTTTTTATTTTATATTATTTTATTTTATTTTTTTTAAAATATTTTTAAAATTTTTTATTTAGTTATTTAGTTATTTACTTTACTTTACTTTACTTTACTTTACTTACTTACTTACTTACTTACTTACTTACTTACTTACTTACTTACTTACTTACTTACTTACTTACTTACTTACTTACTTACTTACTTACTTACTTACTTACTTACTTTATTTTATTTTATTTTATTTTATTTTATTTTATTTTATTTTATTGAGGTTTAAAATAACTATTTAACTTTATTTTGGTGTGACGTTTTCTCTAAATTTCAGCGAAGACTCACCAGTGAATGTGTAACATACTGATAGGGTCCTCATATAATAAGCGAGTGTGTGTGTGTGTGTTGGGGGGGGGGGGTGCTAATGTCTTAACATTTCAGCTACACAGTGTCATTTTTTGAGTTTTGATATTCATGTGTATGTCTTCCTTAAGTGGCATTTAGAAGCTGGTACGATGAAGTGGAACTCTTTTTATGGATAGCCAATTTCAAGGTTCAACTTTTGTTGCAGTACTGCAACAAAGAAGTTGTCTATCCACAAAAAGTGTTCCACTTCATGTGTATGATTAAAAAATTGGGGAATACCTTTTTTAAACAATCTTTTCTTACAGTCAGCTGCTCACAGTACAGAATCTTATTGCTCAATTCCCCACAACATACCGCCTTTCGGAACATATAGAGTAAAGGATTTATTATTTTTGCTTGAGAGAAATGTTACAGTGTTCTCTGAAAAGGTGGTGTTGTAGTTGCGGCGTAATCAATGACGTTATCGGCCGGGGTTCTACTCCCCCTCATATGTACAATATGTCCACTTCTGGGGTCCCCTATCGTGATATTACCCGAGTATTGCGACAATCAGACCCACTGAGCTCTAAATATAAACAGTTGCGTTGCACACACATTAATGTTTCAGAAAACCGAGCTTTACAGTGAGGGAAATATTTTTTTGTGGCAGCATTTTGGGGAACAGATACTTTTTTTTGATAACGTTTCATCCACATGGAGTGCCATATTATTCCCTTTCTGTAACTGCATTCTCCGAGGACGACACGTTATTACCGACCACGAACACGAACGAGACATGAGCCTACGAAAAGTGAATGAATGTACACGTCATGGTTGACCTGGGGCACTGACATGAGCATCTATCGTTGTTAAAGTGGGCAGACAGGGAGGGGTGGTATCCAGGAAGTGGACGCTTGACGAGACAGTCCAATCCATTTATAGATCTCCGACCGAAGGTCTTCCTTGTCTGCTAACAAAACCCCTAACGGAATATCCAGGTACTACGAAAGGGTACCAGTCATGTTCGCTCGATGTCGTAGCCCATGGTGTAGATCGTTGTAGGTATCGATCAATAGTTTGTCTGGTCCAGACTGCAATATTTACAATCCTCACAGTGTGGCCTTAAATAACCTACAAACACAGCTATCAAAGCCTTAACAGGGACTTTACCAGACCTCGACCAAGCCTCTTTTATTTTGGTACGGGGGTCACGAAGTTGTGCTACTGAGATCAACGTGTCTTGTTTTACGACCAGGTAACAATGACTCAAACAATGTAATTGTACATATAAGGTATTCAGTAACTGTTATTTAATTAGCAAATAATCAATGAAATATTATCCTCAATATCTATAATAAAGTTTCGTTAATCCGCAACCTGATTATCCCGACCACCTCCCATCCCCCGTCCGAGCGTTTACTCCATAGAACTCCTGTCTATGCTCAAAGTGACAATACACCCAATCCTTGATACGTGAATCCAGGTATTTATTAATCTGAGTGATTTCGTCGAAAACGCTGTCCGCATTATAGGGTGTCAGTGTAGACGTCCATATTTAGCCACGCAGGTCTCTCCGTACACGCTGTTCTCGAGCGTGACCAAAGTAGGTCATGTAGATATTGATACTTACCTGTTACGGCAGGTAGACAGATGATTCACCTGCGCGTGTGGTGTATCCCAGAGGGGACACGGTGATATATAAATACCGGGGACAGCACTCAGCTGGGACATTGGGCAACTTTGATTAAACTTTTTCGTTTCACAACATGGGTGTGTTGAACCTTGGGTTATACATACATACAACACTCATTTCGCAATTTATAGTATACCTGTCTGTGGCATATTTAGCTATGGGAAAAGGGAGAGGAAAATAATGTGTAGGGGTCGTGTCTCGGGGAACTATTCGACATCGTTAATCTGTGTTCTATGTGTTGAAAGTCAGTGAAAAGAAAGGTAAATTTCGATTAGGACAGGTCTGGGGATTTATGTTATTTAAAAACTGAACAAACATTTCAAACATGGTAGAGGTGTCGTGGCTGTAAATTAATTTGTTACCCCAGTCTTTACATCAAACCTATTTATCAGTATACCAAGTTACCCACCCACGTATTACCAATTACATAATGTTGCTGAAATATGTGATGGCTACATAGAAATAATCAAATGAAACAGTTCTTTCAATATTTAACTATAAATATAAAAAAGAAACGCATAGGTGATATTAATATATGACCTTTCAAATATTTTTCAAAATTAGACTTTTGATTGTTATAATTTCGCCATTAAAATGCTAGTTTGTGTACATGGAACGAATGTACACGAACCTTCAGAAACATTAATGCTCGTTTTCTGTTCGGAAGTGTCAACTTGCATGAAATGCCATGAAATAAGTGGTTCGCAATATAGAGGGATATTGCCTGTATAAGGCAGTTTTGCTTTTAGAAGGTCAGTGGCATTGTTTAGCTAAACAATATCGTTATGCCTCGACACGCTGATGTAAATCATTGCCATTGGACGTCTGGAGGCTGGGGAGTCTCAATATGCCGTTGCACGTCACCTCAATGTTCACCAGAGTACCATCAGTCGTTTAGGGGACCGATATCAATTACCCAATTATACGCAAGATCGCCTATCGCAGTGGTAGACCTCGGATCGTCACTACGGCGCAGGATAGGTGCAGATGGATGGGTTCTTCATATGCTGAACCGCACTGTCACAGAAACTGCAACTACATTCGTAATCGTTTACGAGAAGCTGGACTTAGATGGTGGCCACAACAGATAATATAGAACAACGACCAACTGGGAACAGAGGCCTTCACTTATTGAACTTTCAATAAGCTATCATACATGTTTACAGGCATTTGATCTTTCATACTGTGAAATTTGACTTCAACTGATCAGAGCAATACATATACCATATAGGAATATTTTATATGTACTATAACCCGCTCAATTCATTGCAACAATACCGAAAATATCGGTTAATATGAGTTATCAAAATCTACCCAAGGTAGCGTAAGTGTTCTTAGGTTCTACCCGGATATACTTTTCACTGATACCCGGACCTCTTCTTGACGAGCTCACAAAAGAAAAACCGTAGAGACGGACGCGAATACAGCTCCATTGTGTGCTACACTTGACAAATATTGCTATCGGGGCACAGGTATCACGTTCAAGGATGTATGTTCATTATCACGGTCCTGAGAGGTCAGTTTGAGATGGTTCGTCGCATAAAGGAATGGGGGGGAGTCGGTAGCTCTGTGTGAAGATACACGTCGATTCAAATTCAACTTCGACAGAACTCTCTTCGAGATCAATTCAGAGTGGTTTAAGCTGTTTCCATCTCCTGCCAAAGTCGATGTTCATGTTTTCAACAGGATGGCACATTTTATGTTGTGAGATGGACATGGGTGGCTGTGTCGTCTAAAGCGAGGAGTTCGCTGTCCCTGAGGTACTCCAGAAACGTGACTGTGATTGTGTGGGTTCGAATCCCGGTTTATCCTGATTATGTTTCTAGATTTCTCTTTACCGTCTCATGGGCTTGACCAAAGTGTAAAGGTCAGAGACCCCTATCCACTGGGCTTTCCTTCCACATTAGTGGTAACCTAGTGGTTAAAGCGCCGCTCGTGACGCTGAAGACCCGTGATATTGCGGGAATATTGCTAAACGCGGCGTAAAACCATACACGCTCACTCATTCGTCCCAATATGGTACTTGTTGGTACCTGCGAGCCTGGCGCTCGGCATTAATGGGTACAAGAAGGACTGGTCGGCTCGGAGTCAGTATAATGTGTCTGAGTGGGGTATTCATGCTTCACTGCGGCATGGTATCTCAGTGGGCTAGCACTATAAAACCAGCTTCAGTCTGGGCTAGTACAAACAGCCGCACATACACATACACACGCATGCACGTCATCATATGAGCGAAATATTCTCAAGCACGACTTAAACCCAATTTCACCTCACCTCACCTCACTCACTCCTCCCACATTAAGTTGACATGCTTGATAGAACGAATACTGTGAAAGCTGCGTAAACTCATGTCACTTAATTTGTGTATGGACATGAATGTTTAAATGTCCGTACTACCAGTGACTCGGCATCTATGTTATAAAGTCACTACTATATATTGTCAGCTATCTAAAGGACTTCGGGTTTCTTTATGTGTTGATGTGTCACGCGTAACTCAGTATTTCTAACTGGTAATGGCTTCGACCCGCTTTCAACAAAGTTCCATTCCAGCAATATTATCAGATATAGGTTTTGCACATTGTACAGCAGTCGGGAGTCGAACTCGGGGTTTAGGCGTGACGAGCAAACACTTTAACTACATGACTACCACACACGGGTCCTTTAATCGTATAGAAAAGTGACATAAACACTTGTAACTCAGTAAATTTGACAATGAATGAACCCGGTAAAAAGGATTCATCAATTCATTGCTTGTATAAAGTAGCCCTGTCGGTCTCTGCACTAGCTATACCAGCTATTATAATAAGGGGTGGCAACTTAATGTCATGTTCAGGCGCAACATCTTTTTGTTGAGGACAGGTTGCCCAAAACCTAAGCGTCGTCTGAAGGTTAGGGGGAAAAGTATGTGAAACGCTTGACTTTGGTATGAATACAATTTTTCCTTACGTGGAGCAATAATCAAGCATCAATGTCCGGTGATTTGTGAAGGGCGCCACCTTTCGGGCAGGACACACCCGGTTTGTAAACACATGACACCTATAATTATCAGTGTTTCATAGGGATTCACAAACCTTTATTGATTTACATCGTACACGACAGGATCAAGCTTCAGAACCTATGTCACTTTTGCCAACTACCACGAAAAATGTTTTTCGGGTTGTACTTTCTGTCAGCAAACAAGCAGTAACCCGAGGAAATGGAGAATTCCTAAGGAAGCGGATGTACGACATGTACCTTTGTTCTACCGGTCACCGCCATACTAGCGATCTATGAATTAGGCGGCCGCTTCCGTCACCACGCATCCTCGTTGTTTTCCATGAAACCCTGTCTCAATCGCCCATTCCCTCTCTGACGCACTACCAGTACGAGATATCTCCAGTTGGTGAGCACGCCCGCGGGGCAATCCGTATAAACTCATTCTTTAAGTTTTGTGTCATAACAAAATTGTTCCTGATTACTTGCACTATAGTGTTTCTGAAAATCCAACATTTGGACATGAACTCCTCTTTTTCCTCGCCGTTGTGAGATCCCTGGTATGATACGGTCCGAATGGAGGGGTCAGGGCTTCTACTTACACGATCGCGACATCGTGCACCGAGGTCGTTGAGCGTTGGCCTAACTGTTAATCACTGGTTTGTCTGGTCTCGATTTATTTACAGGACGCACTTATAAAGCTGTAATATTGCTGACAAACATTATCCACGCATCTCCTCCCATATACACATGCAAGCACGCACGCAGCTATGTGGCTTGTAAATTTATTGTATTCAACACCCGTGAAGATCCGGGTTAGAATATTGATCTTCAGTAACCCATGCTTGTCGTAAGAGGCGACTAACGGGATCGGGTGGTCAGGCTCGCTGACTTGGTTGATACATGTCATCGTATCCCAATTGCGCAGATCGATGCGCATGCTGTTGATCACTGGCTTGTCTGGTCCAGACTCGATTATTTACAGACCGCCACCATATAGCTGGAATGTTGCTGAGTGCGGCGTAAAACTAAACTCACTCACTCACATGTATTCAAAGTTCTCCTTCTGGGCAGGGTGGAAAACTATGACGTCATCGGCACGCGCTGTGACACATGATGTACAATATATTGCAACCCATCTATCTCGAACTACTGCTTAAGTCGAAGGTAGCGATCGATGGTCGACTGGAGTATTTATGATCTAATTCTCCGTGCTCTGGCTATTCCCGAGAGATATGTAGGCCTAAATATTGTAATGTTTTACACAATGGTCGACGTCATGTCAGCCCTATCACAACCAATACAAAAAATGGGAGAAGGCCATTATTTGACGGGCAACTATAACAGGTCTAAGCCTAAACAATGCATTGCAGTGCTCGTAATCGTTTATGATGATTGGAGTGAGTGAGTGAGTTTAGTTTTACGCCGCCGGATATTGTATGACAATGTTAATATCATACTCCACATCAGCCCGTGGGAAACAATACACGCAAGCATAACACACAGCGACAAGTGTACATGCACTACATGTAAAGTGTCTATATCCCACTAAATCTCAACGTCATATGTACTTGAAATCCTATACGGATATTAGCTGGCCGTAAACATATATCGGACCTATTCAGGAAGAGATGGCAGGCTAACAAGTATGTTTTTTCATATGGCTTGATATGTGCGTCATAAAGTGGAAAGTCATTTATCTGTCTTGCTTCCTTGTCTTAATGTTTTTTTAAATCTTATCGCAAGCAAACACATGTGTTAAGTCTTGTTTGAAATAGAAATTCTTTTGGGGAAATTTGAGCAGAAATATACTGAATGGTGATGGTGCGTACGACTGGTTGAGTGGGTGAGTCCGGTTTTACGCCGCTTGTAGCAATATTACAGCAATATCACGGCGGGGGACACCAGGAATGGGCCTCACACATTGAACCCATGTGGGCAATCGAACCCGGGTCTTCGGCGTGACGAGCGAAACCACTAGGCTACCCCACCTCCCCACGACTGGCTGAGCTGGTACCCGGTATCATCACTTACTTTTATTATCTGTTGCATTTAGTTTCTTCACTGTTTCGTTTCCTATGCTCTGTGGATTTGATGTTTTGATGTATAAACTGCCGCAGAAAAGATTTTTTATTTGTTTGTTTGTCCATTAACGCAACACCCAGCAATAGTCCAGCTACCTGACGGCGGTCTGTAAATAATCAAGTCTGGACCAGACAATCCAGTGAATAAAATCATGAGTATACGATGTCATGTGTCAATCAAATCAACAAACCTGAGCACCCGGTCCCGTTTGTCCCTTCTTACAAGCATGTGTTGCTAAGAGGAATTCTAACCCGGATCTTCACGGGTGGCAGAAACGTATACGCCCATGCTTCATGATGACTAAATATCTCAAACGAGATGTGGTTGTTCAATGACGGTGGGCTTGTTACAGGCATCACAGTTATGTTTTGAACCTTATCTATGGTGTGTTTCGGCGTTGGTTTTAGCTTAGAAAACGTTTGTAATTTCCTGGAGTGAATCAGCAACAGTTTCCAGCACAGTAGCCTTTTGATGACTTTGTAATTTGTGTAAATTTTGTTTTTAAGCACACATTTTTTCATTTTTAATCTATTCGTTCACAAACGACTCAGGTAAAGCAATAACTACTTAAAAACTAGGCTTGACGGAGTGGCACTGTTCCACTTGGTGACAAGACCACCGCTCATTAATACAGTTTACTTTTAAACGCTAGACCAATTGTGAGGCTCCAATCGATCCATAGCGTACGAAGCTACGACCGTTGTGTAAGTGTATGTCTATATATAAGAACTAAACAGTTGTTTTTGTACTGGCACAGCGGGGTCCTTTGTCTGTCTTGTGGCCTTGATTTGTAATCAGGATGTGGTGCCCGTTCACACCCACCAATCACAAACCACATACAACTTCCGTGTAAGATGTTCCCAATGACAAACCACTCGAAGCTTTAGTATGGTGAGTGAGTCGAGAGTGCGTGATTAGGCGGGTGGCTGGAGCGAGGATGTTTCCCTTTGTCAATGTGTTGTGCAGATCGAGTCCGGAATAATAAGCCACCATAAGCGATTTATTCAAATGTTGAACTTTGTATCATCATCGTTCATACAATTTTTTTCCATTTTGTCCTGATATCATCAGACATGAAAGGAGAATGCTAGTCTTTAATGGGGCGATGGGGTAGGGTAGCCTAGAGGTTAAAGCGTTCGCCTATTGATATTGCTGAAAGCGGCGTAAAGCCATACTCACTCACTCACTCACTCACTCACTCACTCACTCACTCACTAGTCTGTGATAAATTGCCCCCTTTTCTGATTTAACAATATAACATACTATGTACTATTACCATTCCTATATAAAAGAAATGTGTATTTAGAAACACTTTAAACCTCACTTGTATATTTTTGTTAACTACGTTTTGCTTATCTTGTATATTGGCTCTTGGGCTCATTACGAATAAACTCTTTCTGACTTTTGACTTTGCTCAACGGAAGACTTATTTCCTAGTAAACATTCATCATGGATTTGCATGCCGATTGTACACATACACATATGTGATACTATTATACCATTTGCAGTAAAAACAAACAGGTACAATTACCACGAGATATAGATTTGTTGTACGTATGTAACACATGTACTAAGGTCTCTGTTGGGATAACGGACACTGCAGTAACGTTACATTGATGGTTGTAAGCCTAGTATCCGGATGTGGCTTAAGTTTAACCCAAACAATATGGACAACAATGATGACGATTATCTGATTGGTTGGGCAGGGGTATCATCATCACAGGGGACTCTGGTGTTTAGTAGAATGGGATTTTACAGCTGATCTCATCGCAGTGAGATATATGGCTGGTCCACAGGCCCCCACTGCGGGTCAGAAAATCGATAAACTAAGCCCTGGTTTACTATCCAGCCCCCCTACTATAATACATGTATAAGACCCGTGGGCTGGTCAGTGTCTCAATACCCAGTATATTACTATGGATGTATGTGGGAAGTTGGATTATGGAAAACATTATATTCGTCGTATACTGTATGTTACTGGCTTCCAGGCATTATTTCATCATGTGTTCTTTATTACATTGCCGAAAAAAGGTTAAACCCAAATGTTCTCGTTTAATTTATTGGCTTTGTTACACGACTCACTATGATTGCTGTCAATATTCCGAGACATCTGGATAAAGTTTCCCGAATTATAGATGATAGGAAAAAATGTGTCTTAAACTTTAAGGCGTTCATTAAGTTTCGTATATGTAAGTGCATAATCGTACTACTTGATAATTATGTAAATTATAACCAACTATACATTTCCACGCATAACACGTCAAATAAATGGAACAGCTGCAAAAACCATTTGGAAGATACTCATCTTCTTTCGAGAAAACGTGGTACAAGTGTACATACAATAATTTGAATTTATCGATTAATTAAAATTCAGCTTGAGCGGACTGTAAGTCACCCATGTGCCTTGCATATTATCACACAGTTTAATGTACAACTCTGACCTTATTTTGACTGTTACTTCATAACATAAGTAATTATCTGTCAATAATTTATGTACGCTAATATCCAATAAACTCTTGTTTTTTCTACGACAAACATGAATATACATTTTATGTATTTACAGCGCCCATGGAATATTCTACCTAAATGATAAAAATTATTATTATGTAAAAGAAATACCTATAAATATCAAATAAAGCCAAGGTGACAAAAACAACTGCATTATTCACCAACAATAGAGTTTTAGTTGTTGACGAACTGAATTTGTCTGTACGTAACACTTGGGTTCCCCGTGGATTAAGAAGACACAACATCGTACATGATTCTAATCAGTGACACATCCAGCCGAAATGTTATAAATACCGAAACGTTTCCATTTTGAAACCAATGGCATTTTAAGCCTTTTTCTGAGAAAAAGTGGTTTCTAAGAAATCTAAAAATAGTCCAATGATCGTAGAACCTTATATAAACAGCTACACATCTTTCGGGGTCTTTGTCGGATCAACTTGCAAAAGATATTTTTGGATTCCTCTTTCATTCCCTTTAACTATGCTAACCATTTCGTGATGATTAACACTATTGTGGCGAGTAATTGAATTGTGTTACTGTTTGACCATCATTTATACACACTGTCATATTCTTTCAAATGAGCAGATCATCATGGCGAGGATCCTATTTGGACAGGGTAATTCAGCTACTGTATAACGCCTTTCCATGCAGTAACATATGAAATATACACTGTATATTATAATAATCTGTAGCCATCCCGATGTAATTAATGCAATGTAAAGTTTATCCGTGCAGATGATATAAATGACGCCAGTATATCCTACATGAATATTCATACAGATACTTACAAACATAACGGCAAGACTGGTTTACGAGCTTAAATGCCAGTACGTGT
The DNA here is from genome assembly GCF_003918875.1 of Haliotis rubra. NCBI lineage: Eukaryota > Metazoa > Mollusca > Gastropoda > Lepetellida > Haliotidae > Haliotis > Haliotis rubra. The sequence goes on along the minus strand of NW_025765836.1, from coordinate 1,526,356 downwards.
TACGACCAAACACCAACCACCTGACTTTACTGTTATACGCTGGGATACTTACTGAATGCCTCCTGTGTATCATCCTTTGTAATCGTGTAATATACAAACTAACAATCTGTGATCATATATGTTGTTATCATACATATGTCACACTGCAAACTGAAACAACCCACGTGGATACATGTGCACTATGTCGTACTGTATCTACCAATATTAATAATCAAACACTCTTGTGTCCAAGTTGAAGGAACTTACGTATATTTCCTAGGTTCGGTTCGGCTTCAAATGATGACTAAATAAGGAATACACAAGGACCATGCTTTTACTTCGAGACATCCATAAGTTCCACACATCGAACCTCCAGACAACGCTGTTTGTTTATGTGTTTATGCATAATCCAAAGTCACGGCTGTCAAAAGGAGAGGCTCTAACGCTTTCCTAGTAGAGAGTGTTGATCTGGTGTCCAGGCAAGGCACAGCAGGTCGACGCGGCCCAGCTGTTCTCAAACGACGTGTGATTCTTCGAAATTCATAAAGGTGTTTCCGAGAATAGGTCTTACTTGGCGGCTACACTGTTTGTCAGCACTGATAATTCATCTTACAATTTGCGCTCAGTCGGCAGTTCATTTTGCGATCAAGTTTGCATGCTGAGAATCAGCCGGATGCACTTGATTTAAACCATTGCTGAATGTCCTTGTTTTCCAAATCACCAACAAGTGGATGGTTAGTGTTTGGTAAATCAAAATGTGTTTTGCCAACACCTGGTGTCATTACTAATTTTTTAGTGGTCATTCATATAATATAGGCAAATGATATAGTAGGAGCCGTACAATGGGCTTTACTTTCGGTTGGCATTAATGATGGACATGCAAATATTTCTGCGACTCTATGCGATTCTACTATATATATAAATGAAGTTTAACATAATTATATTAACCAGAACTATTTTGTGTTTGTGCATATCACTGGGCGCTGAGAGATCTGAAGCTGCCAGTTCAGTCTGGCAATATTAGGCCGATCATCCGTCCTGCGTTTGTTTTTTACACTGCAACACATTCCCTTTCCGGTTATTGCAGTTCCTTCAAATAGTAACAACACGTGACGTTGGTGGGGTTAGGGTTACATATCTGAATGTGTGACGTCCAGGGGTATCAATCAGCGGATAAAATGAAAATATCGTTTTCCTCGTATACAAAATGATCCAAAACTGATGGGTTTTCTTTTTGTTTCAATTTGTATTTTATTATCATTATTATTATATATCATTATTAGGTTTTATTTATACATTTTATTTATTGATGTATTTATTTACCCGAATTTTTGGTATGTTTTTTACTGTCATTATTTTTATTTTTATATATTTATTGTTTTATCTTTATACGTGTAAGGGACAAAATCATATCCAGAGGGGCTTGTAACGCTAAAAACTGTCAACAAGGTATGTACTGTCACTAGCGGGGTATTAGCACATAGTTTATGTTCTTTTCATGGTATAGCCATTAATCCTTCTGATAATTTCCTAGACTGAGATCGATAAGGTACAGTTTTACAAGAAGGGTAGAGTCGTATCTATGGTGCAAAACCTGTAGTTAAAAAAAATACTCTCTAAATAAGAAAACCCCGTGACCAGTATTCCTTACAAATTTTCTCACACACAATTAGTAAAACCTTTGTAGTGTGACACCCAAACTTGAAGTTAATGTAGCACTATAATATATTCGGCTGCTTAGGAAGTATAGACAAATAGATTGACAGTGAGGAGGCTACAGCGTCATTGATGTGGAATGTTCTTTCACGGCACCGTTTAACCTGTTTCGGTTTCAATAGTAGCCCCGAATCCCACCACTCGTGCCCTCAATAGAGTCTATTCTTGGGAAAATATCCAAAGTACTACGTAATTGTTGATCATATATGTATTCATGTTTGACTCGTTGTACTTAATCTTAGCGATTACTTGTGCGTATCGGTGAATTGTTTTAGAGAAACGGAGACATTACAGGACTACTGGGTGTTTGCGGGTTTGTTTGTTTGTTTTGGTTTTCTTTGTATTCCTGAAAAACAACAACAAATGCCACGAATAGAGATTAAAGATTTGATAACGGATAACTTATCAGGCGTATTTCTATTGACTGAGTGGTTTCAGGAAACACCAGCTCATTGAAAAGTCTCCAATAGGGTAGTTGTCACTGTAATTGTTGCATATATTTCTGAATATGACATGTGTGCGACAATGACCACTTTGGTCGAGCATTAACCGGTGACATTTACAGTCGTAACAGGCCGTCAAGTACATCGTCTAACAACAAATAAACATTGTTACAATAAAACAAACAGTAGATTTGAAATGAACATGGTAAATGGCAGCGATATATCTGCCATGTTTAATGTGTGTGTATGTATGTATAATAAATCTGAACGGGAACTAATACAGAATATGGACACCGACTCTGTATGTGAAACGTGGGTAAGAAATGTGACGCTACAGAAACAGATATATACAAAGCCCATACACTGAAACTGTACATTATACAGCGATTAGTAATTACATCTCTACAAGTAGGAATAACAGACATTGACATTTACACAGGCTGTTGTTAGTTGCAATAATGTGCCTGCCATGGTTATCTAGGTTTAGTATGATAAAATATGTTAGTCTCAATTGCCCTCAGTACTTGACAATATCATCATACTGGAACGCGTCTCAACGATTGCATCATACTGGGCGATGAAGACGCCATCTCTCCATCCATACACGGGCGCGTTCACACGACTGTGAACACGGTAAAACGACTGACATATATAGCTTTGGGGTATAAAGGTTGAGTCATCTGGGGATATATTAGCTGACTCGTGTTTATCCCTGATCTTTCAGAAAATGTAGAATCAGTTGATTATCAAGTAAGGATATTGATTTGTAAAATAACACAGATAAATGAACTTTCGACTTGACACTTTCAGCAGAATGGTCAACGACAACAAGGACTGATACGTGGCATGGAAGATTTGTTTAACCTGTATTTATGTGTTTCGTTGTGGCTGTTGTGTCATGTTACTGTCATTTAGATAATGACAGAATAGCCGGGTTTGATTCCACAATAGATACAAAGTGTGAAGTCAATTCACGCTGTCCCGTGCATTGATATGGCTCAACTATTAATGTCACTCACTCACTCACTTTTTATGTGTACAGTGACAACCGCAAAGATTACTCAGTTATCCTTTTATAGAAATCCCTACAAACTGTTCCAGTCATCACGTAAGCTGGGATTCCGCTTGTTCCAGGAGAGAATCCACACCACAGATGTTTCCAGTCGGATAAGTGCGTATCTGAAACGTTAGAAAAAAAACCCAGTTAGAGTGGCAACAAATGGAATTGGGACCGACACTGGGAATTGTTACTTCATAAAATCCAAATGTCCGTGATCGAAAACCGTCATGAGTCTTAGGACTATGTTATCCCAACACCTACTATCATTTCAAACTCCCAAATACACGCTCTTCCACACATCACAACACAACACAACACAACACCACACTCAAACCCACAATTTAGGCTGGTTTCACATCCACACCCACACCCGACACCCACACCGACACCCACACCCTCAATCACACCTACACCAACACCAAAACGCAGACTTTTAAAGACACACCCAAACCAAAACCCACACCGAATTAACTGACCAGGAAATCTCACTTGGCGGTCGGAGAGTTTTGTAAACGATCATATGTGTTACAAACTCGCCAGTCTATACACAGAGCCGGGTGACTCCCTGCTTGTCCTGGCTTCCCAGCGGCTGAACCATAAATACAGCATTTCGTATACGTTGTACCATAACATACACATCTTCAGAAAATGCATCCACTGGCACCATCTGAACATGTGATCACACATCTGATCACTCATGATACATCTATCATATAACGGTATGTGCGAGAGCTACAAATATGTAATTCCATTTCCATATGGACAACACTGACGCAGTCAGAAGTTAAAATTAAGTCAATTAAGTCCACTATATATGTGCATATCTACTTGTATGTACACCGTTCACGTTTAGCAGATACACACAGATGTACGAATGGATACAACTGCAGCTAACCTGGTTTCAATATCAATATACTAAGGTGTGCCTGCTCAAAAATCACAAATTATGCAAAGAAATCGTCCTAAAGCTTCCTCAGTTAGAACGTTTGTATAACATTTACTTCCCCGGCACAAATACGATGTAATGGTCGGTCGATGTCGACGTGGCAAGGGACAAGCTGTCCTCGACTACGTCTGTTTCTGTGAAAACTGATAACAGTGTTTCCGAGAATATGTCCTGTTTATGTCCTGGCGACTACACTATTTGCCTGCACCAGTAATTCTTGTTTGAGTTGTACTTGTCCGTGTCAACAAGGGTGCCCCGCCCTTATATATCTGAATGTGTTACGTCCAGGGGTATCAATCAGCGGATAAAATGGAAATATCGTTTTCCTCGTATACAAAATGATCCAAAACTGATGGGTTTTCTTTTTGTTTCAATTTGTATTTTATTATCATTATTATTATATATCATTGTTAGTTTTTATTTATACATTTTATTTATTGATGTATTTATTTATTAGAATTTTTGGTATGTATTTTACTGTCATTATTTTTATTTTTATATATTTATTGTTTTATCTTTATACGTGTAAGGGACAAAATCATATCCACAGGGGCTTGTAACGCTAAAAACTGTCAACAAGGTATGTACTGTCACTAGCGGGGTCTTAGCACTATAGAAAAGGAAAGTTATTGACAGTACATACATTGATGACAGTATTTAGCGTTACAAGCCCCTGTGATGATATGATTATCACAGGAATGTTCTGCTAATTTACTTTCCAACCTCCGGCCCGAGCGAATGATAATACATGTTACCGTTCTCGTTCATACTCGCCCAATTGGTAATGTAGACATACATTCTAGGACATTCTTTACCAAATGTGAATTTCACAGCGCTATTCAGTTACAGTCACCAAAGTATCAGTCGAGCAATCCACAGTAAATAAAACCGACAAAATACATTCCAGGGTCATAGGAAATATATGCTAAAAGCAGAGTTGATTGTGTTATTCCAGCTGTACCATGGGCATTTGTTCACCGATCACTATCAAATAGTGTTGATTCCAGGTGTTCGAGAAAAGGTGAGCATAATCCTGCTCCACTAGTGGTACCAGTTACAAACACATGCAGAGGCAAGTCAATTCTTCACGGGACCTTAGAAAACACAAAGAATCGTTACAGAATGAAACAGCTTATTTCTAGTATTATTAATACTGAGTATCACCACTGACCTGGTATCACAACTTTTCTACAATGCTTTATCAAAGCACGCTATGATCTGGTCGGAAATATACTATGGAGAGAATTCTTATACATATAGATAGGTACTTGTCGCTTTAATGATCAAGAGTTCAAAGACACGACATAATTGTGTCTATTGTAGAAGCACATCGTGTATATTTTCCTGTATCTCTACTGTGTAATGCCATTACACGGAAACTTTACAAGCACTTTCAGTACATTGTGTTCGCATCGTGGGAAAAACAAGTGGAATGTAAACACAGGATCTGTATATTGGCCAACGGCCTCAACTGGATGAAATGTTGACGGAAACAAAAGCTTATTGATATCCTGGTGGGACTGCGGCAACCAGTGTATGTGGCATTGTTTCTCTGGGAAATAGTTCAGCACTTAATGCTGTAGTTGACAATCAACGGATGGAAGATGAAGGTATTTCAGCGCCTTATTATTTAGATTTGACAGGTAATAGAGACCGATTGGCTTTGGCGTTCTATTTGAACATAAGGGCTGTGGGGTAGCCTTGTGGTTAAAGCGTTTGCTCGTCACGCCCACGTGGGTACAATGTGTGAAGCCCATATCTGGTGACCCCACATATTGCTGGAATATTGCTAAAAGCGGCGTAAACCTAAACTCACTCTAATGGGAGAAAATTACACATCGAAGTGCAATTCCTTGAAACGAAAACAAAACTCAAGCCACACATAATGTTTATTACCAGTCTAAAACAGGAACAAATCTACTAATATCAAAACGAAATATTCTGTAATTATCTGGTTTATATATTTTCATAGTGTTTGTGTGTGTGTGTGTGTGTGTGTTAGTTGTTTTGTTGTTGTTGTTGTTTGTCTGTCTGTTGTTGTTTTTTTTTTGGGGGGGGGTTGTGTGTGGGAGAGTGAGTGAGAAATGGGATCCACATGATCACAAAATACCACATTATGTATTAATATAACACCTTGACCCTTCATGATGAAATATGTGAGTGTGAATGTCCCCAGTACGTGACGGTATGGCCACACTGTGTTCATATATTGCATCACACTGTGCGATGAAAGGACACCACTAGTACGGACACGTTCAGACTTGCACGAGTGTAAACACAGCACGCCAACTGCTATAAGTTGATCTGAGGTTATCGTGGCTGAGTCACCTCCACATACTGGTACACATGGTGTTGATATGTATGCTACCAGACAAGGCCATGATACGTTCACATGTGGTAGGGCTGACTGTAGCTACATACAAACCTATTCAAATTTGTAACATTACGTAACATTACACACGTGGTGTAACCTGTAGCATGTGGAATGTGTGGCATGATGTAACGGCATATGGTCTGTGAGAAGTCTTAGTGATTACAGGTGAGTGAGTATTGTTGAACGCCGCATCAGCAATGTCGCGGCGATTATAGGACCAAAACTCTTTGATAGTGATTCATAGACATCAAATGTCAAACGCCAAAGATTAACCAGTTTCAATAATGATATAAAGGATTCTCACTGGTCATGAAAAGGAAAATAGTGATGAAAATTACAGGAATGGATCATTAAAATGTTTCTTTAAAGGACACCATTTCCTGCTCCGACAGTACTCTCCTTTATCTATTTGCTTGGAAAGTACGTGTTTTCCGTTGACTGACGCCACACCCAGCAGTACTCCTGCCATACGAATACATAAGATATAGTTAAGGCTCCTTCACACTTATTTCGAATTGATAGAAATCAAGGAGAGTCAGCCAGGAAAACATATTTTCAAAATTCGAACTGCATTCGGGAGAGAATGTCAAAATAAACTTTTTTTTCAAGCTTTGTAATTATGCTGTTGGAATACTTAGAACGCACTTCGAACCCGACTCGAATGATTCGTACTCATTCCAAATGTACTCGATCACGAATGCAGCTCGAATGAATCGGAATACAGTAGGAATAATTAGAATGCCGTTAGAATACACTAAGAATACTTAAAATAAATTTCGACTGCCGACCGAGTCCGGTTCGATTTCTGCGTGAATAGCACTCGAATTTCAGTTGGAAAGTACCCCGAATGCTGCACGAATTTACATAGAATGCATTCAGAACCCTCTTGGAATGACCCCCGAATATGGATAGAATGTTAAAGAATTAAAACAGAATGCAGCTTGAATATTTCAAATGCACTTAGAATGTAATACAAATGTCCGAAATGCATCAGGAATGCTGCCGGAATGTTCCATGATGGGGTATAAAACCTGTTGAATCTGGACTATTCATCAGTCTCTGCCCAACTCCTATACAGTATGGACTACCTGGACCATGTTGTGTTGCTCCAGATTGCTGTCCTCCAGCAAGACCTGATTGAAAGAGATGTGGAGGAGACCAGAACATGTAGAAAACGAAACAGGAGAAGGCCCAAGGGATTCCAAACCAGACCATGGCTAACAAAAAGAAAACGGCTGTATGGACATCACACAAGACTGATGGAGGAGCTCAGAGTTGAGGACACGCAGTCTTTGTTCAGCTACTTTGGGATGGGGCCTGCCATGTATGATGAGTTAGGTTTGTGCAGAGTGTGGGACCAAGAATACAGAAGCAGGATACATATATGAGAAAGGCGCTACCTCCAGGCTTGAAGCTGGCCATCACACTGAGGTTCCTTCAGGTGATAGCTACCCCAGCATAGGTTCCCCATCATGTACAGCATCATGGCAAGGAACAGAATCAGCCTGATGATCCCAGAAGTATATAAGGCCATTTTGGGGGAATACAAGGATGATTTAATCATCTGCCCTACCACTCCAGGAGAATGAGCACCCATTGAAGAGGTATTCACAAACAGGTGGAATATTCCTCATGCTGTGGGAGCTTGATGGAAACATGTGACCATTAGGAAACCTGCCAAGAGCGGCCCATTATGCCACAACTACAAGGGCTTCTATTCTGTGGTCCCCATGGCCCTTGTGGATGGAAATTACAAGTTCCTGTGGGTAAACTTTGGCGCTTACGGAAGTATGTCTGATGCTCAGATCTTCAAAGAGTGTGAGTATTGTTGAAGACAGGAGCATAGGATTTCCTGATCCGTTCCCTTTACCCCAAGATAACAAGCGTATGCCATGCTTTATTCTGAAAGATGATGCCTCTGGAATAAGGAACTTCTTGATGAAACTGGATTGTCATAGGACTCTCCAGGGAGACGAGAGAATCTACAACTACAGGATCAGCAGGGTCCGACGGGTAGTGAAAAATGCATTTGGAATCATGGCCCAGATATGGCAAGTCCTCCTCACCACCATGCTGCCAAAGCCCTCCGTTGTGAAGGACATCATTGAATGCTGTGTCTACCTGCACAACTTGATGAGGATTCGTTATACTAATCTCCAGAATGGTATGTGGATGAGGAAGATGAGCAGCACAACGTGGTGCCAGGAGGCTGGAAACAACTTGCGCAGCTTGAAGATGTGCAGCATGTTGCAGGAGGAAACAGAGACATCAAGGCTGGAAAGAAGCTGCGAGAGATCCTCAAGCAACAACCCAGTTGGAGCTGTGCCCTGACAGAACAGGTTGCCTGATGGACAAGTGACATGGACATTCGATTTGCTGACTTTTTATCATTGATAAGGTTTCTTATAAAAATATGACACTAACATAATAATGTGTTATGATATCACCAGTCCATTTGTGTCCCCTGAGTTCTCAACGTTCAATTAAATGTACTTTTAGCTTGGTTTGAATGATTTTCCTTCTCGGGAGTTTTTCTTTCAATTAAAAACAATGATATCATATACTTCATCGCTACGTTTTTATGGGATTCGGCTGCGTTCGGATGACGTGAGGGCTCATTCGAAGAGCATTCGGGACGTTCTGATTGTATTCGAGATGTATTCGATGTACATTTGAGCTGTATTCCAAGTGCAATGAAATATTCCGATACATTTGAAGAATATTCAACCTAAATTCCAGCAGCAATCGAAGTACATTCGAGGCGCATGCGGGACATTCTTGCAGGATTTGAAGTGGCTTGCCTTTTCGATTCTCCCTCGAATACGTTCAGAATGCAGTTAGAATGCACTTCAAACGCTGTTCGATATTTTTCCACTTCGAATGTACCTCGAAAGTTTTGAACATGTTCAAAACATTCGGGTATGTTACAAGAATTGACACGAATAGTTGGAGTGCATTCGGAATGGAGTAAGAAGTTTTAGAATGCAGATAGAATTTCCAGGAATCTCCAAGAATTTTCATTCCGACAGCACTCCGGCTCATTTCGCCTCAAGTGTGAAGGGGGTATTAGGAATCGCACAGTGAACACTTACAGTTTCTTATATTGTTTTATCGCTTTAATTTCATTACAGATGTTATATTAAACAATAACTAATTTAAGAGTATATAAGCTAATATACTTCCTCTAATGCAAGATAAACTAACACGGTTTTCTGAGCACTATGTAGCTGTAACACTTATATTTGTTTGGCATTATAACTTATCTGTTATAAAGTTCAGAATCGAGTGGGTAGGTTTTGATACCGCTATTAGCTTCTATTCAAGTTACATCAGTTAAATATGGGAGGAACCCCCGAGGCAATGCAGGTAAACCACCGAGTCGAACCCATGATCATACATTTCTGGCACATTTACAGGAAGTATCCGGTGTGTGGTCACCCGAGACGACTGGGCAACGCCTGGGCCGGAGACCAAGTTGACAGAGTATTTTTGAATAAATCATGATATACATATGTGCCTCAACAACTGCACTCACGCTTACATATAACATTCAAATAAAGGAAATGCACCATTGACAAATGTTTAGAAACAAACTGTCTTAAATTTCATTTTGTTTTTAGACAATACTTATCTCTGTAAACTGCTATAACAAACGCAGGTTACACTTCATCGTCACACTTAGGACATATTGATTTAAAATTCCCAAGGGATGAGAGATACACTTTGCTGTCCCTCAAATATAACGGATGGGGGTATGGTTATAGGGTGGAATCGTCTATTCCATTCCGACTATAGCGCGAGCATGTGTCCATGAATCATTATCAAGGAGTGATAATACTAATGATGAAATTATTCTGCCCATCTGGTCTTACCTGCCATACCACCTTTGGATAGTCCCATTAAAACACACTTTTGTCACGTTCTCATTAATAGCTTCATCTGTCCTTCGGGTATTACCTAGGTGTGGTCAACACGTGGTAATGCATAAATACGATAGACTCATATTGGTAAGTTCTCTTGTCACGTTAATAGCATCAGGGTTTCCACAGGTAAGCACTTCTCAATGCGCCCTTTCCAAATGCAATATTGCTCTTAATAGAATATATGGAAAAACCACGTACATATGCTTGAAATAAATATATCTATTCAAAGATATACTTGGTTTTAAAATCGTGAATCAACGTTTACAATATGAAGAGGTACACTTCCACCTCTGGTACGTTCAGAGTCATGCAAATAAACAATCACTATAATAGACAGGTGTCGTCAAAATAACTGTGTGCACATGTTTAATGCATATAAAGCATTAAAATAATTTAACTGTAAACAGTTTGCATTGACGAGGACACTACCTACGCACGTTTGACGTCAGTAATGCAAAGCCATCTCTCTGACAAGCATTTCAGCCATTGTACTGATACACCTCGACCCACGGGAGACGTCACCTCAAGCCTATTGTGCAATACACCTGGGTATACCTGTATGACGCAAGTGAGCCCTGGCGCAGATACAACATATCATACTGACTCACTTGGCCATTGTTCACTATATTGCACAAGTGTGTCAAATACGTACGAGCTCTTAAAATATATCGATTATGTATATGGGAAAGGTAAGGGCATAGGAATTGATCAACTTTGCTGACATACTGGGACGTTTAGTCGGATTACACTGGGTGTAGGAGTATATCAACAGTCGTTCTATTTCAAAAGCAGCACAACTGGATACACAAGCATTACTAGCCGAATATTTCTGCCTCGTGAATATTTCGTATGAGGATAACAATTGAGCTATGTGAGCCTCGTGCTTTTCTTATTAAATGATATTTTCCATAACGCATGGAATAATGTCATCATCATAACATGCCGTTTTCAAAATATTTTATAGCATATACGTACATATGCTTGAAATAAATATATCTATTCAAAGATAAACTTGGTTTTAAAATCGCAATCGTGAATCAACGTTTACAATGTGAACAGGTACACTTCCACCTATGGTACGTTCAGATTCATGCAAATAAACAATCACTATAATAGACAGGTGTCGTCAAAATAACTGTGTGCACATGTTTACTGCATATGAAGTAAACATGTAATATCACTCAATTAAGAAGCGTTTAAAACCGTGCATGAAATATAACATATGAGTTTATCATATATAGTGTCATACGTTTTTCGGTGCGACATTGGAAAGCTTATGTCGAACATACTGAGAACGTTTCTAAAGCGTTTTTGTTTTCCAGAATGATGGCATCACGAATGCTATGTGAAGCTGCTTGGCATATGTATCAGATAATGCAGGCACGTTTAGCGGACTGGTTTATGGAAAAGCTTTTTATATGCTATATTCCGTCCATATGATGTTTCAAAATGTAAATTACAGTAGCACCTTTTTTTAAAACATTGTAGCCGAATACAACAAATTACAAATTAAATAAAAGCGATGTAATAGTATATGTCTATTACCGTGAGGGTATTCTGTCGTAAAGTCGGCTCCAGCTGACTAATAGGATATGATAGTGGCATTGTGTATGCTTATGGTTGTGTGTCATTCCGCTTGACATTCTTCGTGATTGTTATCAATCAGTCATTGTTATCAATACCCATTAGTCAATGATTAAATCATGTGCAGAACGCTTTGATAACTACACTAGAGACTGACTGTGGTTTAAGACACTCACTCACTCTTTTTTCGCTATTTAATATACCAAGGACCATGTTAACAAAATCGATTAAACCCTTATCATAATCATAATAAATCTAAGAAACAAAAGGCCCAGTATGAAATCACTAGTAAAGGCAAAGTCCATCGTGCGATTCCATGATCTATCATGATCATGTGTTTATGAATCAATATCAATAGTAGATAGTAGTTGTTCCCGAAAAATACCGCTGGGGTAGCCTAATGGTTAAAGCGACCGTTCGTCACGGTGCAGACCCTGGTTCGATTCCCCGCATGGGTCCAATGTGTGAAGCTCATTTTTTTCTTTTCTCCGATATTGTTGGAATATTGCTAAAAGCGGCGTAAAACCATACTCACTCACTGTTTCCTTGCTTTGAAGGTTTTGACCCTGATCAAACAATATTTCAGCAATAGTCATATGACGCTCTTCTAAATCTTCAGAGATAGACAATGTGCGGTTGTACTTCAACGTTTGTGAAATCAAGACACCAATGGCTGGAGCTGCTGGAATATTGCTCGACATACAGATAAAGTGGACTAAGGGAACCTTAAAGTCATCCTTCGGGTCCAACACTCTTGTGGAAAGATCGTTGTCATTTTGGTCACAATAGTTAATATTATGCAAAATTCAAAATATAGAACAGATAAAGCACTCACTCATTTCTAGTTCTGATGATTAAATCCTCGGAAGCAAACTAGCTATTTCATGTTTATCAAATATCAAATAGATATACGGAAATTCAGGGAAAACTACTGAGTCAAATCCCCGTGTTTTGTTTTTGCAGATCCGAGCAGAAATTCCTACTCGAATGTAAAAGTAACCCGTCATTGGGAGAGGAGTACAGCTTGTGTCCACGAGGATGCCGGCCGTTTGCAAAACTGCCTTGTACAAAAGTTTCACATTGATAATTTCTCTGGTACCTTTGAGGAAGCTCTGCATCTCAGTAAACTTCAAGTGACATTTGACTTCAATTTTGACAAAATAACCCTAACCTTTGAAGCTAGATTGTACGACAGAGATGTAACTACAGCCATGGTGACCACGTTTAGTGACAAATACCCAATTGATCAAAGAAGGAAGTTTTTCTGTAGTTTGTTTGTTGCGACGGTGGCATACAAAGTTGAAAAGGCAAGCAATTTTGACAAAATAACCCTAACCTTTGAAGCTAGATTGTACGACAGAGATGTAACTACAGCCATGGTGACCACGTTTAGTGACAAATACCCCATTGATCAAAGAAGGAAGTTTTTCTGTAGTTTGTTTGTTGCGACGGTGGCATACAAAGTTGAAAAGGCAACTGGTTAACTGAACTTGATTCTGTTCAGCCAGCATTCACACAAATCCATGCGTTTTGGAGAATTCATAAACCCTTTCGCTCGTCCAAGTTTTAAACTGTGTAAGTGCATCGCTCGTTCCATCTAGAATCACCATGTGCCCCCATGCATATAATACCCCGTTTACATGGACACATTTGCATATATGAGTAAATGTACACACGTAAGTATATTTATTCACGTATGTAAATGTGTCCATGTAAACGCAAGTACTCACGTGTGCACATTTACACTAGGAGTAAATTTGCATATATGTAAATTTGCACACTATGTAAATGTGTCCATGTAAACGCAACACAGTATTGCATACCTATATAAATATGAGAGAAATTGATAATTGTTCCAAATGAGTTCTCAATTGTCATCCTGGCACGACTCAATCTCAAAGTAGAAATCTTTCTGTGAAGGTGATAAGGTTTTAAAAACCATGGTGACTGCTTTGCCCTGGCTTGTAAGAGTCTTGTTCCATTCTATAGATAAGTTCTGAACATCAAAGACTCGAGCATCATGTACCTGGCCAGGCCAACCAACTGTGATATCTGTGAACATGTACCTGGCCAGGCCAACCAACTGTGATATCTGTGAACATGTACCTGGCCAGGCCAACCAACTGTGATATCTGTGAACATGTACCTGACAAGGCCAACCAACTGTGATATCTGTGAACCTGTACCTGGCCAGGCCAACCAACTGTGATATCTGTGAACATGTACCTGGCCAGGCCAACCAACTGTGATATCTGTGAACCTGTACCTGGCCAGGCCAACCAACTGTGATATCTGCGAACATGTACCTGGCCAGGCCAACCAACTGTGATATCTGTGAACATGTACCTGGCCAGGCCAACCAACTGTGATATCTGTGAACATGTACCTGACAAGGCCAACCAACTGTGATATCTGTGAACATGTACCTGACAAGGCCAACCAACTGTGATATCTGTGAACATGTACCTGGCCAGGCCAACCAACTGTGATATCTGTGAACATGTACCTGGCCAGGCCAACCAACTGTGATATCTGTGAACATGTACCTGACAAGGCCAACCAACTGTGATATCTGTGAACATGTACCTGACAAGGCCAACCAACTGTGATATCTGTGAACATGTACCCGGACAGGCCAACCAACTGTGATATCTGTGAACATGTACCTGGCCAGGCCAACCAACTGTGATATCTGTGAACCTGTACCTGGCCAGGCCAACCAACTGTGATATCTGTGAACCTGTACCTGACCAGGCCACCAACTGTGATATATGTGAACATGTACCTGGCCAGGCCAACCAACTGTGATATCTGTGAACCTGTTGTCACATACACCTAGCAAAATAATGGATACCACCCCCTGTCGTCATGGGCTTCAATCAGTATCAAATATCTGCAATATATACACCATATGCAAATATACACCATATGCAAATATACACACATGAGGAAAAAGTGTCCATGTAAACGGGGTGTTATTTAAGATACATACCTGGCCTGTGACCAGTACTACCGACTTGGTGTTGCATGTCGAAAGTCGAGTCTGAATAAGTTGAAGATAGGGAAACTTGCATTGTACTATTATATATGACTTGCGCACATATAAGATGGCCACTATTTCAGGGGAAAAACAAGCACGTATGCATAAAAGTATTTAGATTGTAGCAATATTCCTTACCATCGGAGAAAAGAGTATCATACTATTTGTGTCTTTCCTGTATAGATTTGTGATAAATTATAAATATAAATACAATTCTTATGTCACATACACATCAAGAGACAGTCTATAAAAAGAATTCTGGCAACTTTGGACAGTTAGCCGTACATGAAAATAGGGACAAATCTTTGACTGTCGATTGATAACCGTGTTAATGTATGCAATCAAACTATTATTTATTAAAAATCTAAGAAGAAAACATTATTGTATATGGTCTATTAGTTCGCAAAAATAGTAATTATACTTCATTTCCGGCTCCTATACGTAAAATATTATCAAGTGACACTGGGTCTATCATGGCTACACTGCTGCTCTTTTGCTTCTATTCTTGCTGTGTTCTGTTCTTGATAACATTATATTACAACGATTAGAATATTTCACGGATGAAGCATAATGTGACTAATAATATAATGAGCTTCCTACTCTTCTGTGCATCTATTCCCTGGGAAAATAAGGAATACGTGTCAGTCGACGTGAAACAACCAATCAGTACAGACATGTCAGGTTTAGGGGACCATCTTGCCACGACTATGTCAGAATCACAGCCAATGATACCCATGTCAGGTGCATTGGTACCGTTGTTTCTTTTAAGAGTCGCTATCGCTTTCTCTATGTACCCTTACAAAATATTACTACCGGAAGTTGTTTTGGGGACAGGTTACAGTTGTCGGGAACACGGAATATAAAAAAGGGTATATAAATACCCACGATACCCGTAATTTTCTTTCCTTAGATCTGATACTTATCGGGGTTTACAATGACGTGCCCAAATATCTCATTGTACTTGATGACCAAACAACAACTTTCTAATATAAAACATACACGAAGCAATTAGCTAATAGGTTTTGTCTATTTTTTCCGTGGTGATATCCTTGGCTAATAAGGACAAATTCCCAGAATCAATCATTTTTGTGTGGTTTCATTAATTGCGTGTTATTCGTTTCATTATATTCCAGTCCGTCTTTATTCGGATCCTGGTTAAACTGCGACATGGTTTCTGAGATGGCCTGAAATACACAACCCTTTCTCACTCGTTCTTCGTCAATATATATAATACATGGGTGGAGGGAAACAGACACAGATGTTTTGCGTAAACTTCTTTGATTACCATAAATACCTATTAGTGGAAAATCCCGATGAATTAACGGATAAGTTTAAACAGTCTGGGCTTGTTACTCGAGAGATTACAGATCTTGTGTAGGGGTCGAATCGATGGGAGAATGACATTAAATCACGAAATAGTTATATAATTATACGTTTTGTTACGAGTCACTAATGAGTTTCTCCGCGTTACCAATTCACTGTATGTCATACATTTTTCCAAAAAACTTGTAAATGTTCCATTTTCTACTGCATGTTCCATTTTGATGGTACAATTGCACCGATTTTGCCGTATGGTGCAGAGATATGGGCTACTAAATACAATGAGGCATTACAGAAAGTCCAATCATCTTATTTTAAACGCTTTCTACGGGTTGTGAAGTTTGCTTCCAATAAGGCCATTTTAGGGGCTACAGGGCGTTATCCTCTTTTCATTCTCAGCCAAGTTAGAGTGGTCAAATATTAGTAAATTACTAAAGATGGAACGACTACTATATCTTATCGCTGCTATAATTTATTAAACACTCTTGATGACAATGGTAAGACCGGTTGTAATTGGGTTTCAAAATATCATGAACTTTGCTTTTTACTTGTGGGTATTCTTTTGTTTGGATTGCACAAGACTGTGGTGATGAAACTTTCATTAAAACAAAGATTACAAGATGTGTATTATCAAAGCTAGCACAATAGTATTTCTTCTTCATCCTTTTTATGTCATTATAATTCGATTATGACAGCTATAGAACCAGAGAAATATTTGCATCCTTAAAAACTAAAGATTTGATAAGAGCAATGTAAATTCAGAGTTTCTCTACACAATTTTAATGTCAATTTTTCCAGAATATATAAACACAAGGCGATATTGATCTAATTAAAAGTACAAACTGTAAATTGGGCTTTATTGAAGATGAATTTCATGTATTATTAGTTTGTGATAAATATAAAGATCTGAGAGAGAAATATGTTCCACATATTAAACATGTCCATAAAAACAATATGTTAATGGTAAAATTATTAAACTCCCAAAATCGATCCTCCTGTTATATACGCAATTGCATTGTTAAAACATATATTTATTGCTAGAAAATTACTTCAATTTGTACCCACATGACATTATATATACACTATATGTTAACTGTAAAATGGTCCATAAGGCCATATATTACTGAATATGTCTGTCTGTCTGTCTGTTATCAACCCGTTACATACCCGTACCTGGTGAGTTATCTCCGTGTTACACATTCACTACGTATGTTATCAGCCCGTTACATATCGTACCTGGTGAGTTATCTCCGCGTTACACATTCACTATAAGTATGTTATCAGCCCGTTACATACCCGTACCTTGTGAGTTATCATCGCCCATCGCCCCCGAGTTACAAGATGGGGGGATTATGATCTGCATTATCATCTATACACGAGAAGAACTTATGTAGAATTATAGAACATCTAAACATAATTCTCATGTTATCGGTCATAGCAATGCACACTGACAAAGTTCCTGTTGGGTAGACATTTAAAAGCTTTTGGTATAGAACGAGACGATTGTTCGTCAGTCTATTAAGCATATCCCGTAGAAACATTTCAGCGAAATGGAATACATATCGAAAACACGTCAAAACAAACGATACAAATGTGCTTTTCTCAAATATATATTACGATATCATCAGCTTTGTACTAATCCAGTACAGATGAGAAAACACGAACTTACTTTAATGTGGCCGCTGTGTTTACGGGGAAAGTTTTGTCTTCCCTGAAGGCGGAAGTGTGCGTTTCCTGCTGCTGTGTAGTCTTCTCCCACAGATACAGAAGTACACCGGACAACAGCCTTTCCTCGGGAATTGGAACTGTGTCAGATGGGACCTAAGTATGCGCCGACGATGATGTTTCAAATTCCTGTTTGCTGTATGAGTTTTAGAGTTCACTTTCAGTACAAATACGTTCATACACATGCAAAATATACAACATATAGTGTATACATACTTTGTTCTTCAAAAAAGGTACAAAGATATGCAAATGTTATCCAATTACTTAATTATGTATTCCGCAATGTACACATGATGTCAAATCTACTTAAATCCACATAAAGGATTCGTCAAGCCTCTCTATCTAATTGTGGGGCGGTGGGGTAGCCTAGTGGTTAAAGCGTTGGCTCATCACGCTGAAGACCAGAGTTCGATTCCCCACATGGGTACAATGTTTGAAGCCCATTTCTGGTGTCCCCCGCGGTGATGTTGCTGGAATATTACTAAAAGCGGCGTAAAACCAAACTCACTCACTCACTCACTATCTAATTGTACTGTTATTTGCATTCAGTCAATACAATGTAGATGTTTCATATCTTAATGCGATTTTCAATCATGTGGTAAACATTTAATGAAAGCAACGTCAGGTGATAGCAGCGGGGACATTTGTTCCCGAAAGTGTTGTTTATCGCTCATTCTCCTTTTTGATTGGTTGATCATGAACCAATGAATGATGAAAGGTTGGACATTATGCTTTAACAGGTCGGATGCTATAGTCTAATTCTGACGTAATAGTTTTGTGCTGATATTCGCCCCAGTTTAGTTCACGTGACAGCAATACAATTATGAATATAACTTATGCTTTAAACGTTTTCATTTCGATTATCACATGGATGATTATTTTCTCGTGAAAGTTTTATGAAGACATACTTTGTACCTCCCACGTTTAACTACATCCGGTATCATCATCATCATCATCATCATCATCATCATCATCATTATCATCATCATCATCATCATCATCATTTCTCGAAAATCCACCAAAGTGGTACAAGAGTCAAATAAAATGTAAATAAATACAATAAATACCAAGATAACAAGGATGTACAAAGAATCATCGAAATCATTTATAATACGTATGCAAAGATATAGTATAACTAATTGAAAAAGCGTGAATGTTACAAATTAGATTTTTATTTGGAGCTTTTAGAAAACTATTCTAATATATTTTGCTAAGTTACGTAAAATGCTGGTTCAAGCAAAGATACGCTTTTAAAGAGGTATTAATCACAGAAGTGATGATACTGTTCAACAAGCAAGTGTGGCCTCAGCAATATACGAAAGCTTCTGTGTGCGAAAAGCTCTCAAGAGCTGTTCTCTCTCACAAAACGAAAGACCACTCAACATTATAGGAAGTGGGGTTTTAATTTGATTCGCGTCCTCTGTATTGATGTATAGACACCCTTAATACTGGGGTATTATACATGTATTATACACGTTTACCACTTTGGTGGCAACCACAAGACCGGGTATAGTGCAGACAAACCTAGAAACATAATCAGGACGAACCGGGATTCGAACCCGCGATCACGTGTTTCTTGTGTCCTACTCTTACTCTATTAATTTCTCAATATATACGAACCATCAAATACACGTTAATTAATACGTATGTATAATACATATTTATATCAGATGTGTCTGTCTGAAAACATTTTACCATGAAACTGATTCCAGGGGAATGTCGGTTCATATCCTATGAGAAACTACGTCATAAGTAGTGAAGGGTTAGTGAGTATATTTCAAATTATATTTTGATTGGTCGAATATGGAAGTATGACTATATAGTACATAGTCACGACTAATACTAATAACGCTAACTCGGCAAGTGAAACTCCCGGCAGAAAATTCCGAGGAAATGAATATGTTACCGTTCTTGGACAAACGACAATAAGGTCAATGGCGCAATTCGGAAGAATGTATACGTTTTCAGACAGCAGTATTGTAGCTATATCACATATCTGGGCCACTTTGTATACACCTGACACGCTTATGTATTCCTCCCCAACATCCCGAGGGGAATTATCGAGAAAAGCGGTGAAAAGAGTAACGAAATAGAGCTGGGTGTAACCATGAATAATAGTTTGGAAATTAGGATTAAATTGGTGCAGTACGTATTAAAGACGTAATGGGTATACAGGTTTTGACGAAAAGGAAACAGAGATTTGAAGCTATAAGGATATTACCAATAACCCAGCTGCTGGATGTCACTCACTCACCCACTCACCCACCCACCCACCCACCCACTCGGTCTGTTTACGTCATGGCAAATACATGGTTGAAACATTGCAGAAACAAGAAGTACTATAAAGAGTGTGTAAACTGAGTACAACACCACCTTCGACTATTAATATTTTCGAATTTTATAACTGCGTGTCAGATGTAGGAGGAAAACCCCAAGTGATGGGCTTGGACGTTCACCACCCTAGTGACACCCACGAGTGAGGTTAGTTTTACGCCGCACTCGGCAATATTCCAGCTACATGGCGGCGGTCTGTAAATAATCGAGTCTGGACCAGACAATCCAGTGATCAACAGCATGGGCATCGATCTACGCAATTGGGATACGATGACATGAATGAATGAATGAATGAATGAATGAATGAATGAATGAATACTCTTTATTTCCCCCGAATGGTTTGGAGAGTACATTACATTATATTACTTGTCAGTCGCACTGACAATAGAAACATACATATGACAAGGAAACAGGGTTTTCACACCGAAGAGGAATATGAAGAGCTGTATATACATGGTGTGTGACATAATTTCACAGATATAATATACACCTTAAGTTCCATGAGCTGGCATTTTAAGCCACGATACTCATGAATTTTGCCCAGCTATCAAGTGCCATATCAGGGACCACATCTGTCATATGTCAGGACCATAGCTTCATCACTAGCTGTGTCCTCGAGTCTGGGATAGGTGTCAAGGTTTAGGTTATCAAACAACGACTCCCTTAGCACATTTCTGTGTTCAACGAGGCTTTCACAGTAAAGCAATTGATGCATAACAATGTCTTCACTTTCGCAGTCACAGAGCAGACATTGTCCCGATGTTACAGGTAATATGTCGCGCTTAACCAGGGCATATACAGGAGGAGATGCAATATCATACCTAGACTAATGCTTAGTCTCTGAATATATATAAGTTTGATAGTAACAAACAAGCCCATTTAAATTGAAAAGGAGCCCCAGGGAGACCAGACATTCAGAACCTGAGGAAATCTGGACTTGCTTTATTTAGGGCTTTAGCACTGCAGCGAGGGCTTGGCAGTGGGGATCATAATGTGGTTCAGGGACTGTGAGACAGACTATATCATACCATATACACAGATTCCAGAGACGATGTGGAGCAAGCTGGGTGTGAATATCACTAAAGCTATGCATATCATGACGTTGTTGCAAAGTGTTTCTCCACTTCATATTTTCAAATCTACACAAGGTTCGTTGCACTGTGCTTTCCTATGCCCTTTTACATGGGAATTCTCCGGTTTTGATAAATTTGTCTAGTACGCCCGATAATCCATACTTGGCCACATTTCGTAGATTATGTGTCATGGATCTGGTACTACGTGTGGTAGTGGTGGCATACTGGCAAATTCTAAACCGGATCTTCCCGACACCCACGCTATGGTGTTGATAAACCTAGCCAAACATAAACATCGTCGGGACATACAATATGTATGTTTAATACATATTTATATCAGATTTGACTATCTGAAAACATTTTACCATGAAACTGATTCCAGGGGAATATCAGTTCATATCCTATGAGAAACTACGTTATAAGTAGTGAAGGGTTAGCGAGTATATTTCACATTATATTTTGATTGGTCGAATATGGAAGTATGACTATATAGTACATAGTCACGACTAATACTTATAACGCTAACTCACCAAGTGAACTCCCGATTGAAATTTCTCAGGAAATAATTATGTTACCGTTCTTGGACAAACCACAATAAGGTCAATGGCGCATTTCGGCAGAATGTATACGTTGTTTGACAACAGTATTGTAGCTATATCACATATCTGCTTTTAGAGTCTGGGTCTGGGCCATTTCGTATACACCTGTCCTTCGCGAAAAAGCTATAAGGATATTGCGAAGACAGACGGATATAACATTTTCTTGAATAGAAATTAGAATTCGGTGAATCAAATACACTGTATCCTTTTGTAATTTAAAACTGTTGGTACAACAGAGCATCCTGTGTCTATATTTGCCGGATAATAGTAAGGCCCTACCCTTAACATGTGTCCCGCAGACTCGATGGGAGGGGTCAATCTCGCGGGTTCAAAGCCGTCATATAAATTTAATTCTAGCACGACATTGTCTGATACTCGATTCTGATTGGCTAAGAGCTCATCAAAACCGTACTTAAATGACAGTTTAAGGGCTGTTTATTAAAGTGACCGATTGACCGCGTATGAATACAATGAACTGGTTGACCCTTTTGTTTGTAAACAAACATGTCGGGCATCGGCGATTTCTACCTCGGCAGCATCTTTGATGTTTTGGAAGTAACAAGCAAATGGTGTAAAGAAGAATTTCTTGAGTCTAATCGCATTGAAGAAACTTCGAAGCAGGAAAATTCGTCAGCAGCTCAAAATTTCCGGGTCTAGATCTAGCGGGCATGACGTCGAGAACACACGTCAGCCCACACGTCCTAACCTGTCCGATTCCATCCCAGCCGTAATGCCCAGTCCTTCCACTTCCATGTTCCCACATAAAAGCTGGCATGTTAGATCTTATCCAAATTGGGAATAGTAGCATGGTTATGAACGCTCACTCGTTCGTTTTTAAATTACATTTAGTGGTCTTAAATCAACTATAAAGGACCGCAAAATTGAAGCCCTTAATATCATGACTCCGATCCCGAGTCGAAACCCCTGATCCGAATTTGTAATGAACTAGATTTCTTATTTATTGTATCGTGTACAAAAGTAGCCTCGTTTGCTCGTCACACTGGAGGTCTAGGTTCGATTCCCCACATGGTTGCAATGTTTATAGCCCATTTCTAGTGTCACCGGCCATGATATTGTTTGAATATTGCTAAAAGCTGTGCAACAACATACTCACTCACCCATTCACTTATATTACAGAAATGGTTCCAAAATGAGACATCTGAAAGGTGTGAATGAAAGACGAGATATTTAATTTAATTTACATACAGTCTTCTTGAATTGCATTATCCTTTCTTGTTATACCCTTCAGTGTACAAACAAATACAAAGCCATAAACCCTTCATATATAACTTCACCAAAGTCTGTAAATATATCTTTATGTAACCATTTGAACAAATACAGTATTAGGGCACGTACGCGGGTCACACATGCACCAAGCAGTGCTCAAAACACATCTTAACACGATTCATAGCATGCAGGAATGTACAAAATGGACAAATGAAAGAAACGTTTTTGATTAATTAATTGACAGACAAGGACTGATCTGAACCTATATCAAAGTCTGTGAAATTTCCTAATACTTCCATGCATAATACAACCTTGCAAACCTCCAGATCACGTCAACATTTTAAAGATACGTTTTAAATAACGAAACGAGTAATACCATTGCAACTGTTGGCTTTATTTAAATATCACACAATTATATGCAAAATACAATGCAATTACTGGACCCTCTGAAGAGCCTGAGTATAACATTAACACAACCACGTGTATTCATATTGTTAAATATAGCAGATACCATGAAGCACACAACCGAGTGTAAGTGATAGTCATTTTCACAGCAGTCACGACTATTGCCATTGTATATGAATCTGTAAAAAGACGGACATAAGGTAATTGATAGACAGAGATTATGTACAGCACATGACACAAATATGTATTCAGAGAGACTGGTGGAATCTTTCCATCTGCATTCCTCGACATATATCACTTGCATAGTTTTTATGTTAGCATATAAAGTGACCAAGGTACAAAAATATATATACACCCTTAACGCCTGTGAAAAAGTCTTCTTCACAACGGTTTCCAATTACAGACACGTACAGGCATGGTTTGTCCACATGATGTGACACATGAGTTCTGTTTTGGTCACAATGCAATTATGTGTCCATTGATACAAAAGTCATCAAACATTTCATCGTCCGACTGATCGGAACCGTCTATCTCTTTAACGTCTGCACCGTTGGCGAGGAGGATGGAAACGACATCCCCATAACCCCTCCCTGATGCAAGACGAAGAGGAGTCTGACCCCCGTATGTTCTGCAACAAATGTCAAGATGGCGCTGTGACAACAGGAAGTGAAGAAGAATTCTGTTTCCCGTTTCAGCAGCGTAATGAAGAACTGTCCTGCCGCTGGTGTCGTCACGGACATTGATGTTAGCTTTCTTTGACAGGAGAAGCTCAAGAACTTTGAGATGTGACGACATGGCGGCCAGGTGAAGACATGTTTGTCCATCAAAGTTCCTTTTCTCTAAGTCCTGGGGTATCCTTTGGTACGGAATTTCATGCTGGTTCAGAAGTGTCTCCTCATAATACACAGGTCGAAGAAGACACTCCACGATCTCCTGGTAGCCCTCGCGACATGCAATGTGAAGTGGTATGTTGCCATGGATATCGGTAACATCAACTCTTGCTCCGGCCGTCATCAGTCGCCGGACGATATTCACCTGACGAGTAATAACAGCCAAGTGAAGGGGCGTCTGTTGAAGCATGTTTGTAATGTTCAACCACTCACTGTTGGGCGCCGCCGATATAAACAACAACACCAGAGATATATGTCCTTGAATGATTCCAGTATGAAGATCCGTGTCGCCATCTTTATCTTGATGATACACCTGAACGACATCAACCGATCTCATGGATGTCACAAGTGTGTTGTTGTCGGTCTCCTGAACGGGCATTCTGTCTGTGAAAGATATTGACTTGCTTTCATATCCTTCATATGTAGAAACATACCTGGGGCAGGTGTTTGTAGTGACACTATCACGTTGGACACATATGTTGATCGGTTTTCCCGCCTTTACCCCAGAGTCACAGGTGTCCATTTCATTCTCTTTAAGACTGAGGCTTCTGAAGTCCACATCAAGATCCATGTTTATATTCAGTTCTGTGTTAATAGAAAACAAGAAAACGTAAAGTGCAAGACCGAAATAAAGTTGAAGAGTGGTTCGGCAATCAACGGTATTAATATTAATTTGAAACCCCGCCAAAATGTAACCTGGCGACGGGGCCGCATTCACCGTGCTAGAATGAACGTGAGAATAGAGTCTTAGAAATAATCGCTCAACATGTGAAGAATACTCTATATAAACAAACTCAACTTAGAAAATAGTTATATTGACGCGGTGATTAGATGCAGATTGTAATATATCTATGTTGAAAATCATGCATCAATTTATAAACAAATTATAAATAAATCAGTCAGCACAATTTTAACCACATGCCTACTTACATCGGTGTTGATTTACATGCTCACGCCTAATGTTGTACTTGTAAACATAATTATCGTGAATGTGGTGAGTATATATATATGGAATATAGAACACTAAAAATAGATAACTCTATCATCCCTGAGTCCCACATCTTACATCAGGTGCAATAATAGACGACGGGTTCAGTGACATGCGTAGTACGAACGTTATATATCAATACAAACTACGTGGGCCGAAGCTAGGTTATTCATTTCCTCGATTCATTACTACACATCCCTTGGACATCCGAGTTACAATTGGCCTTCAGCAACCAATGCTTAGACGTAAGGGATCGGGTGGTCAGGCTCGGTGACTTTGTTGGTCCATGCTATCCTATATCCATTGCGGGGGCGGTGGGGTAGCCTAGTGGTTAAAGCGTTGGCTCGTCACGCCGAAGACCCGGGTTCGAATCCCCACATGGGTACAATGTGTGAAGCCCATTTCTGGTGTCCCCCGCCGTGATGTTGCTTGAATATTGCTAAGAGCGGCGTAAAACCAAACTCAGTAAGTCCATTGCGATGATCGATGTTCGTGATGTCAAGCACTGGACTGACTTGTCCAAACTTGAGTATTTACAGATCGCTGTCATATGAGCTGGAATATTGTCGCGGATATAAACAACAACACACAGAAATAGCATTAAAACACTGTTACGTCATTCACATTCAATCATCAGCTGGTAATCTCATTCCCCGATCAACAATTGTTAATCGAGACAGTGCCCATACTTTCACAGTGAGAAAATCTCACTTCCTTCACATTTGAACCTTGGGCATAAAAACATATCAGATCATCAATCATTCTTACTGGTATCAGATTTGCACTGTTTTTGGTGGAACTTCAAAATCCGAAGTATGGATTAATTGTATGTCTTATAAATGCATGACAGAAAATAAAATGAAAGTTGAAAATGAAAATTGGCAGCAAATTATCTGCTTACACACATCGTCAGAAGTGTTAACCATCAGTTTTTATTGATATTATCTTATTACCAATAACTACTTGTCACTACTTGTAACCTGGGATGTATACGTCTACCCCACCGCCGTCCCACACCGTTGGTGATATTACTTCAGCCTTGCTTTGCATTTACCGAGGAAACAGGTTATTTTCCCGACTGAAAACACTTCCTGTTGAGTTTCACATCAGTCAGTCAGCCACAAACCACAAAATCGCACAGCTTGTGAAGTCAACGTACACATCCAAAATTAAGAGGAATGTTAATTATCACCCGGAAACAACATCCAATGGTTGTTTAAAAAACTCGTCTAATCTCAATTAAAATAGAAACTTTCTGCATCTCCTATCTTCTATATTTATAACATATTCACTTATTATTTGACTTTGTTTTAACTTGAACATAATTCCGTAAGCTGGTGCATTATGGAGATAATTCAATTATTTAAAAATCAAAAACGGGTTTTACACTCATTCAAACATTTATTAAATACCACGAAAGAAAATTAGATCAACCATGTTGTGGGGTCACCAAGACTGAAACTGAAGAGAAAGTATTTCACATCACTTAACCGCATTTTAAGACCGGCTCCATCCACTTTTTCTAAGATATCTAATATCGCCCATACGCAAACGTTTGCGCCAATATTTAGTACACTTGCAATGATAATCTACATACAGCTTGCTTCTTTCCAAATGTGCTAAAATTCACCCACAAAACATTTTTCATAATGCCGAGGGCCGGATACAGCTTTTTAAGAAAGGGGGGTGCACACTTCATTTTTACGAGAGTTTCAATGCTCATTTAATGAACTTTCACACACACACACACCCTCTGGATCCGCCTATGATGGCTTAGGAAATCTGAATTTGGAATACCATTATTTCTGTTTTATCCAAATTAACCTGTAGACCCTAACTTTCCTCAATGTAATAGTCGTATTTCCAAAAACTCCCACCAATATACATTTGGGAATTTAGCTGCCTCTAAAGAGATAAAAGTGTAAGAAAACAGAGACAGACAGACAAATATGGCCTGTTATTGTTTGTGCCATTACTGGTATCTCTAATTGTCATTACCAGTAGGTAACACGATGAGGACGCACGTATGCGCACAGTAAATCTTTACCTCTCATGTGAACCGATTCACAAACGCATTTCCTGTAATCTGTCAAATAAATTCTGAAAATTTTGGAAATTTGCCTGGAAATTCAGGTCATAGTGAATTGAACTTTGTGAATTACGCGATAACTCGCACAGTACTCCTACATCTGCTACGCCTTATCGGACGGTACATCCTGGAGGGTGGCCTGACGATAAAGACCATGATGACGATGTATTCCTAGATCTGCTGCGCCTTGTCGGACGGTACATCCTTGAGGGTGGCCTGACGATAAAGACCATGATGACGATGTATTCCAAATTACGAAGTCATCTCACGTTCACCACAGGGACCTGCAGAGTACATACACGAATATCACCGTTAGGTGCTGCGCCGTATAGTGCTTAAAACAGAATGAATCGGATTGTACTGAACGTTTGTTATCATCAAATATTTGTCAATACAGTAGCAATACTGTATGTTAAACAGGTACGCCTCAACAGCAATAAAATGTATGTCATACACGTACGCCGTAGCAGTAATACTGTATGTTAAACAGGTACGCC
This sequence comes from Haliotis rubra, assembly GCF_003918875.1. Lineage (NCBI taxonomy): Eukaryota > Metazoa > Mollusca > Gastropoda > Lepetellida > Haliotidae > Haliotis > Haliotis rubra. Next base: position 1,498,144 of record NW_025765836.1, on the reverse strand, counting down.
TCAACAGCAATAAAATGTATGTCAAACACGTACGCCGTAGCAGTAATACTGTATGTCAAACAGGTACGCCTTAACAGCAATAAAATGTATGTCAAACACGTACGCCATAGCAGTAATACTGTAAGTCAAACACGTACGTCGTAACAATAATACTGTATGTCAAACACGTACTTCGTAACAGTAAAACTGTAAGTGAAACACATACGCATTAACAGTAATGCTGTAAGTCAAACACGTACTCCGTATCAGTAATACGGTATCTCAAGCACGCATGCGGTAAGAATAATACTGTATGTCAAGCACGTATGCCGTGACGGCCGTGTTCTTCCGTAAACACTTCTGCGGTATCAGATTAAAATGTAGCCTAACCACTCCTCTAGATCGTGTAAATCTGCACGACTGCTTGCCTTACTCAGTGATCCGTAGCATGTAAGAGTGCATCCTGGTCCTAGTGTACCTTTCGTAAAGGTAGATTAAATGAATCGGGTGGTGAGGTTTGATGACTTTACTGAATGAATGTCTTTGTGCCCTGGAGGCGAAGAACGAGTCTATCTATGCTCATACTATCTGTCACTGGTTTGTCGGGTCACGATTCGATTATTTCCCGGCCGCCGTGATACAGCTGAGATGCTACTTACTTAAGGTTAACACATCAAACACTAACACGACCTGACTTCAAATTACCAGTTTGTATTTAACGCGGCTGACACAGAGATAATTTACTCCACCTGGTTATATTCTTCTATGAAGCACTGTACAGATTCAAGAAATGGGATACGGGAATATATACGAGAAGACAGAGGAAGAGATTTCTTTTGGTGGATATATCAGTGTATCCAATAAGAAACAATGTTGAAATCCCTCCCGTCATCGTGCAATGTATTTCTTGTTGGCAAAGGGAAGACTCACAAACAATAAAACATTTGTTAATCAAGATGTACGTGTTTATTCGTGTATATAAACATAATAATAACATCCATATTGTCTGAACCAAACAAATATTGTGTATGCAAGTAAAAGCATACAACAACAACAACAACCAAACTTAACTATCAAAATATAAAGACATTCACAACATAATAAGCATTAACAAAAGAATGTGACCTTTCCGACAAACAAAGCTCCGTTATAAAGGTGTGTAACTGTTCTAAGTATCAAAGAACAGTTACCACGAAAAGTATCAACATAAATTAAAGTTATATTCAAAAGCAAAGTACCGGTGATCACAAATTGATCTAAAGCAAAAACACAACTTTTGCAACTTCCAAAAGTTTGATAGGGGATAAAAAAAACACAAGAAGTTTCCTAACACTTCCATACATATTTAAATCTTGCAAAATATCTTCAGATCACTTTACTTGAAATCTTCAGAGATAAAATAACAATACCATTATTACCATTTGTAACTTTTGCCTTTGAATACAGATTATACAAACATATGCAAACAAAAAGCAACAGATGCCATTATTGGGCACTCTGACGAGCCTGTGTATAACATTAACGCAACCATGTACAGGCATATTCTCAAGTATAGCAGATACCACGATGGATAACTACATAAATGTACATAAGTGACAGTCACACATATCACAAATATTTGCTTTTTTGGCACATTTGTATATGAATCATCAAAACGACAGACATGAGGTAGTTGGCAGACAGAGATAATGTCACAACATATGATACACACATGAATCCATGCAGACTGGAATCTGTTCAGTTGGGTTACTCGACTGATGTCAGTTATATGGTTCCTGTGTTAGCATACAAAATAACAAAGGTAAAGAAAATGATAAACCTAACACCTCTGAATAAGTCTACTTTAGAACGGTTTCCAAAATTACAGAGCACTGTCCTTTATCAAGCATGATTTGTCCACATGATGTGACACACGAGTTTATGTTGGTCACAAAGCAAGTTTGTGTCCATTGATACAAAAGTCATCAAACATTTCATCGTCCGACTGATCGGAACCGTCTATCTCTTTAACGTCTGCACCGTTGGCGAGGAGGATGGAAACGACATCCCCATAACCCCTCCCTGATGCGAGACGAAGAGGAGTCTGACCCCCGTATGTTCTGCAACAAATTTCAAGATGGCGCTGTGACAACAGGAAGTGAAGAAGAATTCTGTTTCCCGTTTCAGAAGCGTAATGGAGAACTGTCCTGCCGCTGGTGCCGTCACGAACATTGATGTTAGCTTTCTTTGACAGGAGAAGCTCAAGAACTTTGAGATGTGACGACATGGCGGCCAGGTGGAGACATGTTTGTCCATCAAAGTTCCTTTTTCCAAGTCCTGGGGTATCCTTTGGAACGGAATTTCATGCTGGTTCAGAAGTGTCTCCTCATAAGACACAGGTCGAAGAAGACACTCCACGATCTCCTGGTAGCCCTCGCGACATGCAATGTGAAGTGGTGTGTTGCCATGGATGTCGGTAACATCAACTCTTGCTCCGGCCGTCATTAGTCGCCGGACGATATTCACCTGACGAGTAATAACAGCCAAGTGAAGGGGCGTCTGTTGAAGCATGTTTGTAATGTTCAACCATTCACTGTTGGGCGCCGCCGATATAAATAACAACACAAGAGATATATGTCCTTGAATTATTCCAGTGTGAAGATCCGTGTCGCCATCTTTATCTTGATGATACACCTGAAAGACATCAACCGATCTCATGGATGTCACAAGTGTGTTGTTGTCGGTCTCCTGAACGGGCATTCTGTCTGTGAAAGATATTGACTTGCTTTCATATCCTTCATCTGTAGAAACATACCTGGGGCAGGTGTTTGAAGCGACACTGTCAAATTGGACACACGTAGTCACCACTCTATCCCCGTTGCCCACCTCTACCCCAGAGTCACTTGTGTCCATTTCATTCTCATTGAGGCTGAGGCTGCCAAAGTCCATATCAAGATCCATGTTTCCACCTCGACCGGGATGCCTCTCTAACTTGCGGTCCTTGTTCATATTTTCCACAGGTGTCTGAAAGCATACGATTAATTTTTTAATTTTTTTATTGACAAATGGTTCATCCTAAATTCAAAAATAAACAAATTCATAAGGCATAAAAAGTCCAGTTGATAACTTCGAAAGCCTAATGGTGACACTTTGGTACTATAAATGTTCCTTTTCAAACCAAAACTCATCGTTTTCACAAAAACAACTCTCGAATTTTCTATTTTGTTCGAAACTTTGAGGGTTTTTTCGAGAAAAATCGAAATCTCGAAAAAATATACAAATAACTGTAATAACAAGAACATTCAGTTAAAAAATAGATTTCAAGTGGCACAATGAGGCTGTGATACAAAAATTGTGACACCACAAGGTTAAAACGTAACATGTAACAATATAGAAGTAGAAGTGCCGAACACAATATTCACAGGGAACCTCCATTTAATCATTTTTAGGCTACAACAAATTTAATCCGTAAGTTTCAATCAAAACGCTTATCCGCGAATCATTTATTACCGTTATATAAATAATTCACCCTATCCCCATTAGCGAACAAATATAGCCAGCTGAACTATTAAAGACCTGGTTGTGGCAGAAGATGTTATTCTTTGGAATGAAAAAAAAAAAGACAATTCAAGTTCTCAGTAGGGGTATATATATGAACTGCATTGTACGTTTTTATACATGAAGATTCTATTTCTGCTAGTACATGAAAACTCACGAAGATCATGGTCTGGCGTTCAGTAACTATGTCTTTCTCTTTGGCCATGTTTAGTGCTTGCTGACTGTCTTCAAAGTTGTGTTCACCTGCCCCACTGGCGAGAACATATATACCGTGATAGGGGATTTCCCTGCTGTATATTTAGACACATCGTAAAGCTATCCCGCACAAAATAACACGCCCCGTTTTCTATATACTGCGTGTGGGAAATCCCCATTGATAATGCAATGCGGCAGTGACTTTTGAATCAGAATGTATGTTTGGTTTTTTTTCTTTTTATCGAGAGAACACAACGCACAGAAACATAGAATTTTGCTTTCTCATTTTCCCTGATATCCTTGGGTACCATGTAGTTTACAGTGAAGATGGCCGCCGCTACGAATCATGCTCCTGCGTTTACGCGGAAAGGAATACCTCCGGACGTTAAAAGCACATAGCAGGGTCGGCAGCACCTGGAATCAGTCGCCTCGCTCAACGCCAAAAGCCCGTGTTTGTTTCTGGTTTACCTTGACGTGATATTGCTCGAATATTGCAAAGAGTGGTCTAAAAGCATAATATTATTCACTCATTTACTTACGCTCAAATGAGGGAATACTAACACATCAAAGCATGAAACTGTCCTACCTTTGCCAATATACCTGTTGTGTTTTGAAACCTGGAAGAGTAAAGACACATTGGTTTGATGGGTATATATAGACCGCGACTGAAGTGCCTCCTGTGATTTCCCGGAAGTAAATATACGCGTGTTCCTTTGCCGCCGTATACACACACAGATTCATGAAATTTCCCTGGAAAGGAAAAAGAAAACTATTCAGAGATACCTTGTAAATATGTACATGACATATTAGTTACAGAGTAGGTAGTTAATTTCACAATCATAATGTGTCTCCATACTCACAGGTCGGATATGATGACAATCATATCGCCGTTTGCTAGACTATTTTACGTATGCTTCAAATCTTATATGAACTTTAATTGCGCTTGAACAGTCATGTGTCACACTTGTTGTCGTAGTTTTTCAATTGTTCTGTACCATATATCCTTTGTTCAAGGTTTCTCATTCACTGTGATATTTATATTGTGTTACCGATTTCCATAACACCTGACACTAACTTTATAATTATTCACAGAAAATACAACGTGAATAGGTTTTTCCTAGGCAAGCATAGCTATAGTGCAGCACCTTCATGACGCAGTTTTTCTCAAATGATTAATACTTCCACAATCGTTACGGGGTAAACGAAGTCAATGAACTTCAGGTGTGAAAATGAAAGTAACTCTGCGATCCTTTAACAGGAAGATATAGCCTCTACAAGAAGAGCTCACAACCAGGACTAGGAAACGTGGTTTCAGTTTTGTCAGAGCTACAGGCCGGTATGTTTGTTGCGAGGCAGTAAGACGAAACGCAGGAGTAAGGCAATGACCGGATTACTTCTATAACCATCCTTCATTTAATGTTGACAATTCTCCCTTTTTTAAGCATAAATATAGGGTTTAACTTTCATTCAGGTAGACAGGTAATGAAAATGAGCCTGGGGCAGATCACTTCGATTCATAATTTGGGGTGGGGGTGGGTTTTTTTTTTTTGGTGTTGTGATGATTTTAGGGGGTCACCCATTTAGTTCTGAGAAGCTAGGGGGGGGCGGCAATTTGTACATGCGTATTAGGAGGGGTCAGCATTTTTGTACATAAATACATGTTTAAAATTATGCTTAGAAATTATGGGAAGTGGGGGGCATTGAATTTGTACATGACATGCAGGGCGGGGTCACTTATTTTGTACATACATTTTTAGTGAGGGGGGGGAAATTCACTTTCTACATGCTTCTCCATAAAAATCATCATCACCCCCTAGCCATAAATTATGAACGGTCCCTAAGTACCATGGAAAGAATTCATTTAAATGTGACAACACAGGGTATTTTCATTGTGAAACCAGGCGGATCACTTTAGTTGGTGTCCTCCCATTTGTGAGAACTCCCAGTTGTGAGACACATTAATTAATGGTTCAGTGCACGTAGGTGGTGTTTCCACATCCCTACAATGAAAGTAGGATCAGCCCAGCCCAGTACCCACATGAGGCATAGTTCATTGATGAGTTGATTAATGAAATAGATTATCAAAGATTATATTTACACAGAAGAAATAGTTCATTGAATATTTTATTTATCCAGAAGAATATGTAATTATGATAACACATTTTTATTGACTATTATGAAGTTTGAAAGTCATTTTGGTATAAACATATTTTATTATTATTTATGAAAATGAATTGGGATTGGTGAAGTATTACTGCTTATATTACTGCTTAAGATTCAGTTACATAGCAAAATCAGTAATTAACTAGGGTGAATCCATTCTATCAGACAGGGGAGTATGGTGTGTTTTCGTTGTTAATTACCTACTCCACTGTCTCATAACTGGGAGTCTCACAACTGGGAGTTCTCACAAATGGGAGTAGACCCTTTAGTTCCAGTGAAAATGTGCCGGGTTCTTATCATCACAGTGTAAACTATACGGGGAGTATTTCTTTGTTTGAAGTGTACGTATCTATTTCATTTTAAAGTGTTTACATTTACCAGCGATATTTTGGTAGCTCTCTGCTCGACTTCTTGCGTTGGCCTACACGAGTTATCTCCAATAATGACTGTTAATGAAGTCTATTCGGTTTCACTCTTAGTCAACCCTGCAGCGGCCTTACTGTTTTGATGAGACAAGACGCGTCGTCTACAGTGTAAGGGAGACTACTCAGCATTGATCCGTTGACTTCCAAGATGCAAATTGTCATCTCGCCATATAACTACCTTTAGACCAATTACGACTAGATCCTAATTAAATGATGTGGCATAAATTTAAGGAGAAAGAGACAGAGAGAGAGAGAGATCCCGTGTAATACATGCCGGTTGTGTATTTCAGGCAAATATTATAACTTCGGGCTCAGGTTACATAAACAAACATAGGGTATACAACAACCCATGTCCCCCATCGTGACCAGTGAACGGCGTATGTATCTTACCGAACGCTTCAATGTTACTTGAAGTTTTAAAAGCACGGATATCGGATCATAATAAGAAGTACCAGAGTTAGGCAATTAGCCAATACCGACAACGACAAGAAAAACACACTTAGAGTTACCTCCCTTCCATCCATTTGCATTCCCAAAATATCGGTAATTTTCGTGACTCAATTATTTGAGACAAAGAATTACTTACAAGAAGTACCAAATGTATTCCCACATTTCGGCAGTCCCAGCGGGTAACATAGAAAATGTTACTCGCTTGTAAGAACGGTACATTGAAAATAACAGAAGAGCGCTCAGCCAATCAGAAAACGACATTTATGTGTGCGGTAAGATAAACGTATGTATGAATCTATTCACTTTGAGTTCAGAACGGGTTTTTTTCCCTGTATGATCTACTAGGGAATAATGAGGCCGTATAGCATTCCCGTCATTATATGGTTTTGATACTGTTGATGTTAATTCGTGGTTTTGTTTTGCGTCACTGATAAAAAAACATTTTTTACCGCAATGCATTGAATCAGCGACACTCTACAACACCTTACTCTACAAAACCTTATATAGTCTCCCTGACTGAATCCACTGAACAGATTGGACGCAATAATGTCTATTTTCATAAGCTACGGGTTGTTCAGCTTGACCCGAGCTACTCTACATATGCATGACCCGGAAGGTCAAATGGCACAAACGGCTGGTCGAGTTAACTTCATTAAATAGGGGAGCAGAGAATGTTATTGTTGCGTTCGTGCGAAACATGCATACATGGTTTCGTTACAGAACTTGTCCCGGAAAACAACACTTCTGAAAAAACAATCATTTCATGTTTTAATTGAATTGTTTTACAGTCATATGCTATCTAGTTTGGTTTACTAACTTTACAATGTAAAGTCAGTTACTTTCAGAATCCGATTCACTCTCGCTATCACTCTCTCCACCCACTTCAATTATCACTTTTTCTATTTCATGTTCAACTGCAATATTTCTGTCCCAGTAGTCGCACTCCAATTTTTCAACATGGGCACAGCAATCAGTCCACTCGTTTACACAAATTTCAAGAAACCTCGCCTCAGCGAATTTCCTAGCATTGGAAATAGTACACTTCACATTTTTGGCAGCTACAAAATTTTCACTTTGGCCCATATAAGTTCGATTGGGTTCAGATCTGCGTGGTATGGAGGTAGCCTGATTCCTGTGTGACCGTGTAAAGAAAGTAAGGACATTGCTGGCGATTTCTCGACACTGAGATGTCAAACGGCGACCTTGTCTCTGCTGTTCGAACATGTTGACAATCAGATGACAAAGGCTCACCCTTCACAATAATGGACCCAGCCAGTTGTGACACGGTCACGCAATGCATTAATCAGTATTCACTTGATCAGGTCAAGCTGAACAACCTGTAGCTAAGTTGAGTTTGTTACGATGATTACTGCAAAGTATAGGGAAAAACACCCAATTGCTGTACTTTACTAAACAAGGCAACCTTTTCAATACATTTTATAATCCGATTATTCCAGCAATTCAAACTTTCCTCACGTGTTCATATTGAGTGGGATTTAACCAAAGCAAGTGGCTAGATTTGATTGTTTTAAACGTCACAGTCATATGTTAGTCACATGCCGTGACGAAGTGACGAAGTGTTTTCTAATAAAGAATGTATTATGTATATATTATCACAGTCATGACTTATTCTTTCGCTGTAATATACAGTGATTTTACGGAACTCAATTATTTCCCTCTCTCGCTTTCGGGAAATACAAAGCGATCAGAATATCAACGTCAACAAAATCGTTATGTCGTCCAACAAAGTTCTAAAGTTTCTGTAAATGTCTTCCTCCGTTTTACAATTACATGTTAGATGACTATTAACACTGGGGGAAATATACCAAGATTGATTTCATGTAAATGAAAATGTATGAACTGTAAATTTAACCAGCTCCTTTTAACTATCACTCATTCCTCCAATTGTTAAAGAAAGTAATTTAAGGCTTGGTAATTTCTGGTTTAAATTGAAGAAATGAATTTGCAATCAAATAACCAATACCCTTTGAAAAATTAACAGGAACGTTTAGTTAGTTTATTTTAGCTATTTCTCCTCAGTCAATATTGATTATGGTTGACCATTTGGTATGATTGTAATGACCCCGGAATAGAAACGGTGCTACGTGCGCAAAACCCTCAAACACTAAAGATCTATATGTGAAAGAGATCCTTGTGGAACAGTTGTCAGATCCTTGTGGAACAGTTGTCAGATCCTTGAGGAACAGTTGTCAGATCCTTGTGGAACAGTTGTCAGATCCTTGTGGAACAGTTGTCAGATCCTTGTGGAACAGTTGTCAGATCCTTGAGGAACAGTTGTCAGATCCTTGTGGAACAGTTGTCAGATCTTTGTGGAACAGTTGTCAGATCCTTGAGGAACAGTTGTCAGATCCTTGAGGAACAGTTGTCAGATCCTTGTGGAACAGTTGTCAGATCCTTGAGGAACAGTTGTCAGATCCTTGAGGAACAGTTGTCAGATCCTTGTGGAACAGTTGTCAGATCCTTGAGGAACAGTTGTCAGATCCTTGTGGAACAGTTGTCAGATCCTTGTGGAACAGTTGTCAGATCCCTGAGGAACAGTTGTCAGATCCTTGTGGAACAGTTGTCAGATCCTTGTGGAACAGTTGTCAGATCCTTGAGAAACAGTTGTCAGATCCTTGAGGAACAGTTGTCAGACTGCCATTTTGCAGGAAGCCGCGGTAGCTGAGTAGGTTAGATCGCTGACTTTGTGATCAGTTGTCTCGCTCTGAGATTGGGGGTTCGAATCTCGGATTGCACTCAATCCCCCAAAATACTAAAATCTTTACTGAGAAAGTGTTATCCCAAATATGACATGCTGCATTTCACCACTTTCTAAAAGGTACTGTGAATTCAAATGTGATTATGTATTTTTTAAATACAGCAACAATTAGATAGGTGAATAGTTACTACTTTGTGTTTTGAGGCCACAGCTGAAATTCTATTGCAAAGCTTTATTACTACTCTTTTCATGATCTACGCTTTACGCAACACATTTAACACAGTCCTTATTCATATATCAGTCGACGCATGATTGAATAGAACATGCCATAAACCTTTTTCTATAAACAGACAGACTATTCACCTGTAACTTCAACATAGTGAATGAGTGAGTGAGTTTAGTTTTACACCGCACTCAGCAATATTCCAGCTATATGGCAGCGGACTGTAAATAATCGAGTCTGGACCAGACAATCCAGTGATCAACAGCATCGATCTGCGCTATTGGGAACCGGTGGCATGTGTCAACCAGGCCAGCGAGCCTGACCACCCGATCCCGTTAGTCGCCTCTTACGACAAGCATGGGTTACTGAAGGTTCATTCTAACCCGGACCTTCACGGGTACATCAACATAGATTCATCGGGGTAAAATGCTTCCAATTGGTTTTTTTTTTTTTGCTTTTCTAATCAGTTTTATATTTACAAAGGTATACCACCAGAAAAAGAATTGTCTTTTAAAAACTGGCCTATCATTTTGTTAGTGGCTGTCATAAGTGTTCGCTAATGAGTTTATTAAAAACTAAACACCAAAGGCAACATGCTTGTGGTAAAAGCTCATGTACATGCAGTGGTACTACAAAAGATGTTTACCGATATGTCCGAAGAAGACAACTGAGAAGGCAGACTGCAAAGGTTGTCTCTTCACACGCCGTCGCTCAACCTCGACTCTCAACCTCGACTGGGTGTCTGGCTACTTTTCTCTTGGTTCAAGGTTAAATAGATCCATGAGTTGGAAAGCCCCAGAAAAAAACTTATATAATCAATGCACGTGATAACATCAAACAACGTGGTATTGCGATGTTATTCTTGATTCTAAATATAGATACACATTTCATTTAAATATGGTGTACACATTTCATTTATATATGGTGCTGACGCAATTTTGCGTTAATGTAGTAATTGTCAAGAAAATTTAGCCAGATATCTCTGAGAATCTATAGATAAAAGGCAAAATAACAGTTTAATACTTATTGTCTATCCTCGAAGTTCTGAACAAATAATGATAATATTTATGCCCCCATAACGCCATACACCATCTTCTGTAGATGACCAGAGACCAGGATTGGCTTGAGTCAAAATAAGTCTATCAATCTTAGAAATAAAGTCTATCAATCTTATAATTAAATTCTATCAATCATATAAATAAAGTCTATCATCATTGGGCATACTGAGCATTGAGAATTCAAGGCAACTTGAATATTCTGAAATAATAAATGAGTATTTCTGATAAATAACGTATAGTGAATGATTTATAAACAAAACAAAATCAGGAACGAATTTTTACCAATCTCACGAAGTGCCTTAAAATCCACTAAGCGCCTAAATTAATTCCAAACAGTGACATGAATCTCCCGTCCGTGTTGTGACTCGTTGTATTAAGTGCCGAGTAGATCAGAGATTAGAGAGTCGTCACAAGAAATATAACTTATACTATTTTTATACTTATACTCGTAAAGATGCGGGAAGGAACTGGTCTTCAGCAACCATGTGTGTCGTAAGAGGCGATTAACGGGATGGTCAGACACACTGACTTGGTTGCCGCATATCATAGCATCCCAACTGCGTAGATTGATGCTCATGCTGTTGATCTCTGGATTGTCTGGTCCACACCCGATGATTTACAGACCGCCGACATTTAGCTGGAATGTTGTTGAGTGCGGCGTTAAACAACAATCAAACCAAACAAGATGGCTAAGTCAGTATTGGAGATGTAATGTTACATATAGTTTTAAACTTAAGTACCTGTTGTGAGACGGTATTTGCTAGGAGATATGTTCATCCATGCATGACGTTTTGCCATATGAAATTCATGAGGGTTAAATCACTCTTCCGTTAGCCCAATTATAAAGGATGAAAGCTGTCCAATAACAGCCGAAGGAACCAGTCTTGATACAAACAGTTTCAAAACAATATCGAACCGAATGGAGGATGACACTTCGCCTGTATGAATGCTCAGTCAGCTCTGAGATTATACTTAGAATTTATGCATGTGTAAGTGTGGCTTTGACAGTCAGTGAACTCACATCTTCAAGAAGATGCCTGGGGCCGACAAGAAAAACAAATAACTAATCCTTAGAAAACTGTAAACGTTTATTGAATTACATCAAACAATTCAAAATAAATAATATAAAATTTGTGAGTCTGACATAATTGTACGAACTTGCATATACATGTACATCGGCAGGCTACTAGGACTAATACATCATGATTACAACCACGTGGGCAAGCCAAGATACATTGAATATCAAACGAATGGCTTCCATTAAATGACGTCCATTGTGTACATGCATACTGAAAATGAGTGAAAATTTTACGCCGCTTTTAGCAATATTCCAACAATATCACGGCGGGGGACACCAGAAATGGGCTTCACACATTGTACCCATGTGGGGAATCGAACCCTGGTCTTCGGCGTGAAGAGCGAACGCTTCAACAACTAGTCTACCCGACCGCCCCTACTGAGAAATGATTAGTGTAACGAACGTAATATTGCATATAGAATTACAAGCAGTGGTAAGTCTTGTTTAGACAGCAACAAAAATAAGAAGAAGAAGAAAAACAACAACACTGTACACTTGTAACTAGGCGTGTCCAACCACTGTGACTAACGCCAGCGTTACTCGGACGTGGACTCGGGCAGACTGACAGAACCGTCAACAGAAACTACGAGACATAATATATGATAAACAACTATAGACTGAAAACAAAAACATAGAAGTCAATGCCAAAACAGTACCATCAGCATATACAGATAAAAGGGTTATACATTGTTCGTTGGCACTTTGGTTAACATGAAACACTGATCGATCAGGTAATGGACCGGTATCAAATATCACCTAATAGGCCTTTTAGGAAAGGAATCTTTTCACCTTGTTGACTAGATTAAGATTAAAAACAGAATCTCTGAACACATGTTTTCATATGTTAGTGTTACACATCTATCCATTCGGTCCTATTTTCACAAAACAATTATGTGTCCATTGATACAAAAGTCATCAAATATTTCATCGTCCGACTGATCGGAACCGTCTATCTCTGTGACGTCTGCACCGTTGGCGAGGAGGATGGAAACGACATCCCCATAACCCCTCCCTGCTGCAAGACGGAGAGGAGTCTGACCCCCGTACGTTCGGCAACAAATGTCAAGATGGCGCTGTGATAACAGGAAGTGAAGAAGAATTCTGTTTCCCGTTTCAGAAGCGTAATGGAGAACTGTCCTGCCGCTGGTGCCGTCACGGACATTGATGTTAGCTTTCTTTGACAGGAGAAGCTCAAGAACTTTGAGATGTGTCGACATGGCGGCCAGGTGAAGACATGTATGTCCATCAAAGTTCCTTTTCTCCAAGTCCTGGGGTATCCTTTGGTACGGAATTTCATGCTGGTTCAGAAGTGTCTCCTCATAATACACAGGTCGAAGAAGACACTCCACGATCTCCTGGTAGCCCTCGCGACATGCAATGTGAAGTGGTGTGTTGCCATGGATGTCGGTAACATCAACTCTTGCTCCGGCCGTCATCAGTCGCCGGACGATATTCAACTGACGAGTAATAACAGCCAAGTGAAGGGGCGTCTGTTGAAGCATGTTTGTAATGTTCAACCACTCACTGTTGGGCGCCGCTGATATAAACAACAACACAAGAGATATATGTCCTTGAATGATTCCAGTATGAAGATCCGTGTCGCCATCTTTATCTTGATGATACACCTGAAAGACATCAACCGATCTCATGGATGTCACAAGTGTGTTGTTGTCGGTCTCCTGAACGGGCATTCTGTCTGTGAAAGATATTGACTTGCTTTCATATCCTTCATCTGTAGAAACATACCTGGGGCAGGTGTTTGTAGTGACACTGTCAAGTCGGACACATGTGTTGATCGGTTTTCCCGCCTCTACCCCAGATTCACAAGTCTCCATTTCATTCTCTTTAAGACTGAGGCTACCGAAGTCCACATCAAGATCCATGTTTACATTTCGACCGGGGGGCCTCTCTAACTTGTAGTCAACATCAACATCAATATCAGTGTTTTCGCCTGCATTGGAAAATGTACATATTTTCCTTCTCGTGTTCATATTCTGCGAAAGAGCCTGAAAAAAACAAAATACAGTAAGATCAAAATAACATTTACAAAACTTGACTGTATGTAGTTAAAAGAAATGTAAAATAGAAATACATACATGTATATGCACCCACACATATAAATACCATCAACAGGTGAGTGGGTTAACATTTAATCCTACATCAGCATTATCTCGGTGACATCAGTTGATGTGTACATCACTACCGAACAGCATTGCATCATAACATCACAGAGTACTCACACGTGTCTTGTACAGCATTGTCCCACGTTTTAGTAGTGACTAATGTATCCACGCGAGAGAGGTAATTTATACATTATATGTATTAGATCCAGTTTCAGCCGTTTTATTCCAGCCCAGACAAGACCATAAACATGTAAACAAGACATGTGGGGAAAACCCTGGTTGGTCACGTGACCTCCTTCGAGCGCATTCGAGGTGAGACCTGACTATGGCAGAACAGTAGAGGCTGGTGCAGAGATGCAAAGTTTTGTGGTGAACCTTGCTTACAGACAGTTGTTTGACTGTCGTTTTACTACCTAATATAAATCAGACATATGAACTGTATACCTTGGACAGGACCACATGTGTAGCGTTTGATTGGTTTTTCAAGAAAGATAACTCTGTTTAACGTGTGACTCGCATGATGAACGATATGATTGCAATAACACACGTATACCACTGAAAGGGATACTTGTGACAGTCATCAAAATCGTACTTGTCAGAGAACTTAGTACGGACCGGCTGATGTGAGACTTATAAATAGTATGCCTATTTTGGATCTTCGTCAACGATTCCCCATGCAATGCTTACTAAGTAACTAAAATTACCAGCATTGAAAATTCAGCATTGGGCATATGGAGCATTGGGAATTCAAGGCAATGTGAATTTTCTGAAATGATAATGAGTGTTTCTGATGAAATAACGTATATGAATGATTTATGAAAAAAAAAAGTCAGGAACATTTTTTTCCAATCTCACGAAGTGTCGTAAAATCCATTAAACTCCAATTAATTCCCAACTGTCACATGAATCTTTTGAATCCTCACAAGAAGCATACAATTTACAGGTTTTGGTGATCATTACCTAACATTATGTGCTGTGAAAAGTAGCATCAGCTAACAATACGTAATAAAATGCTCCAGATTAAATCACAAATTTCGATCGATCACCCAATTCGAGTAATTTCTCGGACTTGAACCCAATTGGTTGATATATAATATCTCTATTACTGCACAATAACATAAGTTGTGCCAGTTTTACTTGTCAAATCGAATGGTCACTGAATTCCTAGCTCAGTATAGACTGCATCATGTGACATGTACAGCAGGACGGCAGCATGATAATTTAAATGTGATAAATGGAGAAAGTAGTTCTGGAGGGGCCCACAGTCTCATGCTAACCTTGATTCCTCAGTCATGCTATATTAGTGTCACTAGATGATCGATGGCTGAGTTGATGCTCGTGAAGATCCGGTTTAGTCTTCGGAACCATATCTGTCACAAAAGGCGATTAACGGGATCTGGTGATCAGGCTCGGTAACTTGGTTGACACATGTCATCATATCCCATTTGTGTAGATCGATGTTCATGATGTTGATCACTGGATTGTCTGGTTGAGACTCGCTTATTAAACACCGTCGTCATAATAGCTGGAATATTGCTGAGTGTGGTGTTAAACAACAAGCAAACAAAACAAAAGATTGCTCAGTTGACTTGTTGTCACCTGTTTTCGTGGTGAACATGTACAAGTTAATATTGCGTTTGTTCTTGTCACAAGCATGTTCAGGATTTGTTAAACAACTAATCTACATTGAAGGTTTAATGTTGCTTTAGTTGTGGATATGTTCATGTAGCCAGAGACAGGCGTTTTGTAATGGGAAATCCAGGAGAATGAAAGCACTGTTCCTTTATTAGCCTATGATACCGTTTTATAGCGTAAGATACCGTTTTATAGCATAAGATACAGTTTTAAAGCATCAGATACCGTTTTATAGCATAAGATACAGTTTTTATAGCATAAGATACAGTTTTATAGCATAAGATACGGTTTTTAGCACAAGATACCGGTTTATAGCACAAAATACCGTTTTAAGGCACAAGGTAGCGTATTAAGGATGAAAGCTGTGCTATATCAGCCGATAGGACAAGGCGTGATACAAACAGTTACAAAACAACAGGGAACTGAATAGAGGATGACAAATCAACTGAGTGAATGCTCAGTCAGCTCTGAGATTATACTTAGAATTTATGTTTGTGTAAGTGTGGCTTAGACAGTCGGTGAACTCACATCTTCAAGAAGATGCCTGGGGCCGACAAGAATAACAGATAACTAATCCTTAGAAAACTGTAAACGTTTATTGAATTACTTCAAACGATTCAAAATATAAAACATTATACAATTTGTGAGTCTGACAGATAAAAGGGTTATACATTGTTCTTTGGCACTTTGGTTAACATGAAACACTGATCGATCAGGCAATTGACCGGCATCAAATATCTCCATACACCTTGTCAGGAATAGGCCTTTTAGGAATGGAATCTTTTCACCTTGTTGACTAGATTAAGATATAAAAACAGAATCTCTGAACATATGTTTTCATATGTTAGTGTTACACATCTATCCATTCGGTCCTATTATTACAAAACAACTATGTGTCCATTGATACAAAAATCATCAAACACCTCTTCGTCCGACTGATCGGAACCGTCTATGTCTGTGACATCTGCACCGTTGGCGAGGAGGATGGAAACGACATCCCCATAACCCCTCCCTGCTGCAAGACGAAGAGGAGTCTGACCCCCGTACGTTCGGCAACAAATGTCAAGATGACGCTGTGATAACAGGAAGTGAAGAAGAATTCTGTTTCCCGTTTCAGAAGCGTAATGGAGAACTGTCCTGCCGCTGGTGCCGTCACGGACATTGATGTTAGCTTTCTTTGACAAAGAAGCTCAAGAACTTTGAGATGTGTCGACATGGCGGCCAGGTGAAGACATGTATGTCCATCAAAGTTCCTTTTCTCCAAGTCCTGGGGTATCCTTTGGAACGGAATTTCATGCTGGTTCAGAAGTGTCTCCTCATAATACACAGGTCGAAGAAGACACTCCACGATCTCCTGGTAGCCCTCGCGACATGCAATGTGAAGTGGTGTGTTGCCATGGATATCGGTAACATCAACTCTTGCTCCGGCCGTCATCAGTCGCCGGACGATATTCACCTGACGAGTAATAACAGCCAAGTGAAGGGGCGTCTGTTGAAGCATGTTTGTAATGTTCAACCACTCACTGTTGGGCGCCGCTGATATAAACAACAACACAAGAGATATATGTCCTTGAATGATTCCAGTATGAAGATCCGTGTCGCCATCTTTATCTTGATGATACACCTGAACGACATCAACCGATCTCACGGATGTCACAAGTGTGTTGTTGTCGGTCTCCTGAACGGGCATTCTGTCTGTGAAAGATATTGACTTGCTTTCATATCCTTCATCTGTAGAAACATACCCGGGGCAGGTGTTTGTAGTGACACTGTCAAGTGGGACACATGTGTTGATCGGTTTTCCCGCCTCTACCCCAGATTCACAAGTCTCCATTTCATTCTCTTTAAGACTGAGGCTACCGAAGTCCACATCAAGATCCATGTTTATATTTCGACCGGGGGGCCTCTCTAACTTGTAGTCAACATCAACATCAATATCAGTGTTTTCGCCTGCATTGGAAAATGTACATATTTTCCTTCTCGTGTTCATATTCTGCGAAAGAGCCTGAAAAAAACAAAATACAGTAAGATCAAAATAACATTTACAAAACTTCACTGTATGTAGTTAAAAGAAATGTAAAATAGAAATACATACATGTATATGCACCCACACATATAAATACCATCAACAGGTGAGTGGGTTAACATTTAATCCTACATCAGCATTATCTCGGTGACATCAGTTGATGTGTACATCACTACCGAACACCATTGCATCATAACATCACAGAGTACTCACACGTGTCTGGTGCAGCATTGTCCCACGTTTTAGTAGTGACTAATGTATCCACGCGATAGAGGTAATTTATACATTATATGTGGAATAACCATATGAGATCCAGTTTCAGCCGTTTCAATCTAGCCCAGACAAGTAAACAAGTAAACAAGTAAAATGAATGTCAATAAACACGTACCACTGAATACGTGACAAAACATATCCGAAAGTAGAAACATGTCATGGTCAAAACACAATACTTATAAAATATACATGGTATATGGAAACAGTAAAGAAACCTACTTGAGTTGTATCAGGTTGTCCGTTGTCTGCTTGTTCGTTTTTAGCCATGTTAATCACTTCTGTCAATGGCTACTCTTATAATCGTATGCTTATATATACACTGTGTTCTTCGGTCTATTTATAGTCCACCCCGTCGGCTTTCATATCGTTATGAAATAGGAAACCACTGTTCATCCGTACATTCCCCATTATCAATCATTCAATTTAGAATTTGAACATGTGCAAAAGAGTCATTAGCCACGTGATAGAAATTATACAGACGTTTTAGAGTCCAAGTTGTGACATGGGGAAACCCCAGTTGGTCACGTGACCTCTTTCCAGCACATTCAAGGAGAGGCGTGACTCCCACTCCGGCGCAGTGATGGAACTGGCGGAGTGTGGCAGAATTGTGGACGTTTGTGCAGAGATGCAAACTTTTGCGGTGACACTTGCTGACAGACAGCTGTTTGACTGTCGGTTTACTATCTAATGTAAATCAGATTATACTTACTAATATGACGTTACGACATCTTTTTTATTGATATCACACGATAATCCATAATACAACAAAATAACTCTTATGTATAAAAAAATTGAATATCGGCGATTTATTTCTTTATGTGTTCTCCCAAAATTAAACACACGTGTGATTTTTGTAAATATAATTCTGCATATTTCACAAATGCTACTTTACAGTCGTTTCTATTTGGAATGCATTTCCCAAATGCACTGTTTGGTAATGTAATGACTTTTAAAAGGTTTTTTCCCTTCGAAATTGTCAGAAAAAAGCATGTCTTGAATACAATCTGCATACCATTTGCTCATGGTTTTCAAGGAAATGGGCGATAGAGGTGCTGTGTATAAAAGGGTGGTATTATTTCTGTAAACTAGTTCCTATTTTTGAAGAGAGAGTAAATTTCAGTGTTCCAATACTGGAACCTACAAATCGTAATATTTGATCACTGTATTGTTCAGACTCGATTATTTACAGACCACCGCCATATATAGAATAGAATAGAATAGAATAGCTGGAATATTGTTGAGTGTGGCGTAAACCAACTCACTCACAACAAATCGAACTAACGGAATCGGACATACCGTCCGCTGCCTGTCACTTGATCGTCCACCACAACACAGTTTTACGTCTTTGGGGCAGAAGTAAACTGCATGGGTCTACAATAGGCCTCACCAACCAAAGAGTGAGTGAGTGAGTTTGGTTTTACGCCGCTGTTAGCAATATTCCAGCAATATCACGGCGGGGGACACCAGGAATAGGTTTCACACTTTGTACCCATGTGGGGAATCGAACCCGGGTCTTCGGCGTGAGGAGCGAACGCTTTAATCACTAGTCTACCCCACCGCCCCCACCAACCAATGATCACCACTGTGGCTCATCAGGACCTATACACCCGGGTCTTCCATCTACGTCATCGGGACGTCATGTACTGTCGTTCCAGCCATTACCATTAACAATGTGCCTGGTCTGCGTAGGGTGTCGGTACAATCAATATGCAATCGTATTCGTGGGCTTTTAGCCTTCAGACCCTATTTTAATGCTATTCGACAGCGACAGTACCGAAGGTTGTGTGCCCGATTGTGTTCAGTTCAGCGTGGAGATTGGCGAACCAATATCTTCAGTGGTAGAAATGAATATTTTGCTAAAACACAATTATTATCTCGTAATTTATAGAGTCGGAAGTGGCAGTTACAATATACACTACATGCGCGGATCCAGAGGGGGGGTGCAGGGGTGCGTCCCCCCCACCCCCAAGAGTGTTCCAAATGTACTACATGTTTTATGCCCAGGGTTCCGAGGATTGGGGTGCACCCTCCCCTCCCCAACGGAAATCCTGTATCCGCCCCTGCACTAAACGCCATAACAAATGTTACCCTCCTTCCTTAATGACGTTGGCAACAGCATTGTATGTCGACCCCATCTGCACCATCCCAGTGGCTCTTTCTCTCTCTTCAGCTGTTAATAGTGGCATATTTCTCGTACTTGTGTATCATATCATGCATTCTAGTCTCTCTTTATACTCTATAGAGTCATTTTATAGGTGAAATTGATGCAAACACTGCTTGAATATTGCTACGTTTTAGCGATTGATATTGCTATGTGTAAACAGAAAATGGAAAAATGTTACTTTGCAAGCAAACATATTAACAAAGATCATTTGTGATGTTCCTGAACACCCTTTCAGAATATCAAAGACACGTTTTACTTATTTTCACTAATGCAAATCAGCAGAAAATGTGTTAAAAGACTGAAATCACAGGAATGATTCCTTTACAATTTTACACACTCTACAACAGTTGTTTCTTGTTTTAATAGTTGAAAAATGGTGACTTTAAATGTTTTATCTATGTTTCAACGAAGAATTTTATTTCAACCTTTCTTTTGGACATCCAAATCAGTGTTATTGGGTTATTTCGGCATGGTTTAATAGGACAATTTAACTCTTCTGAAAAAGCTGCATTTCACCTAAATATCAGTGCATTTGAGAATCTGTTTCCGTGATTTCCATAAAGCTGTGTTGTTAAGCCTTCTTGTTCTAACATATCTATGGTAGTTTTTAAATAATTCATAAAGTTAGGAGGGTATTAAACGTTTCTTTTTTGCGTTTAGTGTAAACCTATATGACTGAAATTCAGTACCAACATGAAACTCCCCAACGTCACCTGCTTCCGGTTTTCTAACCTATACGGGGGACTTTTCAGCATGTCAACCTATTGTTGCACGTCTTGCTATGGACATCCTGCAGAATTAGGACACTACTGGAAATCCGTGGCCGTCAAGGTTGCCCTATTTAAACACATGTGAATAGCTATGGAATGTCAACCACCGCTTCATACACTTTCTTAACTGTGTGGGGCGGTGGGGTAGCGTAGTGGTTAAAGCGGTCGCTCGTCACACCTGGGTTCGATTCCCCACATGGGCACAATGTGTGAAGCCCATTTCCGGCGTCCCCCGCCGTGATATTGCTGGACTATTGCTAAAACAGGAGTAAAACCCAACTCACTCACCCACTCACTCTTAACTTCGTCTGGAATTGCTGAATGTATGGGCACAAATACCCTGGGATCGACTTGAGCCACACATTCAGTCAGCGGGCAGGCGTGGCAGAACTGTGATACAGGTCAATGGTGACCATAACAGATGCTTAACAGAGATCATAACAGATACTTAACAGAGACCATAACAGATACTTAACAGAGACCATAACAGAACGTTGACGCTCCAACAATGCTGTGAGAATGTCTGTGTGGCGTCAGCTCAGTAGGATTTGACAACAGACACTGTGAGTTTCATCATAGCTGACATTCATAGATATTTCTTTCGGCTCAGAAGCATCAGTTGAAATCACGAAGACGTTTGTATATATAATACAGCAGAGTTATAATATATAATAAATGGTTAATTACTGAAATGAGGAACACGAGATATATTTTAGATTTGAAGAAAAGCGATAAATGACATAGGTTCTGCAAACAAAACCTTTTGATGCGGGGTGAAGGTACAAGTGAAATATGAAACGGTATATTTTCTATACGTGAACCATTGTAGTCAGAGTTGTGTCATCTGGGCTACCTAGGATCCAGGATCCTATTATCCTTGTTGCAAATTAAAAGATTCGTCCTCATTATGTCTCTTGGTTTGACAGCGCGACACCTGCGCGACACCTCCGCGACACCTGCACGAAAACTACGCTTCACTTGTAACAAAAGTATATTAGGGATTATAGGCATGTGAATGAAAAATTCAGGCATTGTCGATATCTTGGTCTCAAAGTAATATTTTATAGTGATCAAACTGTTTGACAGGAGACGAGAGTTATCTCCTTTGTTTTGTTAGACGGCACAGTAGTACTCGTGCATGCAATGGGCTCGCACGCCTGTTTGATGCCCACCCACCCTTCCAGTAGGCCTACTGGTTTGCGGTCTGGATATATTTCTTGCGCTTTGTAATAATTTGACATTACCAGTTAAACAATTGTACAATAGCAACATTTGTGGACAGTACCAGCTAATTATTTATATTAATGAGATCCTTGTAACATTACCGCATGTTGATCGGCTACAAATATGTTTACCAAAACCAATTTTGTTTTTATTTCTTCTTGACAATGCCAAGAAATATCATGCTGTTCAGGAAGACATGTCACGAAACGCGTCTGGTTGTATAGGGCATGATGCAAGTCACCAGTGGTCATACTGAGATGTTACATGCAAGGCAGGCTGCAGTTTACTCATATTTACGGCTCACTCATATTCACGTTTTACTCATATTCGCGTTTTACTCATATTCGCGTTTTACTCATATTCGCATTTACTCATATTCACGTTTTACTCATATTCACGTTTTACTCATATTCGCGTTTACTCATATTCACGTTTTACTCATATTCGCGTTTTACTCATATTCACGTTTTACTCATATTCGCGTTTACTCATATTCGCGTTTTACTCATATTCGCGTTTTACTCATATTCACGTTTTACTCATATTCACGTTTACTCATATTCGCGTTTTACTCATATTCGCGTTTTACTCATATTCGCATTTACTCATATTCACGTTTTACCCATATTCACGTTTTACTCATATTCGCGTTTACTCATATTCACGTTTTACTCATATTCGCGTTTTACTCATATTCACGTTTTACTCATATTCGCGTTTACTCATATTCGCGTTTTACTCATATTCGCGTTTTACTCATATTCACGTTTTACTCATATTCACGTTTACTCATATTCGCGTTTTACTCATATTCACGTTTTACTCATGATCATATTGAGGTGTTACAAACACGAGAGGTTATACCACTCGCTACTTTAAGGTGTTACATGCATGATGAGCGTAATATTGTCAATTTGGATGCACGACAATTGATTACATCACAAACTCTGCAGATGAAATGTTTGCCCTGGTTGGAACGTTCGAACTGTGAATTGATGTACCAACCTCCGACAACGAATGTCACTGGACGACACCATTCACTACAAATAGAGACGTTGACAGGTAGTCCGATAATATGCTGTTCAGTGGTTCCAATCGGCTCTCTAACCGTCCGTCGGACGTGCACCATGTATATCCCGTGGTCGTGTAACATATATTCACTCTCAGCTGCTGATCTACTGGAATTAGCTTCGTCCCGGTGTATATTATTGTATGAATGAATACTGATCTGACACGTGATGGAATCAACAATTTGATGCGTTGGCTATCAAAGACGTGGCTGTTTTCTGCAGGCATAATAGAGAAGGAGGAAGCACGGTTATTGAGAACTATTTGGAGATCACAGGCCTTCAGTACTTGAGTAGGCCTAGACACACAGAATGCGTTCTCATATGTAGTTCCCGAACAAGTGTCAAGGAAATACTGACTGTAGATATAATGGTAGTTCACTGCTATGATCTTCTTACGAAAATAGATTTCACAACATTGAACGTGAAAATTCAGTCACCTATATATCTGGAAAACAGGCTGAGTTTGACAAAATTCGTGATTAGCCATATAACCATAAAAGTACAAATGGGAAATATGCCTTGCTCACCGATTATATACAGGCATGCATATCCTTTAACATTTAGAGTGCGTTAATAGCTCTACAACCTTCGTGATGGCCTCACCTACTAAATCTACGAATGTATGAGATCATTAAAAGCAAAAGTAAATCTTGTTTGGACAACAACAAATACCATAGTCATTACAATAACATAACAGATCACTCAAAACTATAACGCTAGCAATATCATACAACTGATGTTCATACCAGCCACCATTAGACGTTGTTCTTGCACGTTGCCTTCTGAGACGAGGAATTCCGTGATATAAATGGACCAGTTATATAGTTTGCGTGATTGTTGAAACGGGATTGTTAAACGGGACACTAACCCATGGACGCAAGCGCACGGGAGAATCATCTCGCTTCCAACAAGAAAACAAAAGAACCACAGTGTGTAGCTTGGTCTGAGTCACAGTAAGTTGAGGTAGATATACACAATATCTATCTGACAGTACATTCCGTCTTCACGGTTGTTACACAGCGACTATGTGTCCATTAATACAAAAATCATCAAACATTTCATCGTCCGACTGATTGGAACCGTCTATGTCTGTGACGTCTGCACCGTTGGCGAGGAGGATGGAAACGACATCCCCATAACCCCTCCCTGCTGCGAGACGGAGAGGAGTCTGACCCCCGTATGTTCGGCAACAAATGTCAAGATGACGCTGTGACAACAGGAAGTGAAGAAGAATTCTGTTTCCCGTTTCAGAAGCGTAATGGAGAACTGTCCTGCCGCTGGTGGCGTCACGGACATTGATGTTAGCTTTCTTTGACAGGAGAAGCTCAAGAACTTTGAGATGTGTCGACATGGCGGCCAGGTGAAGACATGTATGTCCATCAAAGTTCCTTTTCTCCAAGTCCTGGGGTATCCTTTGGTACGGAATTTCATGCTGGTTCAGAAGTGTCTCCTCATAATACACAGGTCGAAGAAGACACTCCACGATCTCCTGGTAGCCCTCGCGACATGCAATGTGAAGTGGTGTGTTGCCATGGATATCGGTAACATCAACTCTTGCTCCGGCCGTCATTAGTCGCCGGACGATATTCACCTGACAAGTAATAACAGCCAAGTGAAGGGGCGTCTGTTGAAGCATGTTTGTAATGTTCAACCACTCACTGTTGGGCGCCGCCGATATAAATAACAACACCAGAGATGAATGTCCTTGAATGATTCCAGTATGAAGATCCGTGTCGCCATCTTTATCTTGATGATACACCTGAAAGATATCAACTGATCTCATGGATGTCACAAGTGTGTTGTTGTCGGTCTCCTGAACGGGCATTCTGTCTGTGAAAGATATTGACTTGCTTGCATATCCTTCGTCTGTAGAAACATACCCGGGGCAGGTGATTGTAGTGACACTGTCAGGTCGGACACATGTGCTAACCCCCACCTCTACCCCAGATTCACACGTGTCATTCAGACTGAGGTTACCAAAGTCCAAATCAAGATTCGTGTTTGCTTCTCGACCGGGAGGCCTCTCGAATTTGCAGTCCTTGTTCATATTTTTCGGACGAGTCTGAAATACAATCGAATGAAAATTAAGAGGTATAACTACAAAGTTTACCATTTACATGAAACATAAACAATCCAAGATGAACATTGTCACGATATATATACAGAGGTACAGATCAAAATATGATTATTATTATTATTATAGGATATTTATGTAGCGCACATATCCACGCACCAGTGCATGCTCAAGGCGCTGGTATTTTTTCCTTCGATCATTGGATGTCAATCTCAACGGCACATCGCATTATCAATCTCAACTCCCTGGGGAGTATACAACTCTTGCAGCCACTAGGCGCACCGAGTTACTGTGGCTTTCTCATCCTAACGAGGTACCCATTCACAGCTGGGTGGACTGGGACACATAGTCACATTATTTTGTCCATGTTCACTGCACGTTGCTGTACCCGCAACTACGTGTTTGCACATATTCATGTGGCCACTATCTGGTCAAATACCAACGGATTCATGGGTTCTTTTAAGTGCACAGGGTTGTGTAATGTACACTATATAGGGGTTGTGACAACACTGAAAGAGTCTGCACACAAAGTTGACTCCAAGGTTTTTACACCCGGTCACAGGTGGGCTTGATCCCGACACCTCAACCTCGCTGGATCATTAGCCTGGCGCCTTAGCCAGCTCGCCCACCGCGCCCCAGGGTTCTAAATTGCTTATGCTCAGGCTGCAGCAGCCAAATAGTCGAGGGGATGTTAATGCCATTCATTATACCCTGGACATCAAAATTTTGTAACAAATATAACAAAACCCGGCATTTGGAGATATTTTATTTTATACATAACAAAACTTATGAGCCTAACTATTATTCCTTTAACTGTATCGTGCAACAACATATTATTGAGGGTGACAATTCTTGTTCGTCAAAAGAATACTATCCTTTTCTTTTCCAGCATATGCTTTTATTTTTCGATAACATTCTAGCACCGTCGAAACTTGACACTTGGACAGGCGTCAGAGGGCAGGCCTAACAACGCCGACTGGAGACTACAGTCACACTGTTTCCATCATGGAATATGGTGTTGTGGATCCACAGATGGAACGGTGTCACCTGACCACAGAACAACAGCTATCCCAAAGCCGTGGATGTATGTGTGTGCAGTCACAAAAGAATATATATGAACACGAAATAAAGCTTTAAGGGGTGACATCCTCAGTTGGTGAGTGAGTGAAAGTTTAACATCAAATCATCCGAGTTTAGCGACATCGGAAGATGCACGGCAGTACGGGGCATCATTACAATCATCATATCATCACATGGTACTCATGTGTGTCTTGTACAGCATTGTCCCAAGTTTCAGTACTAAACTAATTTATACTAGCGTTAGTAATTACCTATACAACGCATGTGGAAATACCACAGTAGTTCCAGCTTCACCCGGATGAGTCCGGCCATACAAGTGAACCGGTAAATAATTGACGTTACTTGATAAACTTGTGCCACTGGGCACGCAACAAAACATGTTACCAGAAAAAGAACACATATCAATGTTAAAACAAACAAAACACTTCTTTTGTTACATAAAATCGTTTGTTATAAAATTATCAAGAACTGGTTCAGCCAAAAATGACAGTATATGTACATCATATTGAAAGCAAAACGTAACTTGTTTTGTATAGTTCTGTGGCTGTACTTGTATCTTTGCCAGTGTGAATCACCTGCTGACGTTATGTCAATGATTGACGCACTTGATTTCTTCATATATACATTAGTCATTTAACATTCTACTTGTACAAATACACGTGTCAACTCCACACGAAAGAAAGCACACAAAAGCTTTGAGTCCTCGTTTTAGGAAATGGGGAAACCCCAGTTGATCACGTGAGCTCTTTCAAGCGCATTCGAGGTCAGGCGAGACTGTTCGAGACTTGAGTAAATGTGCAGTTGTGCACAATACCATGCTGACACAAGTTGTCACCATATTCCCTGCTGCTGACTCTCTAGTGATGGTGGCACTCCCTCAAGTTTATTCACATGAGGCGGTTATAATACCACAGTTTCATCCACCGATTTACTATTTAATCCTAAGCTAAAAATATCCTGAACAGATCACGCTATCACGGATACAATAACAGAATTAGTTTTGTTGACATAAGTTCCTTCCTGTTATTGGACCGTCAATATTGTATACATTAACTGTCAGTGTTGATTGTCGAAAAATATAACAATGTTAAAATATATAACATGAACAGCAAACTGCCGTTTCACATAAAGGATGACATAGCAATTATTACCCTACGTGACTGCCAGTATGATACGATAATATCTGGCAACTTCGAATATTAAAACAGAACCCTTTTGTTTCTAACTAATAACATAATCCAGAAAATGCAGAAGTAGAGATTCATTTCGCCGTACGTTCTAGCAACAACACACTGTTGGTCCGAACGTATAAAGAAATATAGATAAATATATTTTCTTCATGTTAAACATGACGTATTTTAGTGGCATAGATCGGTAATTGCGCATAATACAACTGGATTAAAATACTTTACAAATATGAAATGCTTGAAAAGAATTATGCTTCCAAATATCTAGAATGTATTCTGAATTGCTTCCCTTGCCAGGAACCAGGATGGAATGGATGATCAATTATTTTCCCTTGGTTTGAGAGCACCATACCTTCGGATAGTATTCTTCTGCTATGAAAGTACGTTGGGGATTATGGGCTATGCCGCACTAGTATGTGAATGGGAAAGATATCTGTGTTTGATGTTTACTTTTATCAACTAATGCGGAAGGAACCACGGATGTCATGCAATCAATTCATGAAACTAGTAATGCAGAGGGTCAATAATTAAATACATCAGGTATAATAATTATTTTAACAAGTGATTGGAGCACGGGAAAACCTCTGAAACAGTCATTTGTGTGTATATGTTTGGCAATTACCACAGCCAGTTCCCTTTTCTTTCACCGACAGTAGATCTGTCAACAGACGCCTGATCCACACTCGCAAAGAAGAGACATTGCGGTGTAAGTTTAAAAAAAGTAATCAATGTGACAGTTTCAAAGGATCTTCCGATAGCATATTTGAGACATGTACGCATAAAACTGTATCTGTGAGACAGCAAATGAATTACATGAAAGTGTTGTGTAAATGTCACATCATATATGTTTTCATGATGTATCAATATCATCACTTCGTTACAAGGTGACTGTCTAGCCTTTTCAAGTACTGTAAACTTTTAAACTTTCATACATTTACAAAAATAAAATGACAATATGCTCTTGTAAAATGTTTGTTGTTTATGTATATTTACAAAAGGTGGCTGTTCAGCATTTCATGAAAGTAAACTCTTCTCATTATGTCCTCAATAGTAAGACAGTGGCCTCCAGGCTCCTGTTCGTGAAGGCGAACACCTGTCTTTGTTTGTAATGTGTACATGCAATGTCTGGAGCCAATTTCTGGTGCCACCTTGATACTGCTGTAATATTGCTATTTAAACTCGGCGTAAAACCGCAGTCGTTCACTAACATTAGTCACTGAAACATTCGTGAAATAGATTCCGTTTTCTTGCATTAAGTGGGAAAACAATAATGGCCATCTCATCGTTGTGGATAAACCTTTTGAAAGCCTTAAAACTATAGTTAATAATTTTCATAAATAGACGTCATATACACAACATATGTAACTGTAACCCAAAGATCGCACTTCATATATTTCACTGTCCCAAATACACCTTGGCCAAAGGTTCCATGTCCTTAAAGTGACTGGAGAATATAGAGCATGTTATCGTAGCCTCTAGTAGCATGCCAGGACAAGCAGGTTACGGAAAGGAACGAGTGGCACCAGATAAAAACATATCTGCATTGTTTCCATATTGCTATAAAATGCTAAACGAATTACAGATGTCAACTGTAACCTAACAATATCCATCTGTGTGTGCTGAAAGCTTCAGATAACTTTTTAGTGTTGTTTCAGAAATAGATGGCTCCCTCGTGGTAAATCCGTCTGCAGTTCAAATCCTTTCATGTAATAGCTGATCGCTTGACGTTAATCCGATTAAACAATCAATCCGACCTAACCCCAGTGATACGTATGAATATTATTACCTGGTATAGTTCTGGATCACTCCAGCAAGCATGGCTAGCAACGGAGATACTTCTCACTATATCAGAGGTGAGGTTAGACTAACAACTGGTCTCTGAAGTGAATATATTTTACAGAAAAAGCTTCAAAGTGAAAAAATAATAAAATATAATGAAAAGGAGCCCTGAGACTTTCTTCATTTTCAGATCTAGACTTGCCACATTTTCTGGACTTGCATGGGATTTCTTGGATATATTTGCTTCAGGGTCTGTATGAGAGACTAAGGTGAGGTGAATCGGGTTTAATGTCCCGAATTTGAAAATTAGAGTTCAATAGCGACAAATAGTCTGCCAAACGAAGGTGCCATAGTCCTAGATCACTGATGGATCATTCCACAATTGTAACATGAATACCTCACTCACACACCTTATACTGACACCGATCAGTCCTTGTTGTCCCCGTTAATGCCAGTCCTTGCAGCAAAAACACCACGGAACATTTGGCATAACCAGCACCGACCATCCGGCAGAGGCTGTATCCCTTACACCAGAGACGGTCTCACTATCCACTACACCACAGAGGCGGTCTCACTATCCACTACACCACAGAGGCGGTCTCACTATCCACTACACCACAGAGGCGGTCTCACTACACCACTATCCACTACACCACAGAGGCGGTCTCACTATCCACTACACGGCGGTCTCACTCACCCACTGCACACTGCACCCACACCACAGAGGCGGTCTCACTACCCACTGCACCACAGAGGCGGTCTCGCTACCCACTGCACCACAGAGGCGGTCTCACTACCCACTACACCACAGAGGCGGTCTCACTACCCACTGCACCACAGAGGCGGTCTCGCTACCCACTACACCACAGAGGCCTCACTACACTGCCACAGAGGCGGCGGCTACTCACTGCCCACTACACCACCAGAGGCGGTCTCGCTACCCACTGCACCACAGAGGCGGTCTCGCTACCCACTACACCACAGAGGCGGTCTCACTACCCACTACACCACAGAGGCGGTCTCACTCCCACTACACCACAGCTCGCTACCACTACACCACAGGGCGGTCTCGCTACCCACTGCACCACAGAGGCGGTCTCACTAACCACTGCACCACAGGGCGGTCTCACTACCCACTCGGTCTCGCTACCCACTGCACCACAGAGGCGGTCTCACTACCCACTGCACCAGGAGGCGGTCTCACTACCCACTCTCACTACCCACTACACCACAGAGGCGGTCTCACTACCCACTACACCACAGAGGCGCTCTCACTAACCACTACACCACAGAGGCGGTCTCACTACCCACTACACCACAGAGGCGGTCTCATATACTGTATAAATTACACACATACCGTAGTCTTATATATTATTCAAACACGCACA
Organism: Haliotis rubra; assembly: GCF_003918875.1. Taxonomy (NCBI): domain Eukaryota; kingdom Metazoa; phylum Mollusca; class Gastropoda; order Lepetellida; family Haliotidae; genus Haliotis; species Haliotis rubra. Next base: position 1,467,524 of record NW_025765836.1, on the reverse strand, counting down.
CAACTGTAAATACATGGGACAATTGCAGTAACAGGTTTTGCATATTATCTACAAGCTATGAAACTACAGCAAAATGTTTTCAAGTGAGTATCGTTCTTGTATAATTTGAAGAGGGCTATTTGCGGGTGTACAAATGCTTGAGAATGGATACATACCACCATAGAAACAGTACCAGTGTAAGTAGAGCGAGAGCTGACCAGTGCCATCCAACATCTGAGCATTCATTTAAATTGTTGTCTGCGCATATTGGAAATCCCACTCGTTAGGCTACGAAGAACATCCACTCGTTTCCAGGTACAGAGGTATTTCCGATATCTATTTATAGAGACACGTAAAATCCGGGCAACATGGAGTGTTATTTATACATTTATACATATTCGGTCATCAAAATGTACTTTTATGGCACTTGAGTTCACACTTAAATGTAACACTGCACTAATCTACTTTAACTAAAACTAACCCGTGGATTAAGAATTTTTAACATGCACTTTTCTCTGAAGTCTATGCTTTATGTGGTGGTAGGGACTTTGAACAGTGTATTACAGGTTGTGCTAATATATAAACATGAAAACATGTTGACAAATAAATTGACTTTCCAAAAGGATTAAAATAAAATAGCCTGGTAATATCAAACTGGTATACATCGCCCTAATACTACATAAGATTTGATTTTAATTATATATGTATTGTCTGTTTTAAATCAAATACTGGATTTGTGAAATCTCCACCATTTCGGGTGGGGTTAAGTTTGGGCATTGTTTTACGGTAGAACTTTACTGACGTACGTAGACATCATTTCGCAACGTACAGATTTATATATTAATTTCAATTTATATTTTGTATAATTTTTATAATTTATATTTTCAGTTAAGACTGATAAATCTAATTCACATATGTACACCTCACTATTTAGACAGAAGAACGCTGTAAGTGGGACTTAAGTAAATATATATTGATAACAAAATTTATTGCTGCCTTGGGCTGAGGTTGAAGTGTAAAGGGAGAACACTCTGCTTACCTTGCAAAATACTTTTTCTTACGTCTTGTGACATCAAGTTATTGTTTGGGAGAACGTGTACAATGAAATTGTAGACAGACTGGTATCATACATTCTAAACATGAGTAGAGTTCGACTGGAAACACGTTGTGAAAGTCTGGGTGAAGGTTTAGTCATCAACTGTCACAGCTATTTGAGTCAATAAATCCTCTGACTAAGGTACTATAATAACTCATATTGTCACGAAACACTCTTCGAGTTTTAAATAAAGTATCACCATTTATGTCAGTCGCAGAAATAACATCCGGGCTGTCATTATGAACTATTCTATGAAAATAGATATTAATATACTAGTATATGAGGAGACATTAAATATACATATGTTTTAAAAGCGCCTGTAAAATCCTATTGTCGGAACTGTCAGGCTTCCGTGGTACAGATCAACTGAATCCCTTTGACGTTCACGGTATCATATTTGTGATAATATTATATGTATACAATATTATCATCGAAATACTAACTACAGTGTATTTTCTAATATGTTTTACTGAACTATCTGGAAAATTCGGTTGACTGGACTATGAATGTCGGTGTTTGTAATGTTTGGCAGGTTGACAACGACTGAAAATTGGCTGACGGCTGTTACAAAGTTCACGCGTGCTCTCATTACAGGATTGAATTCCCCGGCAACGTGATGACTGTAATACAGTAATAACCCCCCATCTCTGTGCCATATATATAAGCTTTTATTCCTCCAAAGGAGAGTACAATGAGATGCATATACATTAAATAACATTATACATACATACATTTTATTATTTTTGGTCATTTTTTTTAGTATTTTTATTTTATTCATATTTTTTAAAAGAAAAATTAGTTTGACTGTCACACAGATCCATCACAGTTCCAGGCGTTTGTTGAAGGACGCAATGTGAGTTATGATGGTTTTGGCATATTGCAATGTCTCGTCATCACTTAGCTGTAACGGAGGTCTACAGGATAGCAGCATGGATACCAGTCCAATGTCACACTGGTTGCGAAGGCAGACAATGACTTCAATTGGACTGCAGTTGATGATGTCGCACCAGAGACTCGCTCTAATGTCAGATGTCACAGGGTAGGAGCACACAGTGTGCACCAGAAGACCACAGTAGTCCTCATGGCACAGTTTACATTGTCCCTTGACTTTGCCAGGTCTCCAACACGCACGCAGCTGGACGACCACTCTGCACAAGGGTTTCAAGGAAGGATAACTCTTGTCTACCAACCAGGCTATGTGAGGTTGGATATGGGGGTGAATCAGTTGTAAGTGCTCCAGGTCGGGATCTTCATCCATTCTGGTCACCCACTGCCTCTCTTCGTGCTGCTTAATAGTGGCTTTAACCTTCTTCTTCCAGGACATGTACGTCATGAATACTCCTGTTGCTAAAAGGAATGGTAATGTTCTTGCAACTCATATCTATGTACAAGTCGACGAGTAGGTATGAAGCCCGACGCTACATTATATCTGAGGGTATGCAACCGAGAAATAACTGAGATGATTTATTCTGCCTTTTTGTACGACAAAGTCTCCCAAAGAAAAGAAGTTTGTCGATATATGCTCCTACAGGAAGGACACCAAGGAGAGCGTTGCAAATGTCAGTCCTTGTGCATCTGGGAAGTCCTTGTGCCAGCTTCATCGCGAATCTCTGTGCACGCTCGATTGCTAGGATCTCACCCTTACTCAGACAAGACCAAAGCTCACAACCGTATAGGGATTTGGGTAAACATATGGACTGGAAGAGTTTTAAGCTGGTTAGTGGATTTAGGGCGTGTGAATGGAATCTATGTTTAATTAATGCCATTGAGGTTGATTTTAGCTTTGAGCAGGTCTTTACGGTTCTGTTCCAAGAATTTGATTTACTGTTCAACTCAATGCCAAGATATTTGGTTTCAGTCACATTAGGGATATTGGATCCGTACAGAGATATTTACACTGGGGCTGCCTCCCTTCTACCAAATGACATCACAGTACACTTTGATGCCGAAACATGAAGCGCCACATGCTACTGTATTGAACACACATGTCTGTCATAGCTTGCAGGTTAGCTGTCAGAGGACTCAACAGTGTGATATCGTCTGCTTGTGTTGGGGCAGAAACATGTACGTCCAAGACCATAGCCCCCTTATGAGATGATGTAAGCTTTCGAAGCAAGTCGTTGATGAACACTAAATAGAGTTTTGCTGATAAAACTCCGCCCTGCCGGACACCTCTCTCTAGATTAAACCAGTAGGATTTCTTACCATTCACTAGCACACAGCTCTTCATCCCTTCATAACAGTTAGATATTATCCTCCAAATAGGTTCTTGAATCTTTATTTCATGCAGTTTCCATAGCAGCCCGCTATGCCAAACCGTATCAAAGGCCTTTGTGCTGTCCAGCATCACAGCTTTCAGTGAATCACCTGCTCTATGTAGTGAACAGCTGCCTCTTGGATACAAAATGAAGAATGAGTTGAGGACAGACCTTTTATAAAATCCGCATTGATGTGTATTTGGAAATGTTCTGTAGCCTTGAAACTGTTGTATTCTCCTGTCTATAATGGTTTCAAATAATTTGAAGATTACTGGTAAGAGTGACACACCCCTGTATGAGTCCGGTGAAGTCTTTGGTTCCCACCTCCCTTGTAGATAGGTACTACAACTCCATGTTTCCAGGAACATGGTATTATGCCAGAGTCTATGATACTATTAAATATATTAGCTAGGCATGTATGCAGGTTCGATCCGCCATATTTGAGATGTTCATAGATTATTCCGTCGATTCCTGGTGCCGTATTGTTTGCTAGACCTGCGCACACATTTCCTATTTCACGTTTAGAGGTGTACAAGTCCTTAGAAACATTGGTGATGTTACTGCTATTCTTTTTCAGTTAACTGACCCTGTCCTCAATATCAGTTTTGAAGTCTCTATCAAAATGTTTATACTTAACAACGACTAAAGATTTGGTTGTATTAATGATGTCGGTGGTGCTGCCAGTAAAATTTATCTGGCAGTACAGGTAACGTGATATGGGTTACCTGTACTCTATCTACTAATCTACCAATCATGCCATGAAATCCTTTGTTCCCGCCAGTATTAATCTTTTAAATGATTCCTAGTGTTTGTCTTACCTTGTTAGCGTGTTATATGTGTGTTATTTATTGTATGAAAATAATTTAACCATTTTATCAATGTTTGAGCTCTGTACTTTACACAAGAATTCCCTCACGGGTAATAAAGTATTGTCATTGTCATTGTCATACTTTACTTCTTTGCTTGTTTTAGTTTATTACAGTGTCTAGAGATCATTACTCGTAACACATGATAACAGTTACACCTCATCAATCCAGACCGTACCGTGAAATTCCGGGCTAACCATGTTCCTGGTTTATGAATCTTGAACAATTTGTGTTTTGAGTACAACGGTATGTCTGGAAAAGAGAGTTTCGATACTAACGACGTTTCGGTATCGATAGTCTTACCTGTTTGTGTTTTTTACACCCTTGTTCACGCACACCTCCATCACCATTCGATTCTTATTCAGAAATGTCTCTTGTATAATGAAGACATCGCCGTAGGCATGTCTTGTCAATTGCATACAGGATCCCTGTTCAAGTATATTTAACACACACGTGTGAATGACATCAGATCGGAAGGATGGTCTAAAGATAACAGTGGAGTATAAATCAGGAAGATCGGAATAAAGCCAGCTGACACACGATACACACGATACACACAACACACACGGCGTTGTCAACAATGGTGAAATAGTTTTATGGAGATACACTTTTACCAGGTTACACAAACACAGGAGAAAGTACATCAACTGATATGACTATGTTAAACCTCAGTTAAGTGAACTGTATATTTGTCATGCAGGTCAGCCATTGCCCAAATATTTCCAAATACCAAAACCTATGTAGCCAAGACATGTGTGACTCTATTGCAAATTCCGACTGCCTGTGTAGGGACGACCACGAAGGAAACGCCTTGAGGTTGAGCTGGAACTCCGCTCACCTCATTTATGTATGAACAGGAAAATCCTCTCATCGCTGTCTTTGTTTATTTGTTTATCGTGTATTGTATAGCCAATTAAAGAAGTTTAAACTCAACGTATTTCTTCGTCATCAGTATGAGCTATTTCAGCTGTCGACATATACGTGTTGATAGTTTAATAAGTGGGTGTCAGTTTTAGCAGTATTCCAACAGTATCACGCTCGGAGACAACAGAAATGAGCTTTTATAGGTCAGATTATACCCATTATACTTAGTATACCTATTATGCGTTGGTGCATATGGTTGGTACGAGTACACTTTCAAACAAATTGCTATTTTAGGTAGACTTAGATCGCTGTCACATAACAAGAAATTAATTGTAACTGATTAATTAAATCAATCTGTGTTTATGCCAAGATGTGCGTGTACATCTAAAAACAAAACCACCAACATTTTATATGATAGGTTTATTTTTATCTTTAGTGCTCGTGTCGTTATGACAGGCTCATTTCAAGTACCAGGGACAAGCGCCGATCAATCAATGTTGGCCATCGGTGAACACACATGGGTCGTCCACACCTGTGTCGTGTGATCAACCTGTGTCGCCTGCAGCGCCAACCCTAACTATGTTTCATGCGAACATTAACCAGCAATTTCATATTCTAAAAGATATGATAGCCACAGTATCACCTTTACGCATTTTACGTTTGCCCAAAGTTTGATAACAAGCTGTAAAATGCAGCTAGTTGATAAACACGAAAAAGATCATATTTTCTCATCAAGCAGAATGTCAGAATGTTATATTGTGTTACTACAAGTTTCTTTTGTCAGGGTCAATAAATCGTTTTAAATGTGAATACTTAAGAATGACAATGGCAGTGACAATACTTTATTACCCGTGAGGAATTCTTGTGTAAAGTATAAAGCTCAAACATTGATAAAATGATTAAATTATTGTCATACAATAAATAACACACATATAACACGCTAACAAGGTAAGACAAACACTAGGAATCATTTAAAAGATTAATACTTGCAGGAACAAAGGATTTCATGGCACGATTGGATTTAAAACGGGGTAAATTATAACGGCGCCCAGAAGGCAGTAATTCATACCTATAGTAGATGGGATGATCTGGATCAGATGGCTGACTTGAGAACTCTTTCTTCATATATTTCATTTAGGTTAGCAAAAGATACGCCTGCAATTTTACTTGCTTATAAAACTATTCTGGTGAGACAGTTTCTGTTTTTAAGGGACAAGGTTCCATACCAGCATTGTACAGAAAAAGCCAGAACGCTCTGTAAAAAGCACTGAAAAAGACACATAAGTGATTGATTAAAATTGAAAGATCTCAATTTGCGCAAGAAGTGTAACCTTTGTCGCCACTTCTTGAATATAGCATCTGTAATTACATTAAAATTCAGTTTGTTACCAATATATGTACCAAGATACTTGTATTCATTAACGGTTTCAACAGGTTCCTTTTTAATTATAACTGGCAACTTGGTGTTCTTAGTTCCTTAGTTTTCTTCACATTCACTTGAAGATAATCATGAAAGTAACACTATCAAGCCAACATGATATGCAGCATGTGGACTATAGCAGTATGTTACTGTACACGCCTACACTATCATCCTTTACCATAATATATACAGTAGTTCACTATAATCTGTTCACAGTGATTGGTGCAATATGACTATACCGTAGAGTACTGTAAACAGTAGTTAGGTTTTTAGTGTTTTTATAAAATCTTCACTGTCAACATGCAGATGCACGGAGGCATCATCCTAGATGATTGCGGCCTTTATTTGAGATATATTTAGTCGAAGAAGGAGCAGGGAGAAATCATTACAGGCACTGGAACTGATAGGGCTCAGTAACACGTAATCTGTATTCAGTACGGTCATTAAGGTAGCTGTTTTCGCACGTTCCATTCCTAAGTTTGGGACATGGATCAATCTGTCCATTGAAATGTATGTGCACCTTCGTTCATCTAGATGCCAGAGTCGGTCATATGCGGGTATTTGCAGGTGAATATTGAGTTTAACACATTAAATGTGTAATTTCACCACTTATACACGTATTGTCAAGTATAAACTCAAATGTTTTTAATTGCTCTGCAAGCTGTACATTAGCCTTGTTCATGGCTGTACTGAAGGCTTAGTCCTTGGATGCACAGTAATTCTATCCTTTTAAGAGGCAAGTCTATATATGCGTACAGTGCCAGTCTGTTAGAGGGATATTTTTGTTGTTGAAATTATCATTTAAACTATTAATTCTTACCTTAGAGACTTGTGCAAGTCTAGCAGTACATGTGCACTTTCAGTTTTTTTGAAAACAAACTGTTTCACATGAGCTTCATACTGGCTGCTTGTAGTAAACGACTGATAAGTGACATGTTTATTTGACAAAGCATCGTATTATTGGGGCACAACTGCATGGCTAGGGCACTGTGACATCTCGTGGATTTTTACCATTAAAACATATGGTATGTGCATGCAGTTATAGGGTTCACGTGTTTGAATAGTATGCTATATATTTGCGGTAAAAAGCAGACAGCACAGCTGCTGTACGGTAAAGGTTTAAAGTGTAAACGCAATTACCGCACGTATATACATGTAAGTACCGTATCACATAATATAAAGGGCAATTTTGAAGATCGTAAATCCTGGGGAAAAGGCCAAACTAGGAAAAACGTGTTACATCGAGAAAAAACAATTAAAACATTGTTTTAAAACCCCAACCCAAAGGAAACATTATGAAAGAACCATCATCAGTGTTTCACGGGTATGTATGTATGCATCACGTACCTCCATAACCCGTGACAAAGCACTTATGTTTGTGGGTAGGCACAAGTTGTAACCAACGAATCATGTATTCTTTCATGCCAGAGGAAAATCATGCAGGACCAATATTTTTGTAAGGGCTTTTTGCATTACAAGTGGACTGGGTGGACGGAAAATATTATGGATGAGAGACTGTGAGAAAAACCCGGCGTTCACATGCATCGCACACATCGATGTATCCCACTTAACAGGCTGTGCACTATGTCCCATAGCTTTGTGATAACTGCTCTACACATCGCTTCAGTGTCAAGCAATGATAGGGTTCACACAAAGTTTGACTTCAATATGCACGCCATACCATTACAACGGCCTCATTTCTGACTGAAACAGACACGCATGACCGGGGCTGATGGGGTAGTCTTGTGGTTAAAGCGTTGGCTCGTCGTGCGGAAGGCCAGGGTTTGATTCTCAGTACGGGTACCCCTTTCGCCATAGTGATATTGCTGAGAATATTAGGAAAAACGGACTCAGTAACTCACGCACTCACTCACTCACTCGTTGTCGTGAAGTATTGTCGATGATTAACAACTGGTCTAAAAGCATTTAACATAACTTGTGTCTACGGTACAAATGCTTTTTTAAAGAAGACGTCATGCTAAACAGGAATTCATTATGTTTGATACCGCATAGAATGATATAGATAATGAAACATTCCCGCTGTTGGCGAAAGAATTATCTGACATCTGTGGCAGTACATGGTGGCAATATGCAGTTGAGTGGAGCGTAACGATTTTGTTTATAGTACACCAGTATTTTGTTTTGCCAGGACATTTAGTTGTATGAATACATGAATCGACAATACATTTACAGATATAATGAAACATTCTAAATGAGATATTGTCACCGGTTGGAAACACATATTATACATACATTTCAGTACGGGGTCGCTAAGTTGTATGTTCGTTTCGTCAAAGTCCCGGTCAGTTCCCTACAGCCCAGTGTTCCCGTGGCAGGCTATCTGTAGCTGTAGCAGTGAATCAATACTCGCATACTGTGCAAAAGAACGAGTATAGAGAGTAGGGCTGCGCAATTTAACCGGTTTACCGGTATTTACCGGTTCAGACATGAAAACGATACGTATTGCGATACGCTGATCGAAAACCGGTATTTCGACTTGCATTCGGAAAACTTCGTAACACTCGGAAATGTTCGGATATGTCCTTGTTTCATTTGTGCCAAATATTATTCACGTTTTATTTTATCATGATTAAAAGTTGTTATTACAGCTTAATCCAGCCTAGTGATTTTGTTGTGTTTTTGCTCTATAAATCAAGCATCAACTCGATTATAAGTAGTTTTTGTTTAAAAATAGTTCATGCAATATATTGCAATACATATCGCAATACATGCTTTCGCATCGCAATATATCGCAATATGAAAATTCTCTGCAATACCCACCCCTAATAGAGAGAGGAGCATACAGGTGAATAATGTTAAAGTTGCTATGAAATTACTGAAATTATTATCGCAGTAGACTACGTTTATAACGAACAAGGATATAACGAAGTGGTTATTTATTCCTGGGCATTTGCTGTGTGTTTTAGTCAAAATGTGTTTGAACGAACTAATGCTGTCACATGCATTACATGTTTCCTGGTATCAAAAGTGTTATTACAATAATGATTGTAGTGTTTGTTCTGGCGTGTAAACCCACACATGTAATGAAATTCCTTAACGCGTGTTTGACATTCCAAATAACTTAGTATCGGGGGCAATTCAGATAAATTTCTTTCGATTTTAAACAATGTAAACAATCCGGAAACTGATATGACATGCAGTTTATCGTATGTTGAAGTGTTGGAAAAGCTGGGGTTAAAGTTTACTATGAGTAACGTCCCTGGTTAAATGCATGTGCCCCCACACAACATACCTATTTTCGGATTCGTGAATAGAGTATTAATCTGTTTATGGGTGTAGGGTTGTCGAATATACCCCTACTTTATACTCAAAAGAATGACTTATTGAAAGTCGCACGGAACCTTCCCAATGCTTTGTAAATACAATGCCATACTGCAGTTACTTCCCTTTATCTGTCTTAAAACCGAATAGTTAGAGAGAGTTTTAATTCACGTGAACTGTTTTCTCTCATGTGATGAGTTAACACCTTGATTGCTATTTTTTCGAGATTATTACCCCGTGTCAATGACTTTTTACGTTGAAAAGAGAGGCGATAATTTGAAGTTGACGATTCGTAAGGTTTGAATACTGACATTAGTTATTCATGCTGCGCGGGAGCCTGCGCATGTGAGTCACCAGTAGAAATGTAAATTAGGTGTGTCCTGTGATATAGACGGTGTTCAACAGAAGATGAACATTTGAACTAAGGGAGTGAGGAAGCGTGGAGTCGGACTCAGTCAGCTGGTAGGGCTATACAACAAGTGAACAGAACTACCTCACGTGAAGAGAGTTAGCGACAGTCACAATTCTAGTGATATAGCTGTGGATTGATATTTCACCTGGTCACCGCCAGTAGCAGACGACATTTTTAACCTGAGTTACCTGAGCGCATATTGAGATGGCCATCCGAAAAATTCCGTGAGTCACTTTCTATTATTCTCGATTTTTGTATGTGTTCAATAGAATATGTGCTCACACCAGCGTGAAATATCCCAGGCTGACTCCAGAGAGAGTGCTGTGTTGAATTTTTTGAGGAGGTTAAACCCAGTCATTTAACTTGTCATGAAGGAGCGTTTCAAAGTATCCTGTTATTAAAGTGACATTTAACAAGGCGTGTACTTGACCTTTTAAAGTATAACCTCAAGATAACATATATTATCTGTGCAGTGTGATGTCCAAAAGATTACTGTCCTCGATATGTTGTTAGTGACGAGCTCACATGTACTTTTAAGCATCAGATATTATCAAATATTTGTAAAATTAATATCGTATGTAATCAACAGAAATTCATTTCGTATCGCTCAATCATGCATACACAATGCATATACTAAACATGAGGCTTTCTGTTGTCGCCATACACATTTGATAATTGGATGTCGTGACTTGAATGCGCTGTAGGGAAATACGAGCAACGTGTAGGAGAAACAGGGCATAAATTGGTTTCTCTGTGACCTATGACAAGACGTTATCTTAAAAGATAACTATGTTGTGTGGCGTTACACATTTACTTGATTACCAGTGCAGCCCTCAATGTAACCTTGTATCATCACTACCGAAATCTGCTTTAGATCTACGTGAAAAAGCATAGTCGAACTTCCTAACACAGCGTTAGCTGCTCTTAATGCCTATAGCTCATCCTATAAAACAAAAGTAACATTTCATTGTCGTACTGTGTATTGTATGGTTCATCTATAGGCTGTTACGCCATGTTGACAAAAGGCCAGTGTGTTTGAGAGTATGGTTATTGTTTCATATATTGTTGAGCTGCATTTGCCACTGGCGCCGGACGAAGAGGGCGAGCCGTTTTGTTCCGCCTAGCACGACAGGTGGTTTTCAAATGTGGCGCATTTTGTATGACAGCATTATTAGGAAATTTGAAATACGAGATGAAAAAATGTTTTTGCTTCTTATTCACAGGGTATATTACATGTTATTATGCATGTTTGTGTTGTTTTGTCCTTTGTCCTGAAATATTCTATGTATGCAGTAGCGTACCTCACGTGATAAAAGAACACTTTTAGGCTTTGACGTATATCAAATTTAAAAGTAAGCAAACCGGTTTTGATTTTTAAAATTCTTGTTCCATATCTTATCAGTGGTATTAGCGACGGTAATGCGTGGAAAGTTACAGAATAGAAAGGCTTGGCAGCATGTCAAAGAATATGCAGGTGTATATAAACTAGATACATCTCATACCTTGTTTATTGCTACATACTCAAACTTCAGTTTGTGCTGGAATGGTATACTGTTGTACAAAATACATGTGAAGATTAAATGTCTCTAAATTAGAGGGCGGTAGGGTAGAGTAGTGGTTAAAGCGTTCACTCGAAGAAATGCGTTTTATTCTCCACATTGGTACAATGTGTAAAGCCGATTTCTGGTGTCCCCCGCCGTGATATTGCTGGAATATTGCTAAAAGCGGCGTAAACCCATACTCACTCACTTTAATTAGAGGACACCAGAGAATTCGAACGCAATATACACTATACACAGGATAGGTAACTTTACAAACTTACATATATGGACCATTTACCCAGATTAGTGCTCTCTTTCTCTGTCCTCTAGAAACTATGTGTCTGTGCAGTAAAGCACGTATTTTTACAACGCATTTGTATTAAATAGCTCAGTGGGGATGTGACTACCTCAGTTTCATGAGTTCGATACTGGTTTGCATATACCTAGAGAAGAACTTAACAATGTCACCGCCTACCAGGCTTTAGCATACAGATGAGTTTGTGATCGGTTATTGAAAACGCCTAGTAATCGGACATACAAGTTACTCGCCTGTACTAGATGAGTTGTTGTTTCTGCAGGTGCGTTGGAGCAGTTAAATGATCAACGTTGGTTGCATGTAGTTTCTGTGCATTTAGGGGATCAGTGTGAGGATGGGCCTGTGTAACAATGGATATACACTGCATCTAGTATGTTTACACTCATCACGCTCACCTACATAGGTGCAGCCGTGCATTCAGCTATAAATATCTAACGTCATTTGTCTGTCGCGTTTATAGGTAGGGTCAGTCTATGGTCTTTCGTAGAATGGGTTTACATGTATTGTACAGGGAAACCCCGTTAGACTAGACTCCTTTATTCAGGAAACGTAGCCTTCCGAGCGATTATTGCCTGTAACTTCTACAGAACATAATGAAAATGGCACTACGCCGTTCCTGTGATTCCCTAATATGGACACTTATATATCCGGATGATAATGTTACTGGGAACAAACTGACGGGGTGTCACTGGACCGATTATCCAGTTATAATATCATCTAAGTATTGGCACAGTATATTCTGGATAATAGTTTACTGTGCATTTTCTCACATGTATGAGACTATGAAATGTAGTTGTATGCGTGTAGCACCAGCACGATGTATACAGATTATCTGTGCGTTTTCGGGAATCTTTATTATGTACCTGACTGTGTATCATTTGATTTACTAAGCATAATATGTGATTATAAACCTATATTATGAACATAATTGTAATAGTCAATGTTTAACTATTTGGCAAATATCATAGTTTAAATGGAAAAAATACTTATGAACCGAACCCTGATATTGTATTCACGCCTTTGAAGCGAAACATATCGCCATAAATTTATGTATTTCAACGCCACGAGGCGTACTCATAATATTTAATCAAATGTTCCCCTATTACGAATGTCGTCTCGATGTCCATTTATGGACGTAATCTTAATAAAGCCGCGCGCAGACCTTATCATATACATGTTTTGTTGCCAGGGAGATCATTAAAGCGCACAATGCCCAACGCCCACTGATCATGACGACTCGAGTACCAGATAAATACATTGTTGCAATCAATTTATTATTATCGACTGTGTAATTATGTATGAAAGGCGCCGATATGATTGTGACATCATAATAATGATTCCCTCGTGTGTGTAAAGTCATGAGAAATCGTAAGTGGAGGGCGGGTAAGCGTAATCACATTCTGTGAGTTTCCTGTGCTCGGGAATAGTTGATCTCATTGAGACTTCCCCCTTGTGTGCGGCATCTGTGGCGACTCGCCCCGATAGACTTGCTGAAACCCCTCTGATAACGAGAGACGCACATTTGTAATCGCCACGGCGTTGGTGTGTTCTCTTAAATAAATGTTTCCCGAAGAGTCAGTAAATTACACTGATGTAAGCTTGACTAAGGCGGAAACAGGATTGTTTGGGTGATGATGGGTAAATGACATTATTAATCCATACAATTCTATAACTATACGCGGAAGTATAAATTATGATTCATCGTATTCATTTAATGCAAAAACAGATTTGGACCTACCATGCATAACGCCCATCAACTGTAATGTTTATGACCTATTTATGTTTTAATGTGTCAACTTGTATCATATGTAGTGTGTGTGTGTCTGAGAGAGAGAGAGACACACACACACACACACACACACACACAGAGAGACACACAGAGAGAGAGAAACCTTGTGGTACTCTGGTGGCAGGTGAGATGTCCACCGAACCGGAGGCCTATAATCACTCCTGTTGTAGGAATGTGAAATATTCCGAGCATGTGACACAGTTGATCGATATGTGGCATGTAATATACAGAGAGAATTGGTCACACGTGTAGACACGTATGTGTCATGCTGTATATATCAGTTCCCTTGAAAAACACATGTACGGCGTATCTTTAACATGCTTAATGCATGGATACATGTAGCAAAGAAAGATATGGGCATAAAGTAACCCTGAATAGTTTTGTATATAAACAGGCTGTTATCAATATGATCTTTTGTCCCCATAAATGTTAGTTAATTATACAAGCTCCCACCCCGTGTCCATCAGCTTCAACACATAGGGCATGGCTGTTTAACTGTTTACTAACATATCATATAGGCTTATGATTAAACACTGTATATATCCACGTGGATGATTCTAATACGCATTAACACGTTGCCAGTTGATTAAGCTGTCATAATCTGATAACGGGTGGTAAATGTATTGAACAACGAAGTGGAACGAACGCTGACCTCCTCTATCCCATGACATTATTAAGTCAGGTGAGCGTGTTTGGTGTCCCCGTGTTGTGGTCAGCACTGAAGTGTCACCTCATATTGTGTGGGTTTCACACCTGAGTGTTGTACTTCACCTCTCTGAAAGGAAAACGGAGCATCAGCACTGCTTAGTAGGGTGGTGTCACACGGGACGGAGGGCAGAGCACAAGTCTTCTCAGCGGATCGTATTAGTCAAGGAGGGAAACGGAATCTACAGTTTCATAGTAGCCGACGTTCGGCCATTCATGGGTAATTAGCGCCGTGTAGGTTTTATCAAGTCTGGTGTCATGTTGTTTCCGGATTGTAAAAACTTTCAATGTGTAGGCGGAAATAGGGTACAGCTGTAATATATTACAAATCCATTCATTCATTGGAATTTCTCTCTGCATGGGACAACGTAGGGGAAAATAGTGTCGACGTTTCAATATGCCGTTTTTTAGAACATACACTCACTTGCATGTGCATGATCATCAGCGCTCGGAGCCGCCACATGCACATTTACCTTCCAGGCAACCCGACCGCCTCCGTGGTGTAGTGGTTTGAGCGTCCGCCCGGAGAGCGGAAGGTCGCGGGTTCGATCCCCGACCGCGTCATACCAAAAGACGTTAAAATATGGTACTTGTTGGTCCCTGTTTGGCGCTCGGCATTAATGGGTACAACAAGGACTGGTCGGCTCGGAGTCAGTATAATGAGTCTGAGTGGGGTATTCATGCTCCACTGCGGCATGGTATCTCAGTGGGTTAGCACTATAAAACTAGCTTAAGTCTGGGTTAGTACAAGCAGCCGCTAATACACACACACACCCATGCACGTCGTCATATGAGCGAAATATTCTCAAGCACGACGTAAAACCCAAATTCACCTCACCTCACCTCCAGGCAACCCAGGCATGCAGACAAATGTTGTAATGACAGATTACATAAACGCTGACCTTTACATGACATCACCAGATAATGTAAAGCCTTCACGTATTAGATAAGCGGCCATATTTACATGTGCCCCGAACCCATGTACCCCGACAAAGCCCTACAAACACATAATAAGCAATAATACAACAAATGTCGAATTTATATCGTATCCCATGTCTCTGAGTAATTGTATTAATTATATCAACCTTACATCCTGGCAAAAATTAACATGTTATTTATTTGGTAAACGATTTCATATATTATTTAGTCCTCGCTTTGGTACTATATTAACATAAAATGTGTAACGATTCTCACAGAGCTCTCTATACGACAGATAAAAAATGTACTGTAAAAATGTGGGATTATATGTGCATGTGTGATAGATTACTTAACAGATAGACATCGTGGTTTGGTTAGCCAGTGCTTGGAGGAGATAAGATGAAACGGACAAGATTAATGTTTTGCTGGATTTACATAAAACATCTGTCCATACAGATGACCATACAGAAGACGTCTGTGGGTTTAATTTCCAGTGCTATAAGTATGCTCTTGCGGCGAAAGGAAAAGAAAACTGCTGGATATGAAGACTAAATTCAGTTTTGTTTGTTGTTTAACGCCGCATTTAGCAATATTCCAGGTATATGGCTGTAAATAATCGAGTCTGGACCAGACAATCTAGTGATCAACATCATGAGCATCGATGTACACAATTGGGATACGATGACATGTGAGCATCAGTTTACGTGAAGACTGCGTTCGAACTCATGATACGCATGATACAACGCTGTTCCAGAAAAGTATACCTTAAACAATGAGGAAAGTGTTACTGTGTTACGTGACCCAATCGGCTTCATTCATAATTTGTTTATATATTTGCTAGCTAAGCATTAAGTAAGGACATAGGTGAAGTTTCAGCTTGTTGTGGGGGCGTTTACATAACCAACAGATTTGTCAATGACAAAAACATCGCACGTTTGTCGCCCAGCTATGGGGAATGTAGCACCCAACGATGTACTTCCCGCTCACCACCCACGACCAGTCTGAGCTGCACGTTGGACCCACTGTGAGGTCACACACTGCAGTCAGCGTGCACACTATGTGTCTATTGTAATGCACCAACCAGACAATGCCCGGGAATAATGTCACATTGTCGTCACCCCAGCATGTGTCACTGTGCAGCTAGCTGGCGGTGTGACACCCTCCAGCATGGTTACAATGACTTGATTAAGGACATCCTGTTGTGATAGAATGTAAGATGCATCGTTGGGATATCAGGTGAGAACAGGTTCCCAGCAACTCATGATGTCCGTAAAAGGGTGTATAATGGCGATCATACTCGGGACGTTGTTCATGATATCAGTCACTGGATTGTCTGGTCCAGACACGATTATTTACAGACCGGGTGAGCGTGTTTGGTTTTACGCCGCTTTTAGCAATATTCCAGCAATATCACGGCGGTGGACACCAGAAGTGGGCTTCACACATTGTACCCTTGTGGGAAATCGAAGCCGTGTCTTTGGCGTGACGAGTGAACGCTTTGACCACTAGGCTACACCACCGCCCGAGCCGGAATATAGATGACAAATAAAAGCGAAAACGTCATGTGAAGAATATACAGAAATGTCCTGTTGTGATATATACATTGTAACATTATTTATGCATCTCACTGTCCTAGCTGATGCAGGTCATTGTATCCAATTGTGTAGATTGATCCTTATGATCTCAGTCACTGGATTGTCTGGTCTAGACCGGATCACTTACAAACTGCTGTCATTTATCTGAGTGCTAGATGACAACAACAAATCAAAATAGTAAGAACACACAAAAATGGGGATCGGATGGGCAGGCTTCCTAACTTAGCAGACCGTATACCCCGTCACATACAGTCTAGACCACATCTGTAAACTGTCCTCAAGTGGTTTGGTTTAATATCCCCCAAATATAATACTCGTAATGCTTTCGTGGACTTGAGTTGCTGACAAGGAGACTACGTTGAGGCAGTGATAGCGACCTGTTATTACGATCCTCAAATATATCCTTTTTGTAATATTGATTTTTCTGGTGGTTTGACTTTGAGATGTACTCACATTGTTATCAACGAATTTTATTAAAAGTTCTTCTTTTGTATTTCGGCCGTAATCATGGGAGACGCTTCTCATGAAGGTACATACTGCAAACATACATTTATCTGTTCAGCGTTTAACATGCCTCTGTTACCGTGCGGACAATATAGGGACAGCGCCGATGTTCATTTGAATAACGTGAAAGCCCACTCATGATTCACGTTTATAGTTGCCGGACAAAGTAGTGGAGCAGCGTGGTACGCTCTCCTGTCGACAGTGCAGAGGAAGACATCATGTGAACAAACAGAAATACACCTATGTCAAACACAGTGACATTTCCTCTCCATCACAATAGAACGGGGCGAACCCATGTATATGAATTTAGAATGCGTCCATTCACAAATCCTAAAACAAGACGTCATATTTGACATTCTTTCAAAGCGTTCCTACACAATGACGTAAGGTATCCCCACATTTTACTATAATTTAAGTATGTCCTTATATGGAATACTCGGGATCATAGGCGCCCAGGTACAATGAGATAATATGTTTCAATATTAAGAGAATTCAGATTTTAGAAATTGAACCTATAACACAAGTTATGGAATGTAACATTAATTTAGGGATGAAAATATTTTGGATTGACTGAGGTTATTTAAATATATTCTCCGATTTTATTACATTACATTAATCTACAAATCTTTAATTATTTACAGAGGTCAACAAAAACGACAGGGACCCAGCGTCAACAAGTATTAACCTCACCACACGCATGTGCCCTCTCCCATTAATTATTGTGAAATATCATCATACTACAGGTCTGCGATCCACCTCATATTCATCACTCGGGGCGTTATTGAAATTAGTTACAAGCATGGGCGTACAGCATTTCACTGATGAGCAAAAACCCATGGCTATCTTGATACACATCGCTCTTGACATAGCCGTCCTTGCCCCTGGGCCATGCCATACGAGACACACTTGATGAGACACACACGCTGTGTGCAAACACATTTAATCTCATGGTCTACAAACGCAGACTGTCAATACATTCATACGATGCAGGCAAACACAGCACCTGTATGGGCTTCACGGTGGTATGACTGCCGAGCTGTAGACTATAAGCATATGGATCGCCGTCCGGTTTGTTTATGTGCTGCTTCGATGTCACCCCTTTACGTTATGGTTATATTCATTCAGTTGATTGTGCTCGAATGCGTGTAAACATATTAATAATATATGTTTATGTGCAGTATGACCTAATTCGTGATAAAAATCGATATCAATAGAAATTTATTACATGCATGTGTTTGGCTATTTCTTAGCATTGACACTGGCTGTGTGCGCAAACTTCCTTGATGCTCTGTATTGATTTTTTAAGTTGTGAAAGTGTATTGTATTGTATCTACGTATGGGGAACGCGTATGCTGCAGTCATGTGTTTAGGGATCTGGTACAAAAATAAAAACAAGGTTCTGAGACCAGCAAAGCAAAGACCTGAGGCATTGACCATGTTTAGAAGAAGACCTGCAATGTTCTGATGTGGTGACCATGTTTAGAGCAAGACGTGCAAGGTTCTTGGGCGGTTACCATGTTTAGAGCAAAGTTCTGAGTCGGTTATCATGTTAAGAGCAAGATGAGCAAACTTGTAAAGCGATTACCATGTTTAGATCAGGAAGTGCCAAGTTCGGAGGCAGTGACAGTGTTTAGATCAAGACCTGCAAAGGTCTTTGGCGGTTACCATGCTTAGATCAAGGGCTGCAAAGTTCTGAGATCGTTGCCAGTTTATAACAATCCACAAATTCCATGGGCGATTGAAGAGGCGTACGTTTCCGACGCTACTGGAGTGTTCTACAACACGTTCCGCAGTAAATGGTGGTATACCCCCAAATCCCTCTTACCATGCCCCCAGTTGTGTAATGTATACAGAGCAGGGGCGTCTCTGTCTACACAAGTGATGCATGTTGCGGCGCCTGATCTGTCAGCGAAACAATTACCACAGTCACACAAGGCCCACCTACTTGTGTCAGTGCATGATACATAAGGTGTAAGGGACGGCAGGCAGCCTGGTTCCCTGGGTCCGTTGGTCAGTGTCGGAGCGTAGCGCAGGCGCAACGGACCCAGGGAACCAGGCTGGACGGCAGGTCACATAGTCCTTTGGCAGATTAACGCTGTCCTGCACAAAATACTCTCTTCACACACTAAGGATTGCCTTGTTCTCGTGAAGA
This sequence comes from Haliotis rubra, assembly GCF_003918875.1. Lineage (NCBI taxonomy): Eukaryota > Metazoa > Mollusca > Gastropoda > Lepetellida > Haliotidae > Haliotis > Haliotis rubra. Next base: position 1,447,827 of record NW_025765836.1, on the reverse strand, counting down.
CCGTAATGTCAAATTAAGCCTTTTATTTGAGATCTATGCCAAATGGGTTCGGTATAATCCATTATGACCTAATTATATGTCTCTTATATATGAATGCCTGTGTTGAATAATAGCTCAGGCTATATGAAAACCCAGACTTTGAAGTGTTTTGTGTTATTTCGTGTATTTCTTTTTTGTCAAGCCACCTGTACGTGGTTGTACAATGTATAACTTTATTTACCTGGTTGTCACATGTAGCATGTTATATGTCAGTATCGTTTCGATAATAGTTATCAGGGATTTCCATTAATCCTCCTTTAATCCCTGTAATCTACGATGGTCCAATTTGCCCCATGGTTGAAAAATAGTAACACAAGGCTGCTACTGATTTTGCCGTTTGAAGGTATTCCACAGCTAAGCCTTCACACTAGGCAGTACACACTTATAGCAATATAATGTTTCCTCATAATAACTGTGGACATGCACAACAGACCATAAGTCCTAAGAGGAGTTCTGAGACAGGATCTTGCCGGGCCTGGAATATGACTGGGTTTCACGGATACACAATGGGCAAATATTAATGACTTTGTGTATTTCAATATGACATATATTTTGTCCAGATTGTATATTTATCAAATAATAACCAGCTGATACGATCTTATTCGGGTTCACATGCTATTATGGAGTTCAACCAAGAACCTTAATGTCCTGTGGCATGTTAATGTCACTTTCGATGCGTGTCCTACATACGTACAGTACCGTGTGTTTTGTGACGAAGAGTGAATGAGTTTAGTTTTACGCCGCACTCAGCAATATTCCAGCTATATGGCGACGGTCTGTAAATAATCGAGTCTAGACCAGACAATCCAGTGATCAACAGCATGAGCATCGATCTGCGCTATTGGGAACCGATGACATGTGTCAACCAAGTCAGCGAGCCTGACCACCCGATCCCGTAAGTGGCCTTTTACGACAAGCATAGTCGCCTTTTATGACAAGAATGGGTTGCTGAAGACCTATTCTACCCCGGGTCTTCACGGGTCTTGTGACGAAGAAAGCTAATTAACCTATATATGACTCCCCAGGAAAGTTTTCAGCACACTGTCTGACTCTAGTGATATGGGCCTACGAGCTGAACACCTTCGAGCCTTATTCCGCAATAAGATTCGTTACGACCACGACAATTTGAAATATTTTGTTTTTGTTTTATCTCCGGATAATTTACAAATGGCAAAACAAATAAACGGCATGATAAACAACATCTACTGACAGGGCATGTAGGATCAGACACGATGTTTGATATAGTTTATGAATGTCATTGATTACACTTGTAATATTCGAAAGCGATTCCCTGCTGTATGTTAAGCACGTTCTAAGAATAGCATTCTACGATAAAGCGTTGGACGAAGAAGATGCAGAAGATATCCATTATAGTCAAGCTTAGGGATATCTTTACTGTTAGTCGGTCGGTAAAACAATTTCCGTTTAAGCTGAGAAATGATCATTGAATGGCGAATAAGATATACCTTGAGGTTTACAGGTGTAATAATGTCGCTTCTGTAATTTCTCAGCTGTAGCTTGTGAATCTGACTACAGAGGGGAAACGCGTCAGTGTAATAAGATGACGGCATTACCGATGTCAAAGAGGTTAATAAACATTGACAATGCATAGTAATATGGGATATCTGATGCATTTATAATCTCATAATACAGTAATTCAAATGTCCATTAGACCTATTTTGCGTGAGTTCATGTCAGTATAAATCAAGAACAACGGGCCCTTGGATCCGAAGTTTGCCGGTATATGGCAATTACAAAACACTATACGTTATCGGTCAAGATGCCGACAGGTCAGGGAGTCAGTGTAAATTCCGATCAAACGGTAGCCTTATCTGTGCAAGTAAGTACTTAATGTCATTCGTATTAATAATCACATTTAGCTTTTGATATGCAACTGTAGGTATTCCTCTATCGGACCAATATGTCAGGTTTATGGGCTGGAACGTCGTCAAAGTTGTTTATAGATATCTCGGATTCTTCAAATAGCAGGTTGGACAATGTGTCATTCAGATATCAGTCGTGTCGAATTTACTGGATTGTCGTGTAACTTACAAGTACAGTGTATTCACGTAACCTTCATTAGGATGTTTGATTCTCCAAATTGTACATGTTCACAGGAATAGATACCTTCGATTGTGTAGCTTTATCGAATACTTGTCTCCCTGACAGTAGTTAAGTGACAGTGTATAGTTACTTCTTCGTTCTCGGTTCACATATATATTCCTTTTAGTGGTATATTTGTTTGCACAAGAACGTCCTAATGCCTTCACGACCATGGTCGTTGTCCTATTGCGCTCATCTCCCAGTCCACAGTCCATGCACCTACCTAACTACCGACAGTCATGACCAGTGACATAGAGTATGTTCACAGTGGAAGGGAAAGATTCGTTCGATGCCCCGCTACCTGTTGTATTTAGGTGAATCTGACAATTTTATGTTGAGGTACTCATATGTCTTAAACATAACACAACTTCACATCTCGAAGTGATTTACTTTCAAGAGATGACTGAAACAATACAATATTACAATGTACTCTCAGACTTTAACTTCCTTCTATCATGTCCACATTTGAAAGAGTCTGTCATCAAAAGGTTTAACATGCTTCGTTGATTCCAACCATTCCTTGTTTCGAGCTTGGGCCCTTATTCAATGGGTTTTGTTATTCTATGTCCATGCCCGACACCCGGCCAACATACACCCAGTGACGTGTTTGATAATGACCAGTGAGTCATAAGAAGGGGCCATAAGTCCAGATTTATAAGTAGCTCCACGGAAGCTGACCTTCCCATGGGACAGTGTAACATTTCACACACCACTGATATAGAGATCCCATTGAATCCCACACGTCGCTTTCTGCATCCTTTCACTTTTTCCGCCTTGTTTGTTTGGACGATGTAATGCACTTTCACTCTCGGTCCGTCTCAGGACCGTGCCGCTATTTGTGTAACCCACTTACAATTTGTCGACTAAATGTTACTAATTGACAAGCCTTGCCTTTCCCTGTCACAATTCCTTCACTCTCTCTTCCTTTGGAATTTCCGGACAGGTTGACCCTGACAATCAGTGTCAGTTGTATAGTTATAGCATCCAAATGCGTTGACTGACACGGCGCTAATAGTGCAATGAGTTATCATATATGTAATACCTATAATATTAGCCGAATTACATATGATTTCTGTACTATATAAATTCAAAGAAGAATATATCATTATTAATATCTGTCTAAACCTTATAATCACCAAAGTATGAAACATTAATCATTTGGCCATCTAATAATATGCACCTGACATCAGAGACCGTAATCTATTATATGGTCTCTGCTGACATCTATTATATGGTCTCTGCTGGCATTCACAGAAATAGTTTTAATTTTGCAAGAGTTCCTAGTTTTGTTAGTGACTATATTAGGCTATATATCATGATATATACTATAGTGTCATAGGAAGTAACACGATAACGGTATGATTGATATGTCCTTTCTTGGAAAATTGGCTGAAATTGATTTTCTAAATACAAATACTTATAAAACCTTTTAAAAATTCCATTTGCCTCAAGTTCAACACATAATGAATTAATATTTCCTGACATCATTATCAACTGAGAATGTCGTTCCATCTATAAACATTGCGATACGCACCAGATTGACACATCGAGATATATATGTCAGCCCGTCTCCAACGTTTCACACTATATCTAGGTATAAATCACATATAGTTCATCTTTAGCTTATCTCCGTCATATCACTCACAGGAAGTCTCGTCCACCGTGCACGCTGGGAACAGAAGGAGGTCTCTGATGTACGGCATGGCGGACGGGTCAAGCGTTAACAGTATCTACAACTTGTCATATTCACCAGACTTAAACTTTGGCCGTGATAAGATTACTGCAATGTGTCCATGTCTTTGTGCAATGAACACATCGTATTCATTGACAAAGCCTTCGCCAATACTTATGAACGTATTCCTGAGCTAATTTGTTATATACTACCCATCAAAAGTTATACAATGCATGATGTGTATGTTTCATCGAAGATGAATTTCTCCACCATTTCGAGGTAATTGCATGGATGATGCTTCAAATTGCTGTTAGCATGACATGTTTTGGTGTAAAGTTTTGTTAAGTTGCCTGTTTTAATCATTTACTGAACTCATTCTTTTCAAGTTCATATTATATTTGTATGTCAATTTCGATGCTGAGGACCTGAGACTGAGAGATAATCAATTGCAAAGGAACATATTCTTAACATCCTTGGTCTAGTGGTAATAGCGTCTTCCCGGAGCGCTGAAGGTCGGTGGTTCGAATCCCCAGCCTCGTCATACCAAAACCGTTTAAAGATGGTACGTGGTACCCTATTTGGAACTCGACATAAAGGGGATAGACCAAGGACTGGACTAGGACAGTTTGAGCCACGTATGCACGCACACGCGCACGCGCACACGCACACACACACACACGCGCGCGCGGACTTAGACCTCATTACATCTTAACATACCCACTTCATACATCAGGAATCTTCCGTGCAAATCATAGTCTCATTGTTTTTCCGGTATAAGGTGTTTCGGAGCCGAAAGTGTTCTGTTTCAAAGAATGGTCACTTTTGAAAGGAGGGAATAGACAATAATTCAGGACATCGTTGCAGTAAATAGATTATATAAACGACATCTTGATAACAAGTCCAGTTCGAAGTATGTATAGAAACTGTGTCGGTTGTAGCTTGACATGTGGGTCGGTCATCCCTCTGTATACAACATCGGCAGGCTAAAAGCAGATACTGCAAATATTGGCTCACCTCCAGTAGTATTTAGACTGGGATTTTCAAAGTAATGTGACTGTGATCCTTAAAACTGAACACGCTGTGGGCCAACAAGCATGTATCGGACAGGGTTCAGTTTGACTGGTGTCTTTCCCAACTGGGGATCTTCTTGTTGTGTGTGTTTAGTCCATCATTAACTCTAGGAATTTGCAGGGAAGTTGTATGTGAAAGTCAAGCGTCTTTATACTGAAAAGCTGTGTGAGCAAGTTTGCTTAAGCGCCGCTATATATCACAATTTCTTTAAAATCAGACCTCCCGCTACACTAAGTTCAACCCATTACAGATCACGTCAGAACGATCTTTCATCCGATCGCGTTCGGATCGTTATATTGTCAGTATAAAGGCATTGTAATCGGTGGTGCCAATTAATTACCTGCAATTGTTGGTCTACGAATTAGAGAACGCTCTAAACTTAAAAATACGAATAGGCGTATGTAATAATTTCCAATATTGCATAAGCATGGAACTCAAGCTACACGTCCTGAAGAGTTGGTTGACCATATACGTCACAATGCTTCTTACTGGTGAAATACCTCCGGTGACATGACGAAAGGTAACTCAGGTAGGAGACGACTAACGAATGTGATTACACAGCATGACCGACAGGAATAGGTGCTCTTAGTTTCAACCATTAGTTTACTTGGTTCAGACTCGACAGGCCGAAGCGACGTATTCGTAGCATTGTTCCTATCCCTCAGACGTTTATCGAGTATGCGGATTTTCAGCAGTATGTGACAGTATAGCGATAACAAAGAGTGAGTGAGTGAGTTCAGTTTTACGCCGCTTTTAACCATATTCCAGCTATATCACGGCGGGGGGACACCAGAAATGGGCTTCACATATTATACCCATGTGGGGAATCGAACCCGGATCTTCGGCGTGACTAGCGAAGACAACAAAGAAATCGGGTTTGAGAAATAATGTCAGTATAGGGCATCGCCGCCGCAGGATCCTTGGGTGGCTAGTGCCTCGTCCCCGTCCGAAATGTGTAGCAATTAATTACCGTCAGTTGTCTGTGTACGAGTGACATAGCGCTATGAGAATGTAGGTTATGATGTTGAATGTTTTGTGAGGACGTTCATCTCTTGAAGTAGAATACATGTACGGTTATACAGTAAAACGTATTCAATCCTGCTCCAACCTTAGGAGGATCGACAATATCAGTGTCCAGATATCACGACAACCATGGAATTACAAATTTTGTTCATTATCCCATGTTATGCTTTTATCAGTTCTGATGCACGATAAACGTAACCACCCAATCATATTCACGTGCACACATATACAAAATACAATGTAGTAAAAATCAATATACACGATTTTAATACATTAACAACAGGAATAATATTGCAATATCCATGCCCATGAGATATGTCCTTTATGAAGCATTAGCATATGAAATCAATGAAGCTATAAAAACAACATGGTCACACACGTGTGTTTTATGTTCCGCTATCACTGTACACGTGTTGAGACTTAATTCGCCTAGGTGATCCCCATTTATTGATCAGCTACATCTGCGGTATCACACTTCTGTCTTCAGTGAGAAAAACGTGGACTTCCCGTGGTTTTTGTGTGGTAGTTAAATGAGTGAGGACCAGCTGGTATCTGAAAGCATAAGCGTAAGCTACATGTGTATTTGGATAATGTTTTCGCTTACGAATCGAGTGGTATATTTTCTTCACACAAAGTACACAGCACTTATTTGTGTTAAGTTTTGTTTAAAGAGAGGAAAACACACACTCGTACAAGTGTGTTAACGGGCATACATTTCGAAGGATCAAATTGAAAATTGTGTCATTATTTATTTTTGTTTTGTGCTAGTTTCCGTTGTACATGACAGAGTATTGTACAGTTGGTTTCCTGGCCACTTGCACCAAAATGCATTATTGATATTCAAATGTGTACTGTTTAATAATCACAATATGCACATGTGTATCACTATGGCGTATCAACCATCGTTGTTATCGAACCTGATTGCTCATACCATACTGATCCTAATGTTGGGTATGTCGACGCTACATGTTATGCCCTCTCAGAAAATGTACCGCTGTGTGTGCGTGCGTGCGTGTATTTTGACACTGTTAACTGAAACTTTCCTAAACATCTGGCCCATATGTTTAGACAGGAAACCTTTGATTAATAGTCTCGATTTATCAGTAAGTAAATCGACTAACCCACTGTGTAGGGATGTCAAATCATCGACTTTGTGCATTCGATAAGCCAATGTTCTAAACATATAACAAAAATTTAAAATGTTTAAAGTAACCTTCTATCTTTAGTAACAGTACATATCAGTTTATGTTTGGGCACCAATACCTGTTCAGTGTCTGGCTGTACAGTCATTCCCAAAATTTGGACCATACCTGGTCCCAAGGCGCTGGTAACGCATCTTAAGGTCGTGTCTCAATATTCGTCACAATACTATGAGCATAAAATACTAACATTTTACGGATTATGAGAAAGTAGTAAAGCGAAACTGTATGAAGGTAATCAAAATTCTCTGGTTGCGATGACAACTGTCGCACAACTGCCATGTATCACTTAGTGCCTGTTCGTCAAGGTACGTGTGGTATCGCGACAAAGTGTGTCTTTAGACCCTTAGTTCAGAGAAGCAGTACATGTCTCGCAGTTCATTGTTTAATGAGGATGCTTGTGTGAGAGCGGTGCGGGAGGCGTGCACCAACAGTTGGGGAACATGGTATATTCAGTTGGAGATACCAATGGAGTCCCTCCACTTGTTATTTGTGAAGTGCCCGTGGTTCTCTGTGATCATCACTTGACATGGAACACACACAGCCTTTCATTTATATATTAACCTTTTATCTTTACTTTCACGAAGTGCTTTCTTCACATGTTTACCAGTGATATCTGTCGGTGATAATGACGCTCCCAAGTCTCAAGGCCGTAGTGGCATTACACAAAGACAGCACGCAATGACAACACCGCTGCACCACTGTAAATAAAACCCACTGCTCGCGTTCAGGAACAGCACTCACTAACAATACTGCTATCGTGGGAGTCCCACATGTTGTACAGTTAAGTCCCGGTTGTCCAGCAACCCGTCCTGTTGGACTTCTATATGCAGTGTGAATGTGCAACTCTAAAGCCATGTTTCGTTCATCCAGATTAAGGCCCGATTCATAACTCCCATACTTTAACATAGACTTACGACTGTCGTAACGCTAAGGTTGTGTGTACAATGGCACCCAGGGCTAACTGGGTTGCACTCTACGAGAACCTGTAACCTGGACCCAACTCCACAAAGCGACCGTTAGGATGTTCTCTGTACGGTATCGTACCGTTAGTCCCGAAAAATCCGCTTTCTTGATAGTTGAAAGGCCCAATCATACAAAGGTATAATAATTATATCTATATCTTCGTGTTAATCTGAACAGCATCACGGTTGACTATCAATGATAAAGCATTACTCCTGGTATTGGTTGAATAATGATAAATAAATTTATAAAGTTAAATCTTAAAGTTGGCCTGTTTGTCGTCAGCGTTTTTACAAGAAAGAGCCCAATCCTGTCCGAAAAGTAACGTGGAACTGAAATTTTGTGTTACTTTTGAGACTGAACTCGCAGCGTGTATCTGAAGAATGTACCACAGGAAAGTTAAAATGTAGGTATGCCCGTTAGGGCGTCACTGCACAATACGGCATATACATAACAAACCGCATGTCCCACTCATCTTTGACAATCGCATATCCGTATCATGCAGGATGTAAATTATCAACTCCCTTCAGCGTGCAAGTAAACAGACACGTGGCCTCTTATTGTGCTGAATACTCTGGATGCCATAACACTGGTTCCGGTCTTCACAACGTTGATACAGGATACTCCGTATCATGTGTCTGTCACCTGTAGGTTGTCATGAGCGAGTTTTACGCCGCACTCAGCAGTATTCCAGCAATATGGCGGCGGTCTGTAAATAATCGAGTCTGGACCAGACAATCCAGTGATCAACAGCATGAGCATCGACGACATGTGTCAACCAAGTCAGCGAGCCGAACCACCCCATCCCGTTAGCCGCCTCTTAAAACAAGCATGGGTTACTGAAGACCAATTCTAACCCGGATCTTCACGGGTCGTAGGTTGTCATGACCCGTGGTGAGTACACATACGTATACGAGCATAACTGGAGCGAAAACAGGCTGTCCTGGTCATGATGTCCCTGTGGGATGCTTGCTTGACAGGCTGTTGTTGCATGCTTCAATGAACGACGACAGAAGCTAGTGACTGTATTCAGTAACTAGCCACATTGGGTAAACAATTCTCACATACTATATGAGAAGCTTTACTGAACAAGATATGTCTTGAGTCAGTAATTGTTTCAGAATTTGGGGGTCGTTCCTTAACTTTAAAACTATCTTACACAGGAACTAAGTTCATACATGGTTGAAGTTTATAGATATGTAACAATCTTTACTTGACACACAAAGTGAGGACATCAGACGCACACATGTTAAATCATCGGTACCGTTTACTCAGCCTTCCCAACATCACCAGTTATATTGTACAACTATACGAGGATGATGGTGAAATAAGAGAGATACAGTAAACTACGTTTATAATAAACATGCTTATAAGGAACTATTGTCCCTTAACGGACACTCGTATATATCAGTCGAAATGCGTTCAACGAATGCGTTCTATCGAACTGGAAGTCTTATATTCGTACTTTTCTGTAACAGTGTGTTATCCGAATGCCTGATGGTTGGTGGCGATGTCCAGTCCACCATGCTGGATTATGTCCCCCTGTATCAACATGCCTGTTTGCATGGCTGGACAAGGACCCCTTATTGGTGTCAAACGCCACGTATACAGACGCCATCTGTGCTGCTCTGTCGACCACAGTAGATATATCTCGGCATCTTATCGCCACCTTACACCCCAATAACCCTGTGTACATATTGGTGTGACGTGTAATAGATTAATAACATATACATGAACAGCTCGTGTACTGTCTCGTATGTCCATACAGATGACGAAGCAGAATTGTCTGAGATCTAGAGCATATCTTTTGATAGGCTAATTTTCATGAACAAATATGGTCTGTTCAGGTATATATTCGAAACTGATTATTCCCCTACATTGCGGTTTTGATGTATAAGCAGTTTAAAGTTATATTACTTAGATATATTTTTATCTATGCCAAATCAAGCCTCGTCTATGGCATTGAGACTCTTTTTAAGTATTATGATATTACAAAGAACATGCTTATAACTGTGCTCTCGGGATTGACCATCCAAGTTTGTTCAGAGCTCATCATGACAATAATATGACTCAATGCGTCTTTTCATGTCCTCCGATGGTATGACATGATTATAACCCACTCTGCATCATTTTGTTCCACTTGTGCGCATGGTTGACTCTCTGTGAAGTGAAGGGTTTGGCCTCTTTAATCATCATCTACTGTGGATGGTGGTTAGGAAAGTAATGTCACTGTATGTTCATTAAATTCACATTTGCGAGTGTTCTTTCTTACATACTCAGTTCGCACACAGCAAATAATGGTATACGAGGGACCCATAACCTGCTTGTTGAACATCTCTAGTCGTATATCTTAACTCTTGTAATGTTATAAAAGCGTCTCATACAAATAGTATATGGTATAGGACGACAACCATAATTATGTTCTCGTTGACCAATCCATAAATATTGTCACTGACATATCTCCAGGGATTTATCGAGACCTGCTCAGAGGCCCAAATCCTGCAACAAATGTCATTAGAAATTCCCCAAATATCCCAATTTATGGGCTAGTGGTAAGACGCAGGTTCGATTCCTGACAGGGGTCCAATATATGAAGCTCATGCACGGTGCCCACCTACCCAAATATCGCTGGTATGTTACCCCAAAGCGACGTAAATCTCAAATCGCTCTCATATATTGAACGTCGCATTATATTCTGGTGTTTTTGATGTTATAGGAAAGAAGTCGAGCAGATGTTTGATAAATACGTCACAAACTTCACTCGTCGACTGAAGAAAGACGCCGCTCTTACCATGCTGGAGAAGGAGTTTAATCTCTCGGAAGAGGAAGCCGACATTATCTTCGGAGTGTTCGACAAGGATCAAAACAACGAGCTCAGCTTGTGGGAGTTCAATCAGTTCTACAACACGATTGGAGGAGAGTAAGTACTACAAAACAACTGTGCCACAGAGAGATTGTTCTGTGACATTTCCTCTAAACAATATAGCAAGACGTCACTGGGTAGACCGACATGTGTGTATCACGTCATGACCAGTGATCACGTATCAGCGTACACATGGCTCAGACTCACGTCACGGATTTTTCTTGTCCGGACTAGATTATTTACTAGTGAGTATGGTTTTACGCCGTTTTTAGCAATATTTCAGCAATATCACGGCGGGGTACGCCAGAAATGGGCTTTACACACTGTACCCATGTGGGGAATCGAACCCGTGTCTCGGCGTGACGGGCGAACGCTCTAACCACTAGGCTACCCCACCGCCCCCGAATATTTACTAGCCGCCGTGGTATAGCTGTAATATTGCCCGTCAACATCACTCACTTTCTAAAACATAACAAAGATGTGTCTGTGGTGAAATACAATGGATTTGATACAGATTAAACTTCATTGTAACTTCAGTGATAACGTACACGTTAAGTAACAATATATAGGACTAAACAATCCATGAATATTTGTGTGAAGGTACTGTCGATTTTATTTGTTACCATTTATCATCCGTTTAACTCCTGGCCTTCAGTACTGTTTGTCTGAACGTAGAATAGTCGCCCACTTGCAGTTTAACAAAGGCCAGAAGTAACAGTGCATGAACCAGGTAGCATATTTGCAGAAGATCACGGGGATTATGGCCCTTACATGTTATACATGGCGCGAAGGTAAACTGACTTCTAACTGCCTGGGTCACGTTTTACCTCAGTTCTTCTCGAATATGAAGGGAGGATATATTCATACGAAAGAAACACTTTCGGGGATTTGGATGGTTGTTTAGGCAAGATATCTAGTTTGGACACTCACCACAAATTCCATTTGGTACTCTGGAGGCTGGCCTCAGAACGCTTTTAGAAAAACTTATCCGCGCCAGAAAATGTAGGAAGAAAAAATGGTCGTTAGGTGTTTACCTAAACTGATATATCCGGATAAATCCCGGACGTTTAGATGTTCTGAAATACTTCTTGCAGAATATATTGCTATGACCTTAAACGCTGACTCAAAAACACTCCCCCTTCCGACAACCAGATTGAAATTCACTGCTACTGTGACCTTTTACTCCCTCGGAAATTAAAGTTAGTATAATGCAGAACATATAAGTGAAATATAAGTGGTCCTTAAACCGTACATGTGGTCACTTCGGTATTTAATCAAAGCTGTCTTCGCTGTAAACATTCCTGTCAAGATGATGTATTCCTGAAGAAATTATTCAGACGCACGAGTCTGCTTCATGACATATTCGTTTGCGCTGGAGGTGACATTGTTTGCAGTGCACTTTCAGGTGTTGAACGTCCTTGTCAACAGAGCTTGCCGCTAGTACCCAGAGCACGTGGCTCTTTGTTTACTGTCTCGTAATCACTCGGTAATTGGCGGCTCTTTTCGGTATACAATGGTGGCTTAGCGTCAGGACAAATATATGGTGGTTCTGAAATATCAAGCTATTTGAACAATCTGGTTTGCAGTAGTCTCGTGTTGTCTGGCGACCCTGTACCCTTACATGACTCTTCGCCCCTGAAGAATTTCAGATAACGTACAAAATAAGAATCAGTCTGCTTTATTCTATATAGTTCATGTATCAGAGAAGGCGATGGTATATCAGACATAGCTAGTATTTAATCCTTTACATAATAGTAATGTAGTGTTTCTCGTATGTATCCGGCAGGAACCAGTAGATTCGAGTTCTGAGCTGGCCACCCTTGTAGAAACATGTGGTACTGAAAAGGTCGCGACAAGAGTGAGTGAGTGAGTGAGTTGGGTTTCAGCAATATTCCATCAATATCACGGCGGGATACACCAGAAATGGGCTTCACACATGTACCCATGTGGGGAATCGAACCTGGTCCTTCGGCGTGACAAGCGAATGCTTTAACCACTGGGCTATCCCACCGCCCAGTCTCTACTTGAAGAAGTAAAACATGCTCACAAGGTTCAGTACTGATGATGTTTGCTTTGTTGTTTTTCGCCGTATTTGGCTAAATTCCAATAATATGACGGAGGACTTGGACACATCAGTGACTGATATTGTGACAACGCTCATATCAAATATTAGAATCAATGTAGTACGCAGAATTTATACAATTACATACTTTTAGATATTAATACTAAACTGTTAATCAAAATATTGTTTTGTGTAAATGTGACGCCGATATTAATTCACAGCATGAATCCAGTGTTTTCTTATCTAAACTATTAACAAAGGCAATAAGTGACTCAAAAGGGTTAACCGTGGATTACGTGAGGCACGCAGTCAGCATTACGAGCTGTCGAGGTATGCTTTCACGTATGTGCACTGAACCACGTGTTTTATATGGTTCCTTCCCATAACACTGCATGGGGCGACCTGGTTTCGCCCACTGAATATGAATTCCATTAGGACCGTATAGTCGACATTAATGCAGATCCTTTCTTAATCTACACCTGACGTTTATTACCATAATTAAACGCCACTCCACAGAACAATAGGGCTTTATGGGTTCTACACACATAATAAACAATCTAAGTAAACATATGGCTTTTGTTCTCCCATGGTATATTGTCATTAGGAATCTTATACCATTCATTACAACCATCACCTGTGTATTCTTTTCAGGATGACATCGTTAGAAGTCACATGCTAGTTATACAAAAACTTTATAGTTCACATTTGTACGCGTTTAAGGCTCTGCTACCCGCGGAACATGAATCCTTACGAGCAAAGACATTGGAAGAGCAATTCCCCGATGGACCTGTACATGACATGCCTTATTGTGTCACACTCATTGTCCGAATATAAATAGATAACCAGATATGCCTTAAAATAAAACGTTGATTATCTCCAGGGCCTAGATTTTCGAAGCTCTCTTAGCGCTAAGACAGTCGTAAGTGCCATTCATTAACATTAACTTACGACTATCTTTAAGAGAGCTTCGAAAATCTAGGCCCAGCACGTTATGCTCTCAGTGACACACCCATCGCTGTTATAAGTTTGGTACTCATTACGTGCGCGTTATTTATTCCCTAACATGCACCATCTGAAAGCCACCAGCTAATGAGTGCGCGTTTGGGTGTCGACCTGTTTCCATAATGTATTGCAAAGGCATTTGATCTTTTGTTAGGCTGGCCGTTGGAATAAGCTGTTTCAACAAGGCCATAATAAAGGTTCTGAACACAAAATTGCCTTTTCCCACGTCTGGAATAGATTTTCTACTTTAAAATCGTGTTCCCAATTGTTCAGGTGTCATGCAAAAACTCCGAACTGTAGTCATTGCCGATGAAGCTTTGACGCCTGTTTGACAAAGCGAGTCAATCGGCTTAAAGCTTTTTGGATCAATTTCAAACCGTCTCGACATAAGCTATTTCTCGAAATCAGAAATAATTCATGCACTTCATTCCTTCTTAATCCTGTGCATTGATTTTCAGCATCTGTGAAGTTTAAGCTTGTTTGTTCACGGACTCCGCAATATTGTAAAATATCAAATTTGTCTAAATCTTGCTAACCCTGAACTGTCCTCACCTAAACCTTTGTACACACGCTATACCACCAGGCTTAATTCACCATACCACACATTCAATCCCAGTGGAAGTTAAATCAAGTTCCTTAAATCTGGCTCCACCATTATTGGTAAAACGATAATTTGATGACTCGAACTCTGAAATATTCAGTGTTTTTGGTCTTAGTGGCAAATCGGATACAAAGTGATATCCACATCAAATTAATGGATGTTGGTTTACGAGGTAGTCAGCAATTAAAGTTCGGCAATATCACCAAGGCCAGGACACAATTGGGTTGAGAGCATGAACCCGTTGTGTGGGAAGGCACACAACCAGTCAGCCCATGTCTTGCCAAATGTATTGGGTATCGGGTTCACTATACTTGCACAGGTCTCTAAGGTAATGAATAATAGTTTATATGATAATTTGGACATGCCTCTTAAAGGATAGAATTGATATACATACATTGAACCGGTTCTCTTGACTTGAAACATGGTCCCTTAACCAACACTATGAAGTTAGACAAGACAAAAGATGTTCCTCTTGCAGGTGATAAATGCACCCTCTACAATTTGTCATCTATTTCTCAATTTTAATTATATGTTATGGCTTTCTTTTCATGTAGTGCCCACACCTACCTAGCCATGTTCAACGAACTCCAAAAGGACCACAGTGGGTTTGTGGACATCGGGCGTCTGTGGGATGTCATAAAAGATATGAAAACTGGCCAAGGCAACTCCTTAGAAGAGAAAGAGGTGGAGATGTTTATCAAGAGCACTGCTGGCCCCGAGAAGCAGATTGATCTGCCCAAGTTCATCAACCTCTTATGCCGAATAAAGATGTTCCGAGGCGGGGTAGAGCCCCACCAGTCAAGGAATCAGCAGGTGGCACACTAGACTTCTGTGACAAGTGGACATGATTTTGATTTTTGTGAAAAATGCATTCGAGGGCACGGATCTGTTAAATATCACTGATATTTTGAGGTATTTTTAAAGTGTATTGGATTTCTTTGACCGACTACATTCGAACAGTTAGTTGATTTCCTGGGAAACTATTAGTTTTATTGAGCATCAGATAGCTATGCGTTTGATTAAAGTGTAACTATATCTCACTACAAAACCATGTAGACTGTATATATGTTGTCAGTGATCAAGATGAGCTTGTCAACAACAATAACCACAATAGCCTGTACGAGATACACACCTAACCAGGGAACCAGTTCAAGATAGTGATCACGTTCTTTAGCTGCCAATTATATGTCTTGTAATGTACTTTTACTTTTTCATGTAATGGGATGGAGGTTGGGTGTCGTAACTCATACTATCAACTCGTTTTGATCTCAGGTTAAGGTGCATAATAATGCAATTTCAACTGATGCGGCAGAACACAGGCAGCATAAGATACACATTTAAAGAAATCGGTTAAATGTATTGCAGTTATGAAGAAACAGGATATGTTATGTTTGTTGCTGTTGCATATTTAACCTTCGTCATTAATATAAATAATGAAGATCGGACCAAGTGATATGTTGTATGTTTTCCAATCATTTCATATAACATGGAAGGATTCCTGACTGGTATATAACCCTTATATTGACACTTGTTCAGTGCATGTATGATACAATGTGATGCTAGTCTTTTGGTGACAGTGGCTTTAAGGTGCTGCTGCTGGGTTATCTCCCAACATAACAAACAGCACCTGGCTTGTCAATTTGATTCTGTCTCTACATATATGAAATGTTAAAGTATAACCATAGACAGAAACCTTTTCATTATTTGGTTGAACATTGGCAAACACAAATGGCAAACTGGAATGTCAAGGGAGATAACTTGTGTCACGTTGAAATCAAGTGGTTCTGGTGGTTGTAGAAACTACATTTATTTAGATTATAACCTGCAACTGAAACCAAATTAGTCTTTAATGATATACATATGCAAAAAGTTCTTCACAGAATGTTCTCTAAAATGGACACATTAAGAAACTTTCTGAATACAACAGAACAACTGATCCAGCCATCATACTTATGAAACAGGAAAACAATCATGCTCAGTTTAATGTTGACAAAGTTCCTCAGACAGAACATGGTCTGTTCTGTTTCATGTGCGAAACAGCGCTATATCTCTTAACCAATCTATAGACTAAACCAAGTCTGGTGGTTTATTTCTTGCGTAATCTATATAAATGACCAGTCTAAAAACTAGTATCGCTCGTTGCTGTGTTTGTCCTATATTTCCCAAAATGATGATGATTCCTAAATGTCGTTCGGCCATAACTAAAACTGCAAACTGGTCCAAACCGGATAATAGTTTTAAGACTGGTCATTTATATAGATTACGCAAGAAATAAACCACCAGACTTGGTTTAGTCTATAGATTGGTTAAGAGATATTGCGCTGTTTCGCATATGAAACAACAGAACATGGTCCACAAAGCCAACAGAAGCACTGTGGTGACTAAATATAACATCAATATTTCAGACTAATTTGCAGGTTCATCGGATAGGTGTTTTCTGAGAGAGAGAACTACCCATCTAATGAATTCCTGAGATCATGACTGTATTGATAATCATTTAGTATCTACCACCATCATTACTCACTTGATTGCCATGGACCAGTCACCTTTATTACAATACCATTCATTCACCACTCTCATGCTATATACATCATTGCCATATTATCATGATTATGATAACTAATCTATCATTATTACTTAATAGTTTAACAATTCAATTGTTTCTTCCATACTTACATTAAATAGGAAACACATGCATTGTGTGATGCAGTAAATTACAGGTGACATTTTCCATGACCTTTCTTATGGGGCTTATTTTGGTCATATAATCACATATTTTCTTCTGTTATAGAAACAGAACTTGTAGACTATTAGCTGCTAGAGCTTGCTGATGGAAAGGGTTACAATCTGTATTTCTCTGGGCTCTTTCCAAAAGTGTAACTGGTGCACCATTTGATAAACATGGATAAACATTTGATAAACACGGTCATTTCAGTTTATAGTCTTACGTTCAAGTGTATATATTAACATTCAACTGTGTCAGAACTATAGTCTATTGGAAAACACAATGAAGCTTGTATTGTTTCAAGATAGGTGCACTAGGTATCCAAAACAAATGAAAGTCCAACAATATGTCAACACAGCCTCACCAAAGTTCTGGTTTGCATTCCGAATGTACAATTTTTATTGATATTTCTTGTATATACTGTATGATTTACATTATTATTTACGAACTGTAGACAAACTAAAATAAAATAAAATGTATAATCATTATACCATCAGTGTTTTTGTATCTGTGGCTCAGCGAGTTTGGTTTTAATCCACTTTCAGCATGGAATCTCTGTGTGTGTGTGTGTGTGTGTGTGTGTGTGTGTGTGTGTGTGTGTGTGTTTGTGTGTTTGTATTTGTATATATTTGTTTGCTAAATGAATTCAGAATTTTGTCCAGAGGCCCAGATAAGCTGCATATCCGGGTAAAATATGCATAGAAAATTTCCAATTACGCATTGAAAAATAATTGTTGCGTACCAATTACGCATTTAAAATGTTAGATACGCAAAAAGTTTAAAACAAATGCATACGGAATATATTTATAAAAATCGCTTGCGTAATGAAAAAGACATTGATTGCTATCAAGTTGTACTGTTAGTATAGGACTAGTGTTGTACTGTCAGTATAGGATGAGTGATTTTTTATGAAATCATTTCCATTATATTTAAGTTGGTTTTGATTAGGTATGACATAAGGCAGGACATACCTGCTTAGTAAACTTACTCAGTCACATAATACTTAGGTGAGTAAAATGACTGAAATACGCACATGTTTGAAAGCAGTGGGTAACGGAAAATGAAATACCCACTCAACATTCATAATACCCACTCCAAAAAATACATTGGGTACAGTACCCACATGAGCTAAATCTTATCTGGAGCTCTGTTGTCAATGACAAGCAACTACTCTATCCACAAGGCTTGCACCACCCCATTAGAATCAACCTGAATTGTTCCAGTAATCATTTCTGAACTGTTTCTCAGTTTAATAGCTGCTCAATATACATAACACAAGCTGATACATGCAACTATATTACATATGAGGAAAATAGTATTTACACTGAGGGAAACAATATTTTTCATTAAAAGTTCTGGCAAGCATTTTCAAGCCAAAAAATAACAAACTGATAATTCTACCAAGAAGGTTCAAATTTATCATCATAATAGTCCTTAATCTGACACTCAAGCTGAAACAGGGAAATGATTTTCAGGGATTTGAAATAGTGCTTAATTTGCGTGCCACTGTACAGTAAATATTGAAATGGCACGGATAAAATAGTTTCAATGTGCCCTTGTGGGACGACGAAAACTTATAAAACGATGCTCCCCATGATTCATTTAATGGAAAATATGATAAATTTGACCAATTTGACCTATTTTTGCACCTATCGGTTGCACGCTCAACCTCACAGCTTAACATGGGTGTGGCAATTTTGAATGATAGTGCACATTGCAGGAAATCCCGTTTGGGATGATAACATAGTTAGTTTATGAGTCCAGGACAACTATTCTTGCATTCTTGATCGCGTTCAGGAAATCTGGCTATCATGTTTACAGGTTTACATAATGTTTACTGATTTATTTAACAATAAATTGAAATGACATAACATTGTGATTTTTCAAGTATAATTGGATCACCAGTCATATTACTGTCTTCTACTACTGGGTACACATGTTGTGAGAGTGAGTGAGTTTAGATCAACGCTGCATTTAGCAATATTCCAGCAATATCACAGTTGGGGACACAAGAAATGGGCTTCACACATTGTACCAATGTGGGGAATCGAACCAGGGTCTTCGGCATGACGAGCGAATGCTTCAACCACTAGGCTACCCTGCCTCCTCCATGTTGTGGGATGTGAGGCATATTTCAAACTCACTTGCCTAAGAAGACATGACACATGTTAAATGTGTTTCAGTAAGGGGCAGGACAGAAGCTTACAAGTAGTGAATCAACCAGTATAGTAATACTGCAATTGACAAATCCTAAATGAAAGACAGGGTCTGTCTTGATCAGATTACAACAGCAGATTATGGCAACCAACATAAGGAGAAAAGACCCCTTACACCGAAACCAAAGGCTGTAGACAATGACAAATGGAGTGATAGAAGGGAAGTAACTCTGTCATTTATACTACAGATGACTACACCTATCTGCATGTTATAGTGTACGTCTCTTAATAAGCAGAGTACAGAGAACAAAAAACTCCAGTTTCATGTCAGATACAACCAACAAGTATGAATGCAGCAATATTTATTCTACATCTTCATCAATCACAAATTAAATATTTCATGGCAACTACATTTTTTTTAAACTGAATATAAATGAGTTAACAAAGTTAGCATTTGTTCAACAAATAACAATAACATTTGCCAAACAAAACCTGTCCTTCCAGAAATAAGAGGACATGCATTCACTACCCTGAACACAGCTGAGCTCTGACCTCAGGTGAAGAGTGAGTAAGTGAGCGAGTATGGTTTTATGCCACTTTTAGCAATATTCCAGCAATATCACAGCAGGGGACTCCAGAAAAGCGCTTCATACATTGTATCCATGTGGGGAATTGAACCCTGGTCTTAGGCGTAATGAGCAAACGCTTTAACCACGAGGGTATCCCACTGCCTCCTCAGGTGAAGAGTTTGTCCTGGGAAGTGTGATTAAACTTCTTCAATACATACTGACAATCAGTGATTACCCAGTAACAGTTTCAATGTCTCAGTTCAATCTCATCAAACTCAGATCTGTGTTGGATCCCAGTGCACAAAGATCTGAAAATATTTGAATAGAGGCCGCATCAGAACTTGTCAATGACATGACAAACAGGAAGTTAACATTAAACACTCAGATAGCTGTTGTCTTGAGCGTTCTGCCACTGGTTTCTAAAAGATGTTTCATAAGTTCAAATCAAAATTTCCAATCGAAGAAAGAAACTTCTGGAATGTCTAACAGTTCATGGAGTTTTTCCCATGGGATTTAGAAAGTCTTTGTTTGATACATAAAGTATATTGTTGTCTGTAATGTCAACGTTTTCAAGGTTGCTTGAATAGCTACATACATTCACTGTCATAAGTGATACTCGTGACTGGTCGCACACCAGGTTGTTGTCGTAACCAGTCATTTGAAAGTCCTGAGAAATTTGTGAACCGTTATTGAGCACTAGCTCCTGATTTTACTGAAACTATGTCTATGTCTAACAATAAGCACTCGTCACAACATGTGGACCGTGTGACCAAAAGGGACCATCAAATCGTGTGACCAAAAATCTGGAGCAGTACCAAGTGACGTTCATAATAGGCAACAAACAACAAAAAAAATGGAATAATTTTTAATCCATGGTTAGTTTCAACTGTCAGATTTCACTCTTACAAATCAGCCAGAAATTCGCAGGCAATGACTTCAAATAAATTAGGAGACACCGGTAACCTTTTCTCACGTTGGAGTGTTATACTTTGGTTTTTAAGCGTTAAAACATGCTGTCGTACAGGAATTTCTACTGTTAAATTAGAGCGTGTATAAACTACACATTTTCATGTATAATAAGCGAGTATGGTCAAAATAACAGCAATTTCATTTATATTCATGGCTGCATATATCTTATACCATTTTTGTTTTGAATCACAGTTCAACTTTAGCCTTGTACAATATTCAAGTGTAAACAACCAGTTACATCTGAACTGGTTAGGAATTTCTTTTTATTGCCATGGTTCCTGTCACCTGACTCCAGAGGATGGTGATGTGTTGTCATGGATACCAAGATGCTTGTTAGTGAGAAAATCTGTTATTGCCATGTTGTTTATTGCCTTAAATACGTTGCCTGCTGATAGCTCTTCCACAGTGCTGGAACAGAGACAAATAAACACAAAATATTACGTGCATCTTTAGTATTGAAGGAAAATGATATTAGCTGAGAATATTAATGAAAAGGTCATTACACAACAGTGATCTTGATCTTTGCTTACCCATTTGATTCCAACTTTGCCACTGAAAACGTCTCTCTCAAGATGTCCTCAGCCAGTCTTGACATCACCTGCAGAGACAAATGGTAAACATGAGTTACCATGGTAACAGATAGTGCATGAGTGAGTGAGTCAGTCAGTGGGGCTTAATGCTGCCTTGGACATTATATTATGTCACCTTAATGTCGGAAGGCAATCAAAGGTGTCAGCAGGTCTCAGACAGTTATCACTCAGACAAACTTTATGGATAACATAATTCGATTATTTTGTGATTGCAATGATACAGATTAGCGAACAGTTGTCAAGCCATTTTGTATTGATAAGTCACACTCATGAAATTGAAGAAGTTGTCATACATAAAGCTTGTCAATACTTCCAACTTTAAAGTGACACTCAAAGAAATTTATCACTTAAAAGAAACCTGTTAGTATAGGCATAGTGCAGACAAACACAATGTGGGTGAACTCTGCATCAAAAACAATCACAGGCCAAAGGGAGGCAACTCTGCACAGTGATTAGATGTCAAGATCACCCATGCCCCGGTAAAAGAATGTGAAGAAATAGTCTGTTGGGGGTTAAAAATTTAATTAATCTGTTCAATAATTATGTTTAAACATGTTGATACAATATAGTAAAATTACATTTGTGTAGAATTGGGATAAGATGTCATATCAATAATTGTTTGGATTTCGGCAGCAGTGAAAATACAAATGTTGTCACTCGTGCAACTTGCTTGTTATGAATATGAGTCTATCTTATCTTACATCACATATATCCATGGAGGCCATGGAGGGAATTACACTCACAGTGTAGATGGTGTCTTCTATGAGTCTATCTTATCTTACATCAAATATATCCATGGAGGCCATGGAGGTAATTACACTCACAGTGTAGATGGTGTCTTCTATGAGTCTATCTTATCTTACATCACATATATCCATGGAGGCCATGGAGGTAATTACACTCACAGTGTAGATGGTGTCTTCTACAACACAGCCGACTACACCAGGTTCAATCTGCGCTGGATGGAACCTCACTCCAATCTGAAATACAACCAGGGGATGGCATACACAAACATACTGACTGCAGCAACACAGAGCAGAAAAATACAAACATAAGTTATCTGACACAATCTTGTGAGGGTTTTTTCGTTGCGTGTGCTAGTTTTGACAAAAACTGAAATCCCCTGCTAGAGTTTAACATGGATGCTTCATTCAGACAGTGTACTAAAATGGATCCAAACATTTTCAAATGGATGTCAGACCTTTAGTTCATGTCTGGTTCAATTCTCAAACCAAAACAACTGAGCTCCTCCCAGGAAAGCTGGCAATGTTTTGCAGAGTAAGCTGTCTTCAAACATGTTTTCAGTAACGAACTGAAGAGAGAGAGAGAGAGAGCTACAGCCAGATAACGGCAATACATCTGGACCTGACTATTGAGTTACTTATATTATTGATATACACTGTCATTGAGTTCACTGACAAGCCATCAACTAAGTCGGACCACCTGTTCCAGGAGGAATCTATGATTCATCATCAATTTTTCACTGTTGGCTACACCAAAGAAACCGTCCCACTCTTTGCCGAAGACAACTGAGCCCAGTGTCAACAACACTGCAATATACAACATGGGCAGTATACACTACCTCTTGAGCAATGTCTTGTACAAACGCAGCTTCATCACCAGAGGGAATAACATCAGTGTTGTCATGGTTACTCTCAAGTTCAACAGGCGGTTCCTCTTTTAATTTCACCCTTGGCAAATCTTGTCAGAAAAGAAAAAGATGATTTATGATTGAAATCATGGTGTTTGAGGACAAGTTCAAAGTCATCACATCAGAACAAAAAACTATTATAGTAAAGGCAGTCACGTGTGATATTAGCAACTACTTTTTCTGATTATTGTGCTTTGAAAAGTGAAAAAGCTGTTATAAAATCTGTTGTTTATCTGGAATCCACTACCTGAACATTCAGGCTATTCATAGCGCATTTAGAGTGTTGGTGCCATTACTTGAAGATTGCCATTAAAAGCAAATGCACTGCCATCGCTCCATCAACACCATGTCCTCATTATGACAGGTGTTGTGGCCACAGTGAATTGTGTTTCAAGCAGTACAGCAACATTGAAAACATTATACCTATCCCCAAACCCTGACCCCCAAAATCTGTTTTCGTTCCCTTCCCACACCAGTTTCACCTCCTTCTCACAAGCTTACAGCATACATATGAAGATGATTGATGTATTCCTCTAACTAACCTTTAGTCAGTGGGTGTACAACTTAAGTGTGAGTACTTGTTTTCAAGATATTGATGTCCTGCTATTGTGTTTAGCAAGGAAGCTGCCTCACACTGTCATTTTAGCTAAAAACACCAAACAAACCAGAAATGAATTACTTTCGGTGGACTACCAACTCACTTCCCTAGTGGCATTTACAACAAGTATGGCATTGGGGGGATCTTTTGCTCCAGAATCCCAGGTAGTATGGGTAGAACTCCCAGGGTGATATTTGAGCTTACCAACAGACACAATGTCAAGGTCACTGTCTTCACTGTCATCCGAGGGTACCATCTGTGCTAGAAGAGTGTCTGCCTTGTCAAGATATAGTTCATGGTCTGACAGACTGGTCAGTCGTCTTTTGGCTGGGCTATCAGGAGTATGTTTTTGAGACATCGACTTAGACACTGGCGGATTCGCAACACCATCAACATGTTCTGCATTTTCTGGAAAAATGTGGATTTACTTTCCTTTAACAATGTTCGTTACAACATCAAGATTGAGGCTTTATATTACAGTTAATCGTCATCAACAGAAATCAACCAAAGTAGCTGTGAACACGAGTTCAGAACATGAGAAAAGTACCTTATAATTCACTTCTAACATGTGCTCCTTATACCAAGAATGTTGTTGCTTAAGAGTATCATGATGCACAGAAACTCCAGTGAAGCTTTACAGGGTTAGGCGCGTGTAAAAACTGGCCATAAATATTCAACATATTCAGAGATGGATGGCGGATTTTGACATTTTCTTTTGCACAAAGTGGCCAAGGATGTAGTTAACATAAAGGGTGCAGTAGTATACAAGGTGTATGCTTGAGTGTTTGTGTGTGAGTGTGTACATCACTGTTGGATCTGCCCTTGTAATTAACACAATATAAAAATGTAAGGAACTTGTACCTAGATGGTGAGGGCTGAATGCATGAAGACGACACCAAGTCATGATCTGTTTTGTGGTCCAGAGTTGCTCCCCTTTGAACGAACTTTCCTCCTTCAGATGGTCTAAAATGAAGTTCCTGACAGATGCAGCTCTTTGCCACTGGAAAACATCAAGCAGCATTAGTCATATTGGGTTGGGTTTGATAAAACCATGAATACATCTTTCTATACACAAAGAGAAAACCGAAAACCTCAGCTCACAGACATTAGCAAGGCCAATGTATCAACAATCTTATCATGTCTGCCTGTTTACTTTCACTAAACTATAAATTATCATATCAACTCAAGGATCTTGGTTCGATTATGCAGGAAAAAGTGAGTTAAAAATAAAATCATCAGCACTGTTTCATCCATATAGCCACCATGAGCATGGATGGAAGAAACAAATATTGCTGCTTGTTTACAGTTCTCTGAATGAAACTATTATGACTTCACAATTATTCAGATCAATGTCAGTGAGATATGATAAATTTGATGAGATTTTGTAAAGAATTATATCAACCACCAATATCCAGACTTCATCACTTTGTGCTCAATGCTCAGAATTTGTGCCACTGCAAAGTGACGGAGGTACAATATGACTGAGCATACCTCTGATGCCCGTCTCTTGCCAACATTCCAGCCGAGCCATTCCTCTGAAGAATGTGCACAGTATGGGTGAAGACTGCGGTCTGGGGAAAAATTTAGTACAAAATAATCACTGAATAGTGGCACCAAGGCAAAGGGGAGTCACATTGGGGTAGCAGGGATTTATTCTCCTGATAAGGGTGAATTGGGTTTTAGCAATATTCCAGCAATATCAGACACCTGACACCAGAAAAGGGCTTCACACATTGTACCCATGTTCTGAATCGAACCAGGGTCTTCAGCGTTAACCACTAGGTTACCCCATCGCACCTCACCTTAGAAATCTACGTGCAGGTTGTTTTCTCTTTTCTTCATGTATAGGTATAAGGATTTATTCACCTGCTTAAAAATCTAATTTCCTCACAGTCAAGATACAAGCTATTTCATGAAAATCACATGACTGAATCAGATCACAACATTCTGATGCGGAGGTAAGATAAAACCATTTATAACAGTTGTGTGATACAGTGAGAGTTCCTTGGATGATTTTGAAAATAGATCTATGACAAACTCAAATTCAACAAATGCAAAAGAGGTAGTTTTATTTGATGTTGATTACAACCTCATGAGCAAGAGAAATCATGTGTAATGTTTGTTCTAAAACAGACGGAGTTGGTGCTTCCAAAACAGAGCCAGGCAAATGGTTCAAACATACTGATTGTAATAGAAGATACAATTCCCTGGACAATCATGGATGCAGATAACAGAATGGAAATGGCATCGTCATGCCAACCATAAACGATAAAACAACACATTAAACACAGGAAATTCTGAGAAGAAATATCATGTTTTATGAATCCCTTACCTACAACTTCATTGACAACAGGATGTCTTCGAACTGCAGCTCGGATAATTGATAACAGATCTGGATAGTCCACTAATCTGCAGTTGAATATGTGATGTAACGAAGCAATCATGGTACATGGAATACTGTTTTAAGCTATATTCAGCAATATTTCACCTATATCACAGTCTGTAACTGATCATTACGTCAGAAAAGCGAGTGAGTGAAGTTTTACACTGCTTTTAGCAATATTACAGCAATATCACAATGGCAGACACCAGAAATGGGCTTCAGACATTGTACCCATGTGGGGAATCAAACACGGGTCTTTGGTGTGAAAAGCAAACACTTTAACCACTAGGCTACCCCACTGCCCTGTATAAGATTAAATGTACAAGCCTCTGTCTACTGTCACTGAGGCACACTATCCAATATATTGATCAGTGGTAACAACTG
Organism: Haliotis rubra; assembly: GCF_003918875.1. Classification (NCBI taxonomy): domain Eukaryota; kingdom Metazoa; phylum Mollusca; class Gastropoda; order Lepetellida; family Haliotidae; genus Haliotis; species Haliotis rubra. The sequence goes on along the minus strand of NW_025765836.1, from coordinate 1,421,204 downwards.
TCACTTTGTCATACAAAGTTACAAAGATCAATATTTTTAATGAGTGAACAAAATGAGTAAAAACTAAATATTTTTATAGATTGGTATACTTATCCTGCACTACTTACTTCCTGCACTTATTGCTTACGGCTCGAAAAGTTTGGCTTGCCAGATGATGTTCAAAGACATAGAGCTGCAATCACTTCCTGGTCTTGACTGCTACACGTCTGCGCATGTGTCACCGGAAGGTGACGTCAGCCACCTCAGATTATTGCCAGAAGTCCCACAGATGGCAAACAAAGAGGTAGCTGATAGTGCAGGGTGGGCCCTTATCCTAAGTAGTGCAGGATAAGGATACAAATATAAAAAATACTTAAGATTTTACTAAATTTTTAACTTATCCTGCACTACTTACTTCCTGCACTTTTATCCGACAGGCTGGAAGGTGGGCGTGCCATTTGAAGGATCGCCTCGCTTATATAATAGCAGCCAGCTCAATCTGTAAATCCCATGCTCGGTAAGCGTTGGTAATGCGCCTAGAACAGAGAGCGAATCAGCGAGTGATGATCAGGCAGTGGTAATTTGCAAATAAGACCGAGTCATTAATGAAAAGAACCACTAATTTTAAAGCTGGCGAAGCTTAAGGAATGCAGTAAAAAGCATGGACTTGAAACACAAGTATAACTCCTTAACTGACATACCTAGTTGTTTCAGAAGAAAACAACTCATTCCCCACATGGTGGTCCGTGGGAGGGTCACTTTCTTCGGGGGATGGCAAGTTGTTGAGCAACCACCAATGGTCCGAAGCTGTGGACATCGTTAACATCCTTGACAGCCATGTCACGCAAATAATGACTGGCAAAACCTGTGTCCGACCTCCAGAAACAACCTTTCATAATGGATGACACAGTACAATTACTGTCAAGCGCCATAGTCGAATCAAGCGCTCGTCGAATCTCGTGTGGATGAGAGGATATAGGAGGGTCCAGCCCAGCCGTTTTATATGCTTGAAGAATCGTCATTCTCAACCATAAGGCAATTGTGTTTTTGCTGACATCTGATTGTGACGCCCGGGATAGGGGAAGAAATAACTGTTTCGTGTACCACAGACGCAGTCAATGGTCTAAAACTGAGCTAATTGCCGCCAAATACGTGGCAATGGTGACTCCCTTTAGACGCCTGGACATTCGGAGATAAAGTAGGAAATCTGCTATGAATTGAGGCGACGCTTTCAGCAGATCCTGCTTCCTGGTACCACAAAATCGTTCAAACGACTGCCACTTGTCGTCGTACAAGTGTCTAGTAGAAGTTCTGTGCGCCGTCGCAATGGCTTTGGCTGCTCTGACTGAAAACCCCTTAGCATTCAGTGCTTTCTGGTCCATGCGTGCAGATTGAACCGATCTGGAGCAGGATGCGGAAGACGGCTGTGAGGGTGCATGAGAACGTTCCTCCACATAGAGGAAAGGGATCTCATACCACTTTTTAGAACGGGAAACCATTTCCTGGCTGGCCACCAAGGCGCGACCAAAATCAGTCGAAGGCAAGTCGTCCCTTGACTTTTGCGAGAACTTTGGGTAGTAGAACCAGCGGTGGAAAAGCATACGCGTGAAGCCCCTCCCACGATAGGCTGAGACCATCCATCGCCCAAGCCTCTGGATCCGGGACTCGGGACACATACACTGGCAGTTGATGGTTTTGACTGGTGGCAAACAGATCTATGTTTGAAGAACTCAGAGCGTGACTCAGGAGAGAGAAGGCCTCCTTGTGTAGCATCCATTCCGTGGGAGCAACTCTGTCGGGTCTCAAGAGAGCGTCTGCTAGTATGTTTCGGCACCCCGGAATATGCAGAACTCTCAACAGAATGTGGAGATCGTCGACCAGTTGAAAGGGACGAAAAGTCTGATCGGGGAACTATGAGCGTGTCGACCCTTGCTTCCGGATGTACCATACCACCGCGGTGTTGTCTGTGGCCACCAGAAGACAAGTTCCTCGTAGTCGATGCGCCCAGTGATGGATAGCGAGGATCACAGCCTCCAACTCCAGACTGTTTATGTGCCAGCTTTGGTGTTGACCCGACCAAAGGCCGCAGCCGTCTGATCGTGTAAGTGAGCGCCCCAACCCTGCATGGAGGCATCTACAAACAGTTGGTAATCTGGTGGCCTGATGCGCTTTGTAAAACAGATTCCGATTGGTCAATCGAAAATTCTTTCTTATTTTGCGAAAAAAGCAAAAACCTTGTCATGATGACGATACAGAAAGCACAACCAACAGCGACGATGATAACCAAAAAGAGGATGGGTCTGAGGAGAAATGCCAGGGCGATGTATCATGCCCACGTGTTTTTCAAAATACGTGGTTGCAGCTTTACCCATGGGTATCATTCGAAAAAAGAGTCAAATCGCATGCTATGTACGGTGTGTATTACCCATCACAAAAATAATGTGTTTACAGAGAATGGCACAGACAATTATCGGACCAGTAAGTGAACTCAAATTAGTAACTAATTAGTACTGTATGTCTAACAAGTCATAGCAATTTGACATGACTCACACTATTTTCTAAATGGCCCACATAACTGAGGGCTGGTGGGCCATGGGCCGACTTTTTATCAAGGCTAAAATGAACACTGAATGAAGATACCAGGAAATAGGAGTTGTGATATGTGTGAACAACCACAGGGCCGTTGAAATTCCAACTGGGAGGACAGCCCATTGGAAATGTTGAATGTTGAAATAAAATCGCAGGTACTTCCTGTCGCTGGGGCGTATTGGAACATGGAGGTATGCATCCTGCAAGTATGCATCCTGAGGAAGTCGTAGACGCATACCATGGATTTGAGGTATTCAAGGGACGTCATTCAGAAGTGCGGAGGACGTTCCAGGAAAGTCTCGTTGAAATAGGACAGATTGTGATTCATCCTCATTTTCGTGGACCCTTTCTTTGGCACTAAGAATATTGGAGAATAAAGAATAACTATAGAGAAATAAGAATAGCTATGTTCTCCGCTAAGAGGTGGTGTTGAATCTGGGAGTGATTGTGCCGTTGCGGGAACAGCATCAGAGGTGGATCAGAGAGGAGGGGGAGCCGAAACCCCTGCCTCAATATATCGGTGACGTATGGATCCTCTAGGATGGACCAATTTTCTCAGAAAATCCCTATTCTCCCACCTACTGGTGTAGGATAAACTGGGACGACTGGAGGTGGGAGTGTCCAGTCGTGCATGTCCCTCACTTTACTTGCCTCTACGACCATCGCCCTAGGCGGGAGCACGGCAACATTTATATCCTCCCCTGTCTGATCTAGACTTGGCACCACGTCCCCTGCCACAAGACGGCGCTGGATTTCTGGCACGCCAAACAGACGGTCGGCGGGGTTGGTAGGTGTTGGATGGCATGGAGGAAGGGTGTTGCCCCTTTTGAAAAGCTTTCACAGCTGTCTCCCCTTTGGCAAATTCACACACCTCCCGATAAATGTCATGAATTGCGTTGTTAAACAGTGTCGACGACGACCAGGGTTGGTTGAATACTTCGGTTGAAACTCCGAATCCGATGAAGAAAAGGAGAGGAAGCCTTGCCAACGAATGCCGCATGCGTTGGCAAGCGCTGACCGAAGGTGCTCACGAAGGTCAGTGAGCACCTTGACCTGCCACATCATCATAGTTGAGAGATGATCCAGTCGATCAGGATTTTCTTCCTTAAGGTCCTGAGTAATGGCATCAGTCGCTGACGCCAATGCCGATATAGGGCGGAGCATACGCTTAAGTTCCAAGTCCAAAGCAGCTACCCTTGTGTCCTGAACTTTATAGGAGGGGACAGAGGAAGAGCCTGTCACACGTTTTATCTCCTCATCCATCTTAGTCACTGTCTGGGCAAAGTCCAAGCCATGAATAGGATAGTCATCAAGTCGGACTCTAGGCGCGTTAATAGTTGGGTTGAGAGACATCCCCGCGAAAATCTTCATTAAGTGTAGATAAAATCTCCCTGACTGCCTCATGTGTCGGTAACATTAAGGAAGGCGAGTCCCAAATAGTAAGCGACTTTGCAACATCAGGTTGCGGTGAAGGGTCTGCATCATAGACGCCTGAGGCATTGGAAAACCTGTAGACGGTTGATATGCATAAGGCGCCTGCCCCGGGAACACTGAAAAGGACTGCGAAACAGGAGCCTGGGGTGCCTGACACGGCGCAAACTCTTGACCCATCGGCCGTTGCGGTGATAACATCGGCAACAACGTAGGAGGCGAAGGAGCGCCAGGTGCCGAAGTTCCAAGCATCAAAGCGCCAAACGCTGTAACGCACGGTGACATAAGAGGCGAGGTCATCATCTGGATGCTGGTGACAGACGCACTCGGAGAAACAGTGGAAGCTGTGGACTGGATGTAGATGTAGCGGTCATCAAGACCGGCGTCGAGGTAACACTACCTGCAGTAGAAGACATATTCTTCCATCGCTGTTGCCCCAGGCGCTTCCTAGAAACCTGGAGATAAATGGAGAAACTCTTGGGTGAAAGAACAGCACAGCTGGCACATTTATGGCCAAGGGGAACATTGATTGGTACAATTCAAACATAGGGGATGAGGGTCTTTACGAGACTTCCCACCCTTACAATGTATACAACTTGCGCTGTACATGGATCTGCAATGAAGCAGAAAACCCAGTGAACGCACATAAAACATTACATACAATGGTAATGAATACAACAGCATAATTGAGAACAACGTCTCAAAGAACTGAATGATAAAGAGACCATAATACAGACATAATAAAATATACCACTACTGTATGGTATAGTATATAAGCCTGAACCAAATAAAACACAACTACAAATACGGCGAAGTGTTGAAATGGTGAAGTAATAGAGTGATGACGGGACCGTGCATAAACGAACGACATCACTCAACAGAACTACTTAACTAAAATAATAAGAGAAAGTGAAAGATAATACCTACACTTCTCACAGAAGAAAAAGAAAATAATACACACAAAGTCAGTTTATTAACCACACACAAAAAATCCCATAGGAAACAATGAACAGCTGGCAACCCACACGTCTAGCGAGGCGTGCGAAAAGCAATAATCTGAGGTGGCTGACGTCACCTTCCAGTGACGCATGCGCAGACGAGTAGCAGCCAAGACCAGGAAGTGATTGCAGTTCTACGTCTTTTAACATCATCTGGCAAGCCACGCTTTTCGAGCGATAAGCAATAAGTGCAGGAAGTAAGTAGTGCAGGATTAGTTAAAAATTAACCATTGTCGCCACTTTCTCTCAAATGGTAGAAGTGAAAATATTCTTAAGGCATTGCTGTAAAATAACAGCCAGTGAGTTGGTTTAAATGCCACTTAGTATTCCTGTTACAACAGTGTATCAGGTAAAAGGGGAATAAAAGCAGTAAGTGATGCAGGTCTCAGACATATACCACTCAGGTGAAACCTACGAGCATTGCATGATGCTGACAAACCTAGAAATATGATTAGGGCAAAGCAGAATTCAAACCCATAATCATAGGACTTTTGGGTGCCAAAGGGACAAAACTCTGTACAGTGAAATGCAGTTCCTGACAAGAGGACAACCCATCCTCACTATGAATATTTCAACATATGAAAGAAGCATCCTTACCTCAAAGGCAGGATTTCTTCACTAAATCCAGCCAAATCTCTAATTTTCTTCTTCCACACATGAATCTTCTTCTCAGGGTCGAAATTTGAGCACTGTTTTTGACTGGCTGAATTTGTGGCATCTTGTTTCTGGTGAGCTGGTTGCATGCTAAAGGGAGATGATCCGAAAGAGAATGTAAGAGATTTCTGTCCTATTTGTTGTGGGAGTGTTGTGGGATTTGTCAAGGTTGTTGTGAGAAGTGACTTTTGTGGCTGGCCTAATACAGTGGGAGTTTTGGCAATCCCTGAGGACTGACTGGTTTGCTGTGTACAAGATGGCTGATTTGGCACAAGGAGAACCTGATTATCTGCCCCTGGTACGACCTTCAACAAAATCTGTTTGTCACCAATATTTGCTAAAACAAGTGACTGGTTTGATTTGGTATCTGAGCGAGGTGGAGGCATTTTAGAAGTTAGATTTGGCACAGTCTGGTTGGATAGTTTGAGATTTGGATGAGATTTGGACAATGAGTTCACAGATGTATTGGAGGGTTTCAGTACACCAGGCTTGACTCCACCAGTCCCCTTCTGTTGAAGTACAGAGTTTGTATTGGGTGTGAAGGAACCAGCGTTAAGTAGAGACTTCAGTTTAGGTTTCCCACCAGCTTCAGACCCTTGAAGAATATGAGTTGGCTTGGCAACTGACGTGGAACTCGGCTCACTCTCAGACGGAACCAGTTTTAACCCTGTTGGTGTGACCTTCAGGACAAGGTTTGTAGTCTTTGTGGAAGGAGATGCACTAGGCTGAGGTATAGACACTGACCCTGATGTCTTAGGAGTTGAGGTAGGTGTAGCAGGTGACTTGTTCAAGGCACTGGGGTCGGGCTGCTGTGTGCCAGCTCCGTGTGGGGTGCCCAGCTTGTAGGGAAGCAGCAGGAGGTGACCTTGCTGGTCCTTACATCGCATGTACATAACACCAGGCTGTGGAGTCAGCTCGGCCGAGGTAGGAGACACTGTGGAATGTTTATCTTCTTGCTTAGGACTTGTGATAATGTCACTATGTAAAACACTCTTAGTTTTTAGATGAATGACTTTGGGAGTACTGTTTGTTGTTATATTGCATTTGGGTGCCATAGAGGCTTTACCATTGACTTTGGGTGGACTATTCATATCTTGAGCACCATTTTGAATACAACTGTCCTTGTTTCCATTTGTATTGCCCACTTCAGTCTTTACCGAGTTAGATTTGACACTGTTCTCTGTATCAACTTCCATTGAAACTTCTGTCCTCTGCCTAACATCTGCACTGAACACACTATCATCAGGCCGATTTTCAATCGTCGTATTCACATTGTCACTGAAGTCATCTGATACTTGTTTGCTATGCAGACGGCCTGAGTCAGACGACAACGGCAGAGGAACTTCATTCTGTGATGTCTCTCGCTCCAACTCAATCTCCACAATCTGTAATACATTACTCAAATTTAACTCTTAAGTATCTGAATGTATAATACTCAAACAGACTGATTGAGTTTGGTTTTATGCCGCTTTTAGCAATATTCCAGCAACATCAAGGCGGGGGACACCAGAAATGGGCTTCACACATTGTACCCATGTGGGGATTCGAACCCGGGCCTTCAGCGTGACGAGCCAATGCTTTAACCACTAGGCTACCCCACCGCCCCTGTATAATACTTAAAAGAAATGAAAGAACACCTATTCTTTAAATTGACAATCGTTAATCTGTCATATCAAAGAATAGGGTACTCTTTAACTTCGCTTGATTTGTTTATATCAAAGCAACCTGAAAGGAATATCCCACTCAGACACATAACACTGACTCCGAGCCGACCAGTCCTTGTTTTACCCATTAATGCCGAGCACCAGGCAGGGAACAAGAAGTACCATATTTTAATGTCTTTAGGTATGACGCGGCCGGGTGTAGTACCTGCGACCTTCCACTCTATGGGCAGACACTCTAACCACTACACCATGAAGGCAGTGAAGTTCAGGAAGTGTACTCACAGTTTCAGCACCAAGCGTCTGTAGACCAGTGCAGGTTTTGTCCAGCTGAAACAAAATGGTTAAGTTAATTTGTCAAACCTAACTGATATTAGTAATCACCATTCCTTAGTTTGTTTGATGTTTCCTGCCACACATGATATGACAGCTTTCTGTAAGCAACCAAGTCAGGATTAGACAAACCAGTGGCTGACATTGTCAGTACTGACCTACCGGGAGATGATGACATACAGCATCAAAGTCAGTGAATTTCGGCCACCTCATCCAGTCAGCCACCTCATACTTCAAGTGTAGTTTCCTCTTACAACAAGCATGGGCTGCTGAGGATCAAATGTAAAGCAGGATCTCCAAAGATCCAGAGCTGTTTGGTAGTTTTCCTGACTCTTTATTCACAATATCTAACAGAATGTACAAGTACTAAACTGGCGAAATTGACTGTTCAAAGCACAGGAAATAAAGAATCTTGTATAAAGACAAATACAAGCAAATGTCTAGAGAGAGTTTTGTTCAGAATCTGCTGCAGCTACATCCCAGACTATGACATCTTCCGGTGTCACAACAGTGGGTGTATTACCTTCAGGTTGTGGATAACATCGACCCGCTTGTTTCGTGGGTCCAGGAAGTGAAGTTGGACACGGACCGGGAACTCCCCCCAACCTCTGCGAGTTAAGTGGTATGGGGGTTGTCTGTAAGGAGAGGGCAACCCATGAACCACAGAAAGGTCTTGAACCAGAACCAGGTGTTGATTTCATAACACAACTTTGGACAATGCATAGACTTGTTAATCAAATCAATAACACCAAAATTTGTTACGGAAAAGGTGAAAACTGGGCTTTTCAAGTCAGTTAACTCTCTTCCCTTGGGAAAATGCTCATGAGGTGGAAATGTTTAGGATTTTAAGTAATATGATTGAAGTGAAGGAGTGAGTGAGTGAATATAGTTTTACGCCGTTTTAGCAATATTCCAGCAAAATCAGGGCGGGGTACACCAGAAATGGGCTTCACACATTGTGCCCATGTGGGGAATCGAACCCGGGTCTTCGGCGTGACGAGCCGACGCTTTAACCACTAGGCTACCCCACTGCCCCCTTGAAGTGAAGGAGGAAAGTGCAATGTGTTGGCTCAGGATGAAAAAATAATTCAGTTCATTCTAGTTCTGCCAGTACTTTAGTGCCACTGTCAATAGGTTTTACTCTGATTTTATTCATATAATGAGAATTTTGTGTGAAATATATGCAAAAGTCACAACAAGACAACTCACGTTATTTCCACAAGATCATTTGGCTTGTAGCTGGGATGCAGGAAGAACCACACCTTCTTCACAAAGGTGTCAATGTTTGGTTTGTCCTTTGGTCCGCGTACATACACCATCCACTTGTGAGTTGACTGGTCATTGACCTCCCTACGCTCCAGGGGTATGAATCTGAACACATGACACATGTTAACCAAGTGAAAGTATATCCCGGACAACCACTACTATAACTACACCAACAGTTATCTCAGAAGCAAACATAAGGGTATCAGCTAGCACAGAGAGTGAAGGACTAGTGTAAACTTTATTTCTTTAATCTGAACCAAACAGGGATTTAAACCCAACTTCTTGGCTTAGCAAAATGTACAGTATCTCAGGTAAGTTATGTGTAAAAAATCAGGGAAGAAGAATTTTATAAGTATGTATCAAACGATTTACTTTGAGATATTTCCAACAATGATTTTCTTTTTGATCTTGAAGCGTGCACCCCTGGTATCCACGATCTTGTCAGGGGAAAGAATTATAGATGGTGGAGCAGACTCCAGTGGCTGCAACAAAACACTAGGCTAAACACATGCCTGAACAATGCAAGCAAATATCAATATGTTTTCTGGCCTATTACATCATCCATTCTAGAGATGTTATGATGAAAGTCAAATATGGAGACTACTTTTGATTCTGTCTTGTTTTGAGTTCAAAATGGAAGAAATATTTTCAAAACTTTACTGTTTTTGGAAAACTGGTGGCCATCTTGGATTTTGGAAGCACTCATATTTTGCTACATAGCATGGACAATATCTTAATTAACACACTGAGACACAAATACGTTGAAAATCTGAGAGAAATTCTGTTTTTAGGAGCTGAAACAAAGATAGTGTAATGTAACTGGCGGACATCTTGAAAAATGGTGGTCATCTTGGAATTTTGAGTGGCCAACGTTATTTTTTCAGTAAGTGTACCAAAGTGAACATGCATGCAAATTTTGTTGCTTGTATCACAAAGTGAACGATTTTTCCATTATCTGCCCTACTAAAGAGCACACCTTAACAGATGAGGATCCATCAGTGGCTGAAGGTGTTTTCTCACTCTCCATGAGATGATCCTGGGGCCAGACATCAGATCCTGTTTCAAACTCCCCATCATGGGCTGTGTTGCTGGTGACTGTAGCCGGGGCCTTCCCAAGCCTGGTCTTCACTGTAGGATGGATAGACGGGGGCTGGCATTTGTCCTGTACAAAATGACAAATGGGAGCAGTGTCGCCAGGTTGCAAGCAAGACCCACAAGCTGTGGATGCTTTTTCATATAAAAAATATGCAGCTTATTGTGAAAATGAATTTACAAATAAGTTTACAGAAGGCCATAAGGACCACTATAGATTTGAAACAACCTGCCCTACACAATATTTACCAGCCATGGACCTCCGGCAGGTGCCTATTCGAACACTACCGGGGAGTTTACCCTGACATCAGAGTGAGTGAGGTGAATAAAGCACTAAACCCGTGAAGATCTGTGTTACTATTGGTCTTCAGCAACTCATGCTTGTCGTAAGAGCCCACTAACAGGATTCTGTGGCCAGGCTGTTGATCACTGGATTGTCTGGTCCAGATTATTTACTGACTGCCGCCATATATCTGGAATACTGCTCAGCACGGCGTTAAACAACAACCAACCAACGAGTAACGCACTCTGTCATTACTTTTCAATTCATTCATCAGCCAGTTCTACATGTCAGTCAGAAACTGCAACCTTCATATTGTAGATCACATTTCAGTGTCAAACATTCTCAAAGAAGTGAACTGTTGGATTAGAAGTGAATTCATACTTACAGGTTAACATCAAAACTCTTTACCCTTTCAACCACATGAACATGATGAATGAACTCCTTGTCAGTTACAAATCCTAGTTGTTCTCATCCAACTTCCATCTTTTGACCTGCTCTTTCAGTGGATCATGGAACCCCTTAACATAATTGCTAACAGTGAATCATTTTCCCACATCTAAGTAATAACCAAGTCATTATATAAACCCCATATCCAGCTACCTTGGTTCCTGGGATTGATGTGGAGTAGTGACAGGCCACAATGCAGGCTCGCAGTCTGTCTACAACTAGGCGGGACTGGTTCAGTTGCTGAAACACAGACAGACAACCTGTGACAGTTGTGTTCCCTATCATGCAAATATTCAGGTCATGTGATCACATGTAAACAGTCTCATTGTGTCAACAGTTTTGCTCAATATTCGACTGACAACACTATGAGTGTCAATAAGCATGAGCCCTCTGACCTACCTGATCTGCAACACTGATCTCCGCCTCCTTGTGTCGAATCTCAGCCTCAAACTGGGCCTTAATGATGCTCTCAATCTTCTTAATGGTGGCTTCCTTGGCTATAATAGAAAGCAACACAAAAACATAATTTTCATTGTGAGTATAAGATATTCAACTAAAATTGCATGTGGTAATTACTTCCAACCCAGTAATTACTTATATCAACTCAGTTTTGCATATATTAATACAGTTTGTGACCAACACTAAATATGACCCATTTCTTCATATTTGAAAGAATTCTGGAGGCCAGTGAATAATGCTGGAGCAATGCTGATCTCAGTATCTTTATTAAATTCATACCTTTACTCAGAGATGACCCCTGCCTGAGTGAGGACCTGAGAGCACCTCAAAAGACTGAGGGGGCTGTAGGGAAGCTTAAGTGGTTGATGATGATTTTAGAGGGGGGTTCCCACCCATTTTGTTCTTTGAAGGTAGGTCATCAATTGTGTGCTCATGTACCAGGGGATATGCTTAAAAATTAAGGGAAGGGGGAGGGAGAGTCATTGATTTTGTACATGACATGCAGGGGGCTAACTTACTTTCAACATAAATTTTAGTGTGTGTGTATGTGCATGCGTGTCATTCACATTGTACATGTTTCTCCATAAAAATCATCTTCACCCCCTGTCTAGCCATAAATTATGAACGGTCCCTTAAAGCATTTGTTCATCACGCTGAAGACCCTGGTTCAATTCCCCACATTGGTATAATGTGTGAAGCCCATTTCTGGTGTTTCCCCACTGTGATATTGCTGGAATATTGCTAAGAGCGGCGTAAAACTAAGACTGAGCCAACAACTGTGAGGCTTTTAACATGCATAAATGCTCATGAACGAGCTAATCATTCAGACAAGCATATCAAATCACTGCACCTTAGAAAGAAAGTTAATCAGACTATTCCCAGAGTAAATGATACAGGCTGAAGCTTTATTATATTGAACATTTCATACCCCTGGTAATTTCTGAGTAGCACACAAAAGTGTGTACCATCAAAGTAACATTTGTGCTTTGTTTGATAAAACTGGTTAATAAAAACACCTTCTTCAGCATAAGCAGAGTTAGTTATACCCTATCACTAGGATCTCACCATCTTCCTCCAACACTCTTTGTCGCTTAGCCTGCTGGTCTGTGACATCTTCGTAATCCGGGTCAATGTCGATGTGAGACCGCTTGTTACTCATTATTGTTCTCAGCTCACTCAGGGCAGTTGCACCTTTCTTTCAGCAACATTGTCACAATTACCAGGCTGAAAAGTAACACATCACTTTTAAGTCACTATGTACTTATGATTCCATAAAATATTAAAAACATGGCTTGACAATTTTACTACCATAAAGTGTTTTCACCATAATAATAAATACATAAAACGTTTATGGTTTACACTTTCCCCTACATGACAGAAATATTTTTGATGCCACATTGTATTTCAATGCAATCACTTTTAACTTATAGATACCATTTTAGAATTATTTGTCTAAAATGTGGTCAAGAAAACTATGAAACAGAAATATAGTGCGAAAATGAAAGGTATTATTACAGCGGGAAATGACTAAAGCCTCTAGCTGTTTGAACGAAAATGCAATAATTGTATATATCATGCTAAATATTTCATAGATGTGAAACAATGTAGCACGTCAAATCAGAAAGGAAGTGAATATTGTACGTTTTTCCTCGAGAAGTTGGTCCGGTGGTACCGAATAAGATGTTTATATGTTCATATACATTAGTGTATTAGTTAACTGAAAATTACACTTTTGAAACAGATTTTAAATCTTAATACATAATAGCTTTTATGTTGGTTACAGTTTGTTCAAAATATATATTTACACACATCGTTGGAGTCTGTAAACATGGTAAACACGAGTTCTTGATTATTTGGAAAACGTATGGATCTTTACCACCAGCTTGTCTCTGTCGAATGATTCAAATCTGAAACATATGCGTTAAGAGACAAGTAACGTTCAGTTAAGAATACTGTCGGTTAGATGGCAAGGGTGGTGGGGGCGTCAGTGCTCTTCCGTGGTACTATGAAATCACTTGAGCACCTGTTCGTGGGTGCCGCCATTTTGTGAAAATTAATCCACTTTGAAAATTAGAGTTATCTCCCCTATCCCACATATTTGTGTCAGTTTGTGCGACAATAACGTCTGTCAGTTATCCATACAAAAAGTTAGCTATCTCACTTACTCAGTGCACCACTGATAAGTACTGTTTGTAATTGTTGTTCATGCACCAAAATTGGGAATATTAATCAAATTAATTTCTTCTTAATGGTTAATATTTAATGATTTGATATTTCGTTTTGAAATGGTAGAATATTTGTGAACTATATCTGTTTGCCAGTGCACAAAGCCTCTTTGAAGTAAAGTGAGTGAGTGAGTTTAGTTATACGCCGCTTTTAGCAATATTCCAGCAATATCAAGGCGGGGGACACAAGAAATGGGTTTTGAAGTAAAGGCGTAGAGGTGTTGGTTATCTTTTTTCTTCATATTACACGGATAGTTTATCTTTGATGATGCTTAAAGAACTTGTGAAATGTTAGTTCAAACAGTGCATATTAATAAAGATATACTTGAAATAATATAGAAGGTCGTGTAGTTTCATAGCTATTCGACTAACTCATGGCACATATCTGTATGAAATGGCTCGTTGAACATCGCCGTTTTCATGGACGATTGCACACTGGTTCGTCTGGTCTCGATTTGATTATTTAGATCCTGATATTGTTCACTGCAGGGCAAAACACCATCCACCAACCCCTTGCATCTCTTTATCAAATTGTTCACTGAAAATAACCCCAAAAATATTAAATGTATTTGTACTGTAATTAGAACTCATGCCAATAATGGTTGTCACCCCCTTCATTTTTTTTAATTGGAGAGGGGTTGTGGGGTGGGTGTGTGAGGTGTGTGTGGGGTTGGGGTGGGGAGGTGGGTGACAACCATTATTGGCATGAGTATATTTTAGACGTCAATTATTTCTGTGATTTTATGATAGTGTCTTATAAGCCCCAAACTGGCTGCATGGTTGTTAAGATTTTTTACTTACGCTATAATCATGATTTTATACTGCATTCTTAACTTGTGACACGTTAAGAAACTATTTCTGTCTGTCTGTCTGCCATATACACAAGTTAATAATACACTGGATCACTGATGACAACGGGACGATAACTGTATCTAACGCCGCAACATAACACAGTGACTTGTCCCCCAAAAGGCAGTGCGAGCTTTTGTTATCGTCACTGACAGTAGTGCTTAGACATTTTGTACGATCCTACGTCTCGTCCGAACCACAGTAATCAAAGTCACACTGTGTTGTCATGATTATACAATTAATAACACCAGACACCTGTTGGGTGTATGGTTGATTGATAAACCAACCCGTGGTGATTACTTAGTGGATTATTTATGCTCTGGATCCACTGATCGATTTACATCTTCAGAAGGGCGTCGGACCGGGTAGCCGCAATAATAAAAGTGTGTGTTCCAGCGCGCAGAACTTCCGGTCCTGAGCCAGAAGAAGAATGTGTCCAAAGCCTCAAGTTATGCTCTCATTTTCTCAGGCTAAAGATGTTTGTGTGAATATGTGGAGTATTTTAAGGAATACCAATTTGTTACCTTTGTATGACACAGAACAGAACGTTTAGTGCTTTCAGACTGATATCAAAGACTTTTGATGGTGACGGAACATTAAGGCTAACACATGATTTTGCATGAATCAACACATAATTGCGTACCGTTGATGATATTATCCCAAAATGTCTCATATTATCATTAGAGAACACTGTCAGCTTCGGAACTGACAAAACTGACATCCACAACAATGTATTGGATCTTGTCTTTTTCTGTCTTTATATTTGCGAAAATAAATAACAGATATTTACAGAAATACGCAAAGAGGTATCGACAGAACACGTGGGCGGTGTATTGTAGGTGCGACCACGATAGACGACCAGGGTGTGTCGCAAAAACATCAATGCTAAAGATAGCTCAATCAATAATCGGCTATTCCCCCACCATTTGTCGAACATTCGTTTTCACGGCCTGGCATGTGCTGCTATCTGGTGAGGCTTTGCTGCTGGGGGTAGTCAGGGGCTTTCAATGGCATTTAGACGTGATGCACATAAGCAGCCTGAAGTTAGCAGCCGGTTCGTGTTTCGTTATTCGTCTTTCGAATAAGGAATAACGTGCTAGCAGCGGGTTCGTTATTCAAACGCTTTAAATGGAATATCTATAGTAGAGCTGTCACATATATACACTGAAACTGGGTTCCATTCATAGGTGTACCAAATGAGAACGAGGTGTTTAATTATTCAAAACTTCTGAATAACGAAACACAAATCAGCACTGGGTTCGTTATTCCCTGTATGCCCATCAATTCTATAAAATGCAAAATAAATATAGCCTACCATATTTCCAGAGGGTTCGTGTTTCGTTATTCGTCTTTCGAATAACGAATAACGTTCTAGCAGCGGGTTCGTTATTCAAACGCTCTACATGGAATATCTATAGCAGTGCTGTCATATATATACATTGACACTCATGTAATAAGAGAGTGCGGGTTCCATTCACAGGTGAATGGCCAACTTGAGCATGCTGTCTACATTTTAAAATACTGACCCTGCCTTATTGTGTGTTAACAGACAATGTGTAACAATGTGTCTATGCTTTCATGAATTACACAACTGGTCAGGTGATGGTGACACGAGAGCTGAAGTAGGATATCTCATTGCCCTCCGAACTGACAATGTCTACTGCTAGTTCACTGAATGTGTTAGTGTTTGCTGGAAACTGTGATCGTAGTCTCACAACTGGAATTGATGCAATGATTTTATTTATCTAGACACCTAGACAACCACTTCCCAAATAGTAAATCTTGGTTTTCTTACTGGACAATTACTGGACAACACTTAGTAACTAACAACTGATTGGAAACATCTTAGACGGCCTTACATTTGGTCAGATTGTTAGACATAAACAAAATGAAAAACCCATGCTAGTAAGGTTTTCGTAATTCTAAATAACCGAATAACTACGCAGGTTTGGGACAACGGTACACCTTTAAGATGAAGCTGATGTGTTAATCTTAGTCGATTTGACGACTTTACTATAGTTATTTGATATACACCCTTTAAAGACGACTAAGGAAACATACGATATATTTGTTATCTAACGCGTAGACACACATACACTGAACAACGAACCCAGTGCTGGTTGGTTTTTTGTTATTCAGAGGTTCTGAATACTTACACACCTCATGCTCATTTGGTACACCTGTGAATGGAACCCGCAATCTCTTATTACATGAGTGTCAATGTATATATATGACAGCACTGCTATAGATATTCCATATAGAGTGTTGCTGAATAACGAATAACGAAACACGAACCCTCTGCTATGGTAGGCTATATTTATCTTGCATTTTAGAACGTTATTCGTTATTCGATTGGTACAAATCTCTTATTACATGAATAACAGCACTGCTATAGATATTCCACACGAACCCGCTGCTAGAACGCTAAAAGACGAATTCAGGCTGCTATGCGAACCCAGTTTTCGTTACTGAATAAAACACCTCATGGGCGTGAATGGAACCCGCAATCTCTTATGGTTTGTCGGCATGGAATATACTGCTGAGAACGTCGCTCTCGAACCCGCTCTAACTTCAGGGTTGCTAAATAAAGAAATTTATGGTCGACTACCATAGATTCTCGCCTTTATGGGGGTAGTCAGTTACGAAACGTTCACGGTGGGCACCGTGTTGATGCGTTATCGTCTTGAAACACCGAAAAGCTACACCAATATGGCGCGCATTACGCAAAGTTGGCGCGAGTATGTTGTTCCAGTATTACTTCCAATGACTCTTCAATGAACAACATGCTGTCGCGTTCTGGAAGTTCTTGAGCGGCAGAAAGCATTACCGAGCCAACCCCAAATTTGCCACGTTGACGTTAGCTAGTAGGACGTCCCCCAAAACGCCCACGCCTATCTATCCAGCAAGTCCAGAAAGAAGCTGGTTTCATCTGAAAAAGTTACAATCGACGACTTCCACTGTTTCCTGTCTGTAAAGAACAAACGTCTAGATAGGCTGTGTCGATTTGTTGACGGTGGTACAAGACGTTGTCGCAGTGCATGTGGAATATTTCTAATCGTTATGAACTTGAACTCCTGTGGATTGGCTCAAGTTAACAGCGACTTAATTAGTTGTGTGGGCTAGTATGAGCTGACGAACGGATAATGAGTGTGTGAGTGAGTTTAGTTTTAAGCCGCACTCAGCAATATTCCAGCTATATGGCGGCGGTCTGTAAATCTTCGAGTCTGGACCAGATAATCCAGTGATCAACAGCATGAACATCGATCTGCGCAGTTGGGAACCGATGACATGTGTCATGGGTTGCTGAAGACCTATTCTACCCCGGATCTTCACGGATCGAATGGATAATGAAAACCAACACTACTAATATAGCTCAGAGAGATTATTCGAACTTTCGTATCAAGAATGACACTCTACCAATATTCACGGAAGAATGGCCTGGTCGACATACACTTTTCGGGTGTGTTTAGGCGTCAGGATGTAGTTCGAAAACGCGCTGGCAGTCAGTATTTATAGCTTTCACATAGGCGTAGGAACAGTTTAAAAGTTGGGGGGGCAAGATTTCGAAATTGATAACGGGGGTGGGGTGGAGAGAGGAGATATATGAAAAGGAAAGACGAGTTCACTTGCTTTGCAATTTCTCCACAAAGAGTGTCCCAGCCCTTGTCTGCAGCTTTAGAATACTTCACAAGAAGGTCTTTATAATAACTTATTCTCTTTATACTTGGTCTTAAATATCTGAAAAATAAGAAATTGGAGTCACTGTCATTTTTTCTTTATGATAATCATATTTTGGGTGCTGACAAATAGAACAATAGGGTACTGAAAAACAATAGTTTTATACTATAAATATATTATAATTACATTCAATAACAAGGCAGAAGTGAGCACAGCTCACATACCCCCGCTTATAGTCTGATCGCCTTCAATACCATTATTGAATACCAAAATAATATTTTAGGAAAACTTTCAATTTTTGCATCATGCAATTGAAAGCCAAAACCCACAATGGCACCATAAGGGTAAGTACCATGCCAAATTTGAAGTTTGTAAGTGCTACAGTTTCTAAATTATGCTCAGAGAAACCATTCCGGACGCACGGGCGGACGGGCGGACGGGCCGACGGGCTTAGCGCTATATACCAGCGACTACGTCGTAGCGGGGGTATAATAATGCAGCTATTCTTATTTCATACATTCATTCGGCTTTCAGATAAAACCAGCTCTCTCACTGCCAATGTATGAGTTTGAAATCGTGTCTTATTGTTATTGTTTAGATTTTCAATAAATAAATCAAACAGCACCTATTATACTTAAAATATGGTTATTACTGTAAACTAAATGTTACTGTATAGACTGCACTGTAATGTCAATGTATGTTGTCAACTTACCGCTGATTCGAATCCATGTTGGCTGTTAATAACAGCCTGACTGCCTCTACTTTCACTTTTGAGTGACATGAATTAAAAAAATTGGATTCTATCATTAGCGGAAATTTTATTTTTGATCATGTTATTTTTTCAACGTTACCAGAGGCTTGAATTGGTGTTTAATTCTCTATTATGGTCCCTAAAAAAATTCCAGCTTGTAAAAATATGGGGGGGCAGCTGACCCCCCTGTCCCCCCAGTTCCTACGCCTATGTTTCATTGTTCTGACGTTTGATCATAACGCTTATATTTCATGATCCAAACTTTAGGAGTTATCTCCCTCGGTCGCTCCTGACAAATATGGCGGCGAAAGAAATAAGCAGACGTCTGCGTCAAAGACAAATTATAAATATCGACGGATCAAAAGTCAATTCTTACAGGTAAATAAGCTTAACATCTAACAACAACCTACGTTTTGTTTTAATTGATGTTTTACTCTGATATAAGCATTATTTGGTAGAAACGTTAATAAAGATTCCACGTGGGACGGCACGTTGCAAACTCACCGGTGACGCCTGAATTTGTACCCCGTGAAACTTAGTAAAGTAGTTTCAACTTATTTAATTTTAGTTGGGGAAAAATACATCTTCAATTTATTTTTGTATCATTACTACACATGAGATTAAACGTTATTTAAAAAACATTCTTCCTTTACATCCAGATCCTGATTGACAGATTTATCATTTACAGAGACTTGGCTGATGGGCGTAGACTTGTGGTAAGGCCAGTACCTCCAGTCAAAAACATGGACACCTGGGTTGTATCCCATTAGAATTATCGACCGACCAAGGACAGGATTTTGCCGGGTTCATTACATTGGTATCTAATTGAATGACATAACCTAGTGGTTAGTGGTAAAGTGTAGAATTTCTACAAAACACTAGTACCGATTTATTCAGCGTTTGTGTAATGATAGTTTAACTAAGTTCTGCTGGGACCAGCACTAAGGTCCGAACTGTAAAGAAAACCAGATTACCCAAAGGTCCGAATATGACAGATTCCACTGTATTTTGTTTGAAGATGTTTGGAACTTCTAAAACGTACTTTATCCGACAGATATTTGTAAACTGTGTTTCTGAAACTGAATTTCTGCGCCCAAAATGGGCCTTTGTGTTTTAGTATTTTTTAAAATCACAATAAAAATCACAAAATATTTTCTTACACAAAACTTAAGAGATTTACTTTTTCAGGATGGAGCACTTCATATGACGAAGTAATTAAGGTTGAGGACATCGTTGACACTACTCCACCAGACAGACTACCACTTAGACAACTACAGATTGAAATAAAGAAGCACTGAATAACTCACACACAGACAGCAAGTTGTTTATTCGAGTACCTATAACCAGTGATGATTTCGAGGTAATTAAACAGATTGGTGAGGTTTACCAGACCAGGAGAGACAGAACAGTGTACGTGATCCTCCTCAGACAATGTTTAGAGCCCATACTGGGGTCGGGTGGGATTACAGAGTCATCAATGCTCAAGGTGATAACTTTTTGTCAAAACTGACACAGTCAAGTTTTGGTTTGGTAAGCGGAGGTCACTGGTTGATTTCACAGTCTTTCCAGACCACGTAGAGGAGTGTTTCCTCGATAGAGGCTATCAACTTTCATTCACCTTTGTCAAAGCCCCAGGAAACGTGTCCCGACTGAAAGATCTCCTCAATGCCACCAGTTTATAGTCATATAGGCAAGAGTCCAGCATGAAAAGTTACAGTTTACGTCTCATCATGGTAGTCATTTCAAAACTGACGTTATTTAACATATTGCAGAGTAACTTTTGGGAAAATCAGTTGACCAAAGAAAACATGGAATCTTTCATTAGCAAGTTAGAGGACGAAATTGGTGTGTCTTATATTGTCAGCGAAAGGAAAAGGACAATATGAAATCAGAATTATTCAGACTCAGAAACAAGCAGCAACGTGTAAAAGGAAAGGTGGAAGGCAGTTCAGACATTTTTAAGCCAATCTTTCTAAAAAAAAGAATACAAGTGGAATGTAAGTATAGATGGACATCGCAGTGAATTAAAAGTTAATGAAATAAAACAAAACTTGGAGTGCATCATTGATAATTTAAAACATGAAAACCAGCAGTTAGAAACTAAACTAGTGGAAGCACTAAAACCCGAATGTAAACTGAAAGTAAAGGCTCCCAGACGGTCCAGGACAGAGATCGGAAAAGGAAAATACTAGCTGACTGTACTCACTCTTATGCAAAGAAAAGGAAAATTGAGCAGTGTAAGGATGCACTATCTTTTGTTGAAGAGGACAACACCAAGTTTTGTCAATACTAATAGAAAATTGGCAAACACGATGAAATTATCCTTGAAAAAGACAAAGAAATAAGGGAAGACAGCTTGAATAGACTCTTGTATGTATTAGATGTGTTTTAATGTAAGCAACAATGCTTATCATGAACTTACTATGCTGTTCAAAAATCTTCCCCAGATCTCACAAAGTAAAGAGACATATTCGCAGTTAAACAGTAACTTTATCATAAAGGAAACTCCAGACGGATTAGGATATGAACAGTCACTCCGAGAGCGGTTACATGCTGTTGTGCCAAATTTGATCGCAAATGACCCAGATGCTTATATTGACGGGACATGTCTTTAAGTAAAAATCTCGGCAGATGGGACACGGATCGGGAAACACTTACATGTGATAAACGTGGCTTTTACTATCCTTAACGATAGTAAATGTGGTTCTGCGCTGGGAAATTACCCTCTAGCCATTGTATGCACTAGGAAACGACACTATGAACTTACTCAGGCCCTTTCCAATTTAAGGAAGGAAACAGATGAATTAAATGGAACGTGGATCTCCATAGCTGGTGTACAGTTGAAACTTACTCTTTATCTAGGTGGAGATTATAAGTTCTTGCTCATTGCTGTAGGAATAAGTTCTATTGCATCTCAACACGCATGTATATACTGCAAGTGTTCAAAACAGGAACGTTATCGTGTCGAAGAAAAATGGTCAATGTCGGATCCAAACAAAGGGGCGCGAATTGATTATAAGGCATCGAATAGTGACAAAATGCAGAGAAAAACAAAAACTGATTATTCTTTATCAAACGATCCTTTGTTTCCTAACATACCTCTAAGAAACGTGGTGATTGACCAACTGCATCTCTTACTGAGGGTTACAGATAAGCTGTTCAGTCTTCTTGTGTGTGAATTGAGACTGTTGGACAATGTAAAGACAAACACTTGTTTCAAAGCTGGCCTTGATAGAAATAAGCTTAAACACATGTCTAGACTGGAGAAACAATTAAAAGGAGCAGGATAAACTTTGAATTTTTATCAACAAAGATACACGGAAAATAGAGTTTCGTGATTTGCAAGGTCCCGAGAAATTGAAACTCTCAAAGGTATTTAAAGCCTCTGAATTACTTGACGATGAAGAGAGGGCAGGCGTTATACAATCCGTCTGGGATGGGTTTCACTCCATAAACGATTTAGTGAAATCAAGTGCACCAAATGTGAATGAAGTGTCTTCTGAGATTAATTCATGGATCAAGCTGTATGTAGATGCGTATCAGAGATGTGATGTTACCCCGTATATTCACATCCTTCAGCATCATGTTCCTGAACTGATTGGAATTCATGGAAATTTGATTGGATTTACACAGCAGGGGCTAGAAAAACTTAACGATATCGTAACTAAACAGTATTTCAGAGCAAGTAATCATGGAAAAACGTCCTTGAAACAAATACTCCAGAAGCAAAACCGAATCACCTTGCTGGAGAATTATAAAGGGTCAAAATGAAAACTGGCACACAGTTAACTACTAGCTAGTTCGAGTGACGTAGACTGAGTGGTCTCACCTCACAGAAGTGTTTAACATGCAGAGGAGGAAGTTTAACTAGTAAGAATTATGTTAAAAGTCTGATGTTTCCTCGCCGCGATATGCTACATGATATAGCACTCTTGCCGACAGTCAAGTTTCTTTATTGGCATACATAATATCAAAACTTTTCTCCTCTTTAATGGAACAAATGCACAGGAGCCGACTTCTGGATTACACTGTCTGCAAGAGTACAAATTCCTGTACTTTTAGTGGTTGTATTCGAGGAGGGGCTAAAACTCAGTAAGACACCTCACGCCAGAACTCAGCCTTACAACACTTTAACCTCGACTTTAACTATGACCACAGTGAGCCCTGGTGGCGAAGATGTGGGTTTGAGACTCGCATCATTCAACCACGAAAGTAAAGAATTTGTACTACTGCAGGTAGTTTGCTTCTTTGTATTCTTGTCTTTATGGTTAACAGTTTTATTCTTTGGAGGGGTAGATATGCTCTGTCAATGTTTTGACATCTAATGAGTTTGCCTATTTAATGCAATTATATTGTCTTGTTTTAAGACTTATTTTTGTTCAAGCAAGCAATTCCGTGTTGATGTCGGTTGGGTAGGAGAGCTGAATGCAAAGAAGCCGTGCTTATGCTTGCTTTTGGTTTAGATGATAATTTTCACCACATGAAAAATAAATTTATTATTATCTTTTGTTATGAAATATACCTAAGGATGAGGTATGATAGTTTCAGCTTGTGATTGCTGTGTGCAAGGTTGAGTAAACTCATGTTTGGATGAACGTTTAATATCATTCGGATGTTGTTTAGAAACCAAGATGTAAAGTGATTGAGATAAAATATCAGTATATCACCGTGCGTCTGTATGTCCCTCTCCTTTGAGGAAACCGTTATTTGATTTGAGAATGTTATTATGTTTGGAGCACATCAAAATCTAGTCTGTATACGAGTGTGCTTTCAAATAATGTATGCGTACATGTTTCCTATTGCTGTGAATGAATAGCAATGTCCCATGTCGAAAATAACATTGTGAATGATAGCGTTAGGTTTATTTTTAAATGTTTACAGTTTGACAAAGACAAAACTTGATTTTTCCGTTAACATAACGGAAACAAAAGTTAAACCATTTCTGGTTCGCCTTACTGTATTTACATTAAGTTTTGAGAGCTAAAAGGTAGCTGATCTTGCTTTTCGAACTTTTTCATGTTTGTAGGGAACATCGATCAGTTTAGTGTTTTCAATTTAGCTTCCTGGTTAAGGTAAAATACAATGAAGTCATTAGCCTCCTATGTTTCCATAAGAAATGAGTTTGTTAAAATTTTGTAGGCAATAATTACATGGTTTTTTTAATTAAATGCTCAACACATAGATAAAAAAAAACGCTTCTTGAATGAGTTTAAGGTTCGGTGAATAAAGTTAAGTCACTAATGGGATTGGAAATTTCATTTTATGGTTCATGTTATTTAATTTTTAGCTCCACAGGCCTGAAAGGCCCGATAGGCGTGTGGCATGGCACGCAATCCGGCGTCCGGTCATCCGTCTGCTCTAACAACTGAGTGCATGGGTCATATCTAATTTGCATATTTGACCTTGCTATGATCTTTACGCCTATGTATTTGTGTGGGATTGTTTGAGATATCCTCTTCCTCCAAACAACAAAGAGACCCGAAGCTCACACTTTACATGTTCCACGTACTTTATCTTCGTCAGTGTTGCCCATGAGTAGTAAGCTGATGGTGTTTGTATTAGATATTAAAGTTGATCGCCAGCAGGCTACACAGCATAATTCACTTTCTGCAGAGCCCGTAGCGCCGTTTTAATATGGTAAGTTGTTTGGTTTACCAATCTGTCATCAGGAAATGACATATAAATATATGTAGCAGCATGGAGTGCATTTATGTTGGATGAATTAATACAATAAAAGGAATCGCAAACATATCCTTGTGTTGAAAATATCGATGAACATGGGATGGGGAATGTCTTAGAAACTGCTTGTTAAAATGTATCTGGACCGGCATTTGTCATTCATGAATTTTCGTTATATTTTATATTTTCGTTAAAACAAAACAAATCACAGGCATGTCCGATGAGTCACAGCCCACGTGCTTCATGTTTATACACAACTTGATGTGCACATAGCACTACGATAAATTACTGAACTACAAAACCTTAGCGTTGAGAGATCGACCCGGTACTTGTATTTTACATGTAATTATACCATGCATGGGAACATAAGAATGTACTGATATAAATGGATTGAGAAACTTCCCCTTTAAAGTTCATGTTCGTGATTCGGTTTTACTATAATAAGGCATACGTGCTTCCTCAAACCGACAGTAAGTTTTGTGAATGCAAATCTACCGTTAAAAAATTTATAAGCGGTATACAACCTGGTGTGACACGTTTTATGGCAAATGAAAACTGTATGCCACAAGGGTCAGGGCATTGAAATGGCTTTCCCAAGGCATGGTTAAATACTCTGTAACATAAGTCAGCAACTAATCCCCATTGTTGCTCTGTGTTTTGCATATCATATGTGGATAATAATACGTGAAATTCTGAGAATATCACAGTGAGAATATCTATGCACATTATAGAAGAAGATATATTTTTATACCCATATAAAACACAGATACATGTATATCTGGCCACTTCTGGCAGTGAAATCCATTCTCTCTTAAATATCCACCATGGTGGATCAAGTTTAAATTGCTGTGTATTTTCATCGTTGTTCTCAAAGAATCGTCAAATCTGTATATCTTCTGACGCTTCAGACTGCTAAAGGGACGTGACTCTGAACATTGTCTTTTCATCTCGACACCCTACTTCAACTTTACATCGGTTGCTGGGGTAGCCCAGTCTTGAAAGCGATGTTCAGGCTCGCTCGCTCACTCAAGGCGTCTTGAGAATTTTTACATTGTGTGTATTTATCATGAAACTTTTCAAACTAAGTTTCTTCGCTCCATATTTGGTACTGAACATCATGTAACAAGTCTGCATTGAGTTCCCTTAATTGTAACAGACTCTCGGCGAGCTCCATTTTTGATTAATAATTACATGCGCCTTGATTTTCTTTTCAAGGCAATTTTAATCTAACCTATTGTGAGATAAATTCACCCGTACGAACACACTGGGTGACGTAATGATTAATGTTGGCGGTCGATCAGGTCTGTCAAAGAGATAAATAGTGCTTCTTACGAGGCGGAATGGTTGAGCTTTCACTTATACATTATACAGATGCGTTTCCGCGCGGCGGCGCCATTCTGCACTGCCACATATTCCTTAATTGGGTATTGCCTCAGGTAGTCGATATCTATTATTGATTTTCCGTTGTCAACTGAATCCGTCAGGTACAATACATAATCGACGTCGTGTCAGGCACCGTTCTCGGCATTTGGACGGCAATATGTTGAGGAGGGACGTGGCATGGAATGTATGTAGATCTATCATCTAGGCAGCGTTTTTTCATCTAGCCGTTCGTGACAGGGAAACAATTTTGTCTTCTTTCAGGACAAAGCGTAGTTACCAGTCTCAGGGAAAGTGCAGTGTTAGCAGCGTTTGTGCTTATTGTTGTGCAGCCAATGGTGGGAGGAAAATTAAGCAGCTGACTTAAAACGGAAGATTAGCATATCAAAATCAGTTCTACAGCACTGCTATATTAAACATTAATATCTAATATTAAACAATTTCTGTTTTTATTTCTTGTTGTCACTGTATTATTGTAATTAATGGTTTTGCAAACGTATACATAGCCACGGTATAAATATTTCTAGGCTTAAAATGGTGTAAGTCATTGCTACATTCACAAGCTTGATTACTGCGACATTCGTAGTAAGCGATGTGTAGGTATCTTCTCATGCTTGCAGAAAACAAGCGTGTCTTTAATACACTCAACACTTTCTAACTAACATCCCACTTTTCGTCTAAAATCAACATTACCTTTTCATTATCATTAGACCTTTACTGGTACAAAATACAAACGAATGCCAGTTGAGACAGATTAGCTAGTATCGGCTTACTCGGCTTAATACTGGTGTATTTGTAATACCGAACACGTGTTATAATATTTTATGCAACGTGTTTGTGCTGATTCATGCAGTACAGCCTTCTTCCATGTGTGCTGACAGGGACGGACGTACGCTGACCTACCCTTCTTCAAATAAAGTCAGCTGATTTAGAGTAAATCGACATCATCACCGCTTGTATGAATTTATGTTGTTAAAAAATCTGGCACCGAGGCCTATGTTCATCAGCTGTTTTGTGGGTGTAAATTAGTAAAATTACATTACTACATCTAAAGGAGCGTTGAAACGAGATATAGGATACCTTCGTTTAGAAAGACATATGCTATATTGATTAGCGTAATACCATGAGACATCAAATACGGTGAACATTTTTCAATAACTTAATGGGAATTATACTTTTCGCGTGAGAGATGTCGCCACATGAAAAAACTGACGCTTTAGTTACGTAACGTTAACAATCCATTTGTGACGCAGTCAAAGAGTAAGATCAGGCCCTGATTTCTCGAAACAAACTTAAGTCTGAGTTTTGACTTAAGTTAACGTTTTTACTCAAATTTGAGAAAACGCAAGAAAATACATTTTCCAGGATAAACTGAAATCAATATTTAACTCAAACATAGAAGACAATTTAAGTTAAGTAGATATTTTGGCCTACCTTTAGAATACTTGAGTTGTTTTGGGTTTTTGATTTTAGAAATGCAGTTGAGTTAGACAGTCTGCTGTTTCAAATTGTCAAACTCAGTTTGAAATTTGAGTACAAACTTATATGTTTGTTTCGAGAAATCGGGGCCAGATCCAAGGTATCACTTGAACCGTCTAAACAGATGCCCTATTTGATGTCCAGTGAACTATGACGTCAGCTGTGTGACGTCACAATAGCAAAAAGTTAGAATTCATATGCAACTGTGACGTAACAATAATCTTGGAAATAATGCTGATAATACACCAATGAATGGATGAACAGCCTCATGCAAATAGGTATTATTTCACGTTGATTTTGACGTCACAGTTGTCTCTGTTTCTACATCAAATGTCAGTCTTCACCACGCGGGCTGGTGGGGTAGCCTAGTGGTTAAAGCGTTCGCTCGTCACGCCGAAGGCCCGGGTTCGATTCCCCACATGGGTACAATTTGTGAAGCCCATTTCTGGGGTCCCCCGCCGTGATATTGCTGGAATATTGCTCAAAACGGCGTAAAACCATACTCAGTCAGTCAGTCTTCCCCACGCGCCATTACCTTTACTTAAAAGTAACCTGGATGATGAAGATTCTATTGTGCAATGCATTTGTTTAACAGTGAATCATATGATCACGAATATGGGATTTTTTTATTGTTATGCAATAAGTTGCTGTGCTCATTTTGCGACATAATAAAAGAAAGAACATGAACGAAAGTGTGTCACAACAGACTGGGTAAAAAACGTGGTTACATCGGACCAAATGCTTAACAGGCTGGAATAACGAAGGATGAACATATTTATTGCTTAACAGACAAACATTGGCATTCGCAAAATGTGTATTTGATTCAATGTCATGAAAATTATATTCAATATGCCTTCCATTGTTTCTGTATTCTGTGATAGGCCATTGACGTATTCAATTGGTGAATACCAGAGACGATACGTCCATGCATAGCCTCTTTAAACTATAATATATTGGAATTTAATATTTTTCCAACTCTTCTGAAGCTTCAAATTAAATTCAAAACATTTATTATGTATCTAACTGCGCATGTTTATTTATAAACTACAACTAAGGAATAAATCATACGACTTTATGGATAAAAGCTTCTAGTTTATTGTTCAAAGCAATAAGCAATAAACATGAAGATGTTATCAATGAAGCCGTATGCTTCACTTTTGACTCACCAACTTCCAGAATTCCGATCAAGCAATTACAAAAAATGAACAAAAATAGAACCCATTAAATGTAGTCAATTGTTATTAGCCAAAGATACTTGTACTTAAAAATTAACATCACTGCTGTTGACAGCACGATAGACTGATCAATCACCAATTTATAGAACGGATATGACCTTTTCACAATATGCAAATGTAAAGGTCGAGGGTCGGGGCAACCAAGATGGCGAAGTTCGGTCTGGATATATGTACCTGTTGTTATGGATATTTGCTTCTGAAACGCTGACAGTAAGTTACAACTTTTAAAACACTTCCTCACGTATGGGATTTGTACCGTTCCGTTGTATAGTAGCGATGAAATGTATAGTATATCGTGTCGTAACGTAAACAGAGACATTTTGTTTCCATTACTAGGGACGCGATAAAACGTTACTCGCTGCTAATCAAAACAGGTGCCCGCGAGATCGACAACGGTGAGAAATCGAATATTATTACAATTGAGTCGATATTGTTCTGCGAGAAATAATTCGTCTCGCTTGACTTGTTTGTAATTAGTGTCCAATCAGCTATCACAAGATATACCTACTGAACAGAATTGGATAGATACATTTGGTGTTGAACCAGCAGTGGCCATATTTACAGTTTGTGTCGTGTAGCATATTTTCATTAACGATCAAGTAGTCTCCGACAAGTTCTACAATGAATATGGAATAATGAGGTATGTAGTACTTTTTAATCATAAGTGGTGTATAATTGTAAAATTATTGTTTCACTTTTTAGATCCTTTAATTTACAATTTAATGAAATAGATAACGTTTAAAATAATGAATAAACTATAAGTACACTTAGTACATACCTGATAAAATTTCAGCTCAAGGGAGCACTTGACTTGGGTCAGGTTGCTGTCTTAGGAAGTTTTCATAAAACCAGCCTTCACTTATTGACAACTTTCATGATGTCAATGATTGTGAATAAATTATTACACTAATTACTAGTAATTAGTACAAGAACATTGTGTAAATGTCTCACAGGGCACTACTTATGATATGTAAACCTAGCCTGGCAATTTATTCTAAGAGTCTCCTTTTAGCCAAGGATTGATTCTGATTGTTTTCTTGCATTTGAGTTTGATGACCGAAATTAACAATGGTTTTTAGGGTATGATAGACTCTGAAAGATGTCATAGACATTAGGGGTGTCACGATACACCAATCTCACGATACGATATGTATCACGATTTTAAGGTCACGATACGATATGTATCGCGATACATAATTTTCGCACCTTTTCATAGCATTACCTTACCGGCAACGTACGCGCTCGCTGATTGGTCCATCAAAATAGTCTAGCCAGTCACAAAAGCTGTTAGTTTCCAACCTATTTTTTAAGTAAAGCTAGCTACATCTATTTATCGGAGCGGTCTCGTATAATTTTACTATCAAGACTTTGAAGGAGATGGATATAGCATAAAAATTTGAATCGATAAAGTTTTAAAATAGGAATCGATACACACAAGCATGTATCGCGTATCGTATCGTCAGTAAAAATGTAGTGATGCATCGATACATTTGCGTATCACGACACCCCTAATAGACATGGTTTCTGTTATCTCTAGAAAAAAATGGTTACGTTTTCCTTGGATGTAAGATGAGGTTCCTGCAATGCTCAACAAAGCTTCTAATACCTTATAATGAACCTTTCATTAGATTTCAGAGAGTCATAATGATATATTAATAAGCCCGGAAGAGTGAAAATTACCTAGGTTGATTAAGACATTTATTTCTTCATGTCTTTCATTTGATTAAAGCTGCTGAAGAATTTCATACCTTTATCTTGTGAGTCCATATCCACTCTGTATAGTTCCCTGGGAGAAGGAGTAAGAATTTTCTCTGAAACATTGTGTTAAACAAATTGAGAAACTGATATAGAAAAAAACTAATTCTTTGACTTATGGTCATCACTTTTAAATGTACTTATAAAAACATTTTACACTCAGACATATAGAGATGTTAGAGGAAATGTCTTTTTTCTTCTATACAAAATAAATTTTTTCTAATGAACAGGCATTTGCACATATTGTAAGGAGATTGTCCTTACATCATGCAAAAAATACGATCTTTTAAAACTCCTCAGGCTGTATAATTACCAGGTAACAGTCTACCAGATAATATTGAATACTGCAATATAATTTCATTCTCTTTCACTCATTAGCCAGTTGTAACAAGTCTTTTAGTAAACTCAATACTCTATTTAGAAAATATATAGAATAAGCGTGTCAGATGGGTTAGGCCATATATGAAAATGTTCTTGTTTTTCAGTACCACCCGACCCAAAAATTCAAACAAAATTTACACTAGAGAAAATGCAACTTTGACTCTAAAAATGTGCATGTATTTTTCACACTTCTAAGTTTGGATTTTCTTTTGGAGAAAAGGTGTAAATTTCCACAAAAATGAAGGTTATTTCACATGAAATATAATAAAATGTAAAATATAATCAGCCTTCCGACCCATATTTTTTGAAAAAGTGATGAGAAACAAGAATATCTTTTTTATGTGGCCTTATGAAGATTTATTTTGAAATTATAACAGATACATGATGATAAGGCCAAGTGTAATATACTTGCACAATTTATATACCATTGATGAAGTAAAGTTTCTGAATTTTAAAGGACTTGTAAAGGATAATGTACTTTTCATCAGGTGATGGTATTCGTCAACACCTGTGCAATATTCTGCTTAGGGGCTCAAATAGTAAGTGTAACCTAAGTCATGGTTCACATCTGATTAGTAGCTCATGAATGAGCTTGAATTATTCTTTGATTAATGAAGGGTGCTCAAAGGCATCTTGACATCACAATATTGTACGTATATGAAAATTTGTCCTCAGAATGGATCCCGTGCAGTTGTTCCATCTGCATGTTATATGGCTCCAGTTGCCTTATATAAAGTCTGTATAAAAAATGTTGGAGACTGCTTTACTGAATATGGGTCTTATCAGCATTTTCAGTAGAATTTAGAGTTATTGTATAGACTATTTTTTGCTGAGAATACAAGAATGAATGACATTTTCATAGAATTGAAATTTGGACAAGTGTCAAAAATCACAGACTGTTGTGCTCAATATTCTTTTGAAAAGGTGCCCGAGGGACATGATGAAAAATCTCTTCATGCCCAGCAATGACCCTCCAAAATACTTGTAACTGAAGAATGTTTTCACCACTCTTTAATTTGTTTTCCAGTCTGTAATCATCAAATAATCCGAATATTGCTATAAGCAGCTCGTACTCTTTACTTGTTCTTCATATTATTCTTTTATAGTGTTGCAAATCTTTGAAACTTTCATAAGAAAAATGCAGCTGTATGGATATTTCTATGGAGATTCTTACACCCACTTTAGTTTGGTTATGGAATGAGAATCTACACTGAAACATTTCTAAATGTAATGGACAAGAAGTTGTTATCATTAAAGTTGACTGTTCCTTATTTACCCACAAACTTCTAGAAGGCCAATCAAGCAGTTTATGAAAATTTCAATTAAGCTAAAGGCCCTGACCTCTCTGTATTTTCTTTAGGCAAAGAAAACAGGCCATTTATATGATTGTTAAACCTGATTGAAAGCAGTTAATTACAGCTTATCCTTCACTTGTGTATGAATATTTCTGATCCCTTTGCCTGTAGCATGACGGAATAATAAACTGTGAATGAATCAGGCATTAGGTACTCCTCAGGTTTTTTTTCACCTAGACAAACAGTATGCCACATGAATTCATTTAGATTTTGATGTCAGTATTACTTGCAATAACTGCAGTTTTAAAAAAGCACCATTGCTTCAGTTGAAGCACACTGTTATGATCATGATGATGTATACTGAAAGTAAAGGCTTAGAAGTAGTTTTACATTTTTGCCTTTGTCCGTGAAGTTACCATTTAAGACAATGTCTCTATGATCAGAACAGCAATGATAATAAGGAATAAAAAATCATAGCAAGTGGTGGTCTGATATAATTTGTCTAATTATAGATTAACCAATTAAGACACATTATCACACTATATACAAATAGATTTGTTCAAAATGTATTTTTAGAGGGATATATAATAATAATGCATATGTCATTACCATATTATCTACATTCTGATATTCTCATAAAGATGACCATGGAATATGTGACAAGTCTTTTCCAGAAGAATAGGTGTACATGTTTTATCAGGTAACCTGAAACAAGCCAGGTTTCAGGTGTCTATGGCATGCCAGTTTGTTTGTGCAAATGGTTTACGGTGGCTGCTTCTGTTAGCAAATATTTGGATAATGTCCAGCACTACGTGTACTGTAGTTTGTGTTACATGTATCTTGACACTTATTGTGCTCCATGACTGATTCTACTTAATGTTTGGAAGGGGAGACTACTGATCAGAGATTCAAAGATGATGACTTTGGGCGCAAATAGGCCTCTTATTGGCCCACGTCGCCCTAAAACTATAAAACCAACCAAAGATGATGACTTGTCGCCCTCTAGAAAGTAATGTAGTGTCCAGTAGAAATACCATTGTTGAGGTATTTTGTCTTTGATAGACATAAGTGCTTATTTAGAGAATAACCCATGAGGTACGAGTGATTATGGGTGATTACGGGTAATATGTCCTAAGTGAAATGAATGTTCACTGTCCTGATTGGAATTAATGTTCACTGTCCCAAGCCAAATTAGCTCTATTTATTACCCATTCTGTAATTTAACCGAGAAACCAGTATTTATGAACGCAAAGCCGCATCTTCTTATGTAAGTGTTTACAACTAAATCAGCTGATCTGTATTAATGTGCTAAAACCAAACTACTCAAGCCTAATGGAATCGCATGCAAACCACAATATAGTAGTGTAGTCATCTTATAGTGGGTCGTTTATGAAACTCTCAGGCAAGTGGGGACTTTAGCCAGATGCCGACTCGCTCGACATCGTTTCCCCGGAACACTTTCAGTCCACACCTTGCAACTTCCATTTCACAATATTCTGTACTTATCACATATAAGTGAAAGGCATTTAGTGGTAGTATCACTCATTACACTTCCAGTAATGTCTCTGTTCACCTTGACCAGGTCATTGACTTTGATTGGATTTAACTGGGAAGCCATGTTGGTTTACAAAAGACAATCACTCTCCTAACCAGATTTCCATGCGATTACAGCATGGTCAATTCATCAATGAATCGATGAAATATTATGAATGAACGTAGTGGTGTGAAAGTAGTTCCGGCATCCAATGAAAATGTACAAATATACGATCGACCAATCAACGTCGAGAATCACTAAATTGCACACTGAGCAATTATCAGAATGATATTACACGGGATCTCCTCACCCGTATGGGTAATAACATTATTTAATATTGGATATATTTTACCCTGTATTCACCAGATGAAGGGGAAAGAAGTGGCTTGAAATGTAGCAAGCAATAAAGGAATTGTTAATCAGAAGTTTCATGTCTTCAGATGTTTTAGTTATTTATTCTACAGGAAGGATTTCCTTGTTTATAGGCAAGGAACATAACTATGATGTAAAATTCTATTTTAGATTCACATGTACTGTAGTTTAACAGATACTGTGAAAATTACATTGGTGCCACGACTTATGATAGATGATCCCACTAGTTTGACCTGTGTCACTGAACATACATGACAGACACATACATGATACTGGGATTCTGAATCTGAGGATACCCAGATCAGTAACAGTTGACACTTTCTTCATCTCAATATTAGTGATGATTGGTTGCTGTAAAGAACCAGATGAGAAATCAGAGACCCATGATTGTTGGAAAAGATGGTTAAGAGGATTAGGTGGTCAGCTTAGGTCAGGTTTGGTAAATTCTGGAACTAACATAACAAATTATTTCAATATGTAGCAATGTTTTCAGGTGCTATATTTTCCAACTGTTGCACCATAATTCCATGAAGTTATTTTCTTGAAATTGTTGGTGCGAGTGAGTGAGTGAGTGACTTTACTTTTATGTCGCTTTTAGCAATATTTCAGCAATATCATGGCGGGGGACACCTCAGATGGGTTTCACACATTGTACCCATGTGGGGAATCGAACCAGGGCCTTTGGCGTGACAAGCGAACGCTTTAACCACTAATAACGTGAAATAATACCTATTTGCGTGAGGTTGTTCATCCATTCGTTGACGTATTATCAGCATTATTTCCAATATTATTGTTACAGTTGCATATGAATTGGAATCGAACCCGGGTCTTTGCTGGTAGATTTGGAGAAAACATGTAAAAAGCTGATTGGTATTTCCTGCTTAGATTTCAGGAAATAAACCTTTAGCGCTGTATATAGATCTATGTAAAGCAGACAGGAAATACAAGATAAATGATAAATCAATTTTAGTAGTGAGGTATTTTTACAAATTTTTGTTGACCTAATCATCTGAATTTGCACGAGAGACATGATGTAGTTTTTGACAGCATAGTTCTCAAAAAACCCTACAACATTGTTTAATTAAGTGGGTTTGTTTTAGCCTTCTAAGAATTTTGGTAGGGGAGATAATTGTAAAAGGGTTCAGGTATCTGGAAATTCATTTTCCAGACAATATTTGAGAAGACTCATGTGTTCAGATAAACGAGATTGACTGTTGTATGTTTTTGAGCTGATACTGGCTAATATGTGTAGTAGTCCAGGCACTTTCTAACAAGGATTTGGATTCAGTGTGAAACCCAGATTTCCCTGATCTTGTTTCTTCATTTGTCAGCACCTAGCTCAATTTTGGTTCCGACAGTGTGGTGAATGTCTAACCATCACTTTAGATTTTACACCCATTTTATGCTGATATGCCATTGAGTAACTTGTATACTGTTCAAAGGTGTGTAAACCAAACTCACTCACTCACCCCACCTTCTATCAGTGGATGCATCAATGAGTGAGTGAGTGAGTTTAGTTTTACAGCGTTTTTAGCAATATTCCAGCAATATCAGGGCAGAGGACACCAGAAATGGGGTTCACATATTGTTCTCAGGTGGGAAATCGAACCCAGGTCTTTGGCCTGATGAGCAAACGCTTTAACCACTTGGCTACCCCATCACCATGGATTTAAAGGCACCTTGGTTATCCATTTATGGAAGTGTTCTAGATCTGAAAGTGGACACACAACTGATCAATGGCCTAATGAAGAGATAAGTGTTGTGTACACTACAGTTGACAGTGCAGGATTTAGTTTAATGATTTACAGGCACTGTAATCTGGACAGAGCATGTAATTATTCAACTCCAAACGTCAGCTCTTACAATGAGGGGCCTATAAATCCTTTATTACTTTCTCATTTTTTAACACAAGGGTGCAACTACATGCTAATGCTTGTTTGTAGTCTCTATAAGACAGTACCACTTGAAACATACTCAACTGTAGTCTGTGTTTTTATGTTTTTATTATTGACTCAGTCAAACAAAACATTTCATACTTTCATATTTTGGGAGTGTATGATAGATATTCAAGTGTCGTCTTAAAGTAACCACATGTATGTAACAGAATAACTGATATCTATATGTTTATTTCTTACTTGAATTTAAGGATTTTATTAATTTTATTCCTATACTGAATGTTTTTATGTGTAACTCAAATATTACCTCCTGCAGTGGGTGGCTAGGTATTCAGAGCTCCAGATAAGATTTAGCTCATGTGGGTACTGTACCCACTGTGTTTTTTTGGAGTGGGTATTATGAATGTTGGGTATTTCATTTTCCGTTACCCACTGCTTTCAAATATGTGCGTATTTCAGTCATATTACTCACCTAAGTATTATGTCATTGAGTAAGTTTACTAAGCAGGTATGTTCTGCCTTATATCATACCTTATCAAAACCAACTTAAATATAATGGAAATGATTTCATAAAAAATCACTGATCCTTTACTAACAGTACAACACTTGTCCTATACTAACAGTACAACTTGATAGCAATCGATGTCTTTTTCATTACGCAAGGGATTTTTATAAATATATTCCGTACACATTTGTTTTAAACTTTTTGTGTATCTAACATTTTCAATGCGTAATTGGTATGCAACAATTATTTTTCAATGCGTAATTGGAAATCTTCTATGCGTATTTTACCCGGATACGCAGCTTATCTGGGCCTCTGGGTATTTGATTAAACTCTCATTAAAATTGAAATGAAAGGTTTTTAAAAATGTAGGTAGAAATAGTGTTAGTTTCTCTCATCACAACCTTCCATCTAGGATTAATTCGTATTTCTGTTTGTATAGGTTTGATAGTTTCAGCTAAACAACATACACTATAGGGCTGGTAAATATCGTGTTTGTCTCTGCTTTAATGCCAACTGTTTTAACATTTGCTTTACTACAGCTACAATAAATGAGTCTGTGCCAAGCAAACAAATGTTTGCTTGCATCAAGCAATAATGGGTTAACATGAATAACAAGAGTGGACTCAAAGAGCATGACCACATGATCCCCTTTCAGTCAGTTTCTGTACTCTGCTTACCAAAATCTATATTTGTTTTAATTACTGGTAAGCCACACTGTTGTAGATGCTCTATATTCAGGCATGGAATATTTTATGACGACCATTCATCCTTTGTACAATCATGTTTTTCAGTAACCATGGCAGCCTTTAAAAAAATATTTGTGTTGTTAATTTTTTGTCGATAATGTGATGGAATTGGTTCAGCTGTGTTTGTATTTTGTAGTTGTGTTTATGTTTAACTAAGTTACGCATGTGGAAATTCATTACAACCTGTTAGTATTGGTTCTGTTATGTCTTGTGACATGTTTTTATGGGGAATATTAAAATGAACAGCATCAGTCCATCCAATGCTTCTGTCCAGTTGTGCATCCGTCTGTACCAGATACGTGGATCTTTCAAACCATGCAATATTTCTTCATCAAAGTTGGTTCATAGATAAAACTAGTGGTTAACTGGTGCATTTTGATAATATAGGGTTATTAAACAAATATCTTTTGAGTTTCCTTGGCAACAACTTTGATTTAGACTGAAAATGGTGGTAGTGCATATTTCTGGAAGATATCTTTCACAAACATATCACATTAGATAGGTCTAGTGTTTAAACTGCTATCTATTGAAGGTTTTGTATCTTTATGAAATATAAAAAAAATTTCTATGGCAACTTGTTTCAAATATTTATTCACAAGCACTTTCCATTGCAGGGGATATCGATGACTTTGTCCTCATGTTTATGCTACACTACAAATCAATGCTTTTCCGACACCTTGATAAGTACTTAGGCCCAGCTGAAAAGGCACCATGGTTGACCATGGTCAACCACGGCTTACCACGGTAAACCATGGTATTACCATGGTTTACCATGCTAAACCGTGGTCACTAACATTTCTCCCCATGGTAGACCATGGTAGACCATGGTCACCATGGTATACCACAGCAGACCATGGTCATTATAGACCATGGTCACCAGAAACCATGGTAGACCATGGTCACCAACATTTCTCCCCATGGTCTACCATGGTAGACCATGGTGACCATGGTATACCACAGCAGTCCATGGTCATTATAGACCATGGTCACCAGAAACCAGGGTAGACCATGGTCATCTTAGACAAAACTATGATAGACCATGGTGTTGTTCTCATACAAAGTCATGGTTGACCATGGTCATCACATACAAATCTATGGTAGACCATGGTCATGACAGACCAATTTTACATTTCAAACAGTGATAAATAAAAAAATTAAAATTAAAATCCTGACTGTTTCATGACATTGTGTTTCATTTATGAATAACAAAATAACGGAGCATTCAATGAAGTGTTACAAAAGCATTATACTAATAGCATTACAAAGGGCGTGTGTAAAACATCTAAGTGGCAGATAAAAATGTTTTTCCTGAGTTAGTTTGCCTTTAATGAATATTCATGACAGATATCTTACAGATCCTTGTTCTTACGTCTGTGTGCATTAAACAACTAAAATTGAACACTTCCGTCGGTGAGAGACATGTTAAAATGAAGCGTGTTTTAATGAAAATACAAGAACACAATGTCATAAAAACAATTATCAACGGGAACAGTTCACGCAATTTAACTTTCTCATTGTTGCTACAGAAACACACAAAAATTTAAGGTACAAAGGGCGTCTTATACACTTGAAAATCAAAACAAAATTAACCCTCCGTACATCCGAAAATAAAATAATTTTGCTCGTCCCCTTTGCTAAAGTTGTCCATCGAACTGTGTAAACCCGTCTCGTGGTCTTACTAGTTTTTCAGCCTGGTTGCCTTTAGTTGTTGTTTTATTCCCCAAAAACAGCAACAACAAAAACAATGCGACAGAAGGCGAAACAATATTCTGTGCCTAACACGATCCGTCTTAGAAACATAGACAGTTCTCGCGTAAAACTTACCTTCTGTCAATAACAAGCGTAACCAATTAGTGCTGTGGAAGATTTTTAATTCTCTTTCTTTTCATCTTTACTCCATAAAATAAAATTTGGAAGTACAATGTCAAAATCGTCTTATTTCATTGAATTTCTCCGTGAGTGATCACGATCGGCAAAGCGATGCCCATACTTGTCATAAGTCGTCTTTTCGCAATGTTAATGGTGAAGCTCCCGATTTTAGAACACATTTCACTGTCACTTCCTGTTCAGCACGTGCAATATGACCGGAAGAGATTACATCAAAGTAGATTAATGAAATTTAAATTATTGCGGAGATATGTGCAAAAACTATTCTTCCGCGTTATGATCGACGAAGGAGCGTGTACACTGAATATATTTTTTTAGCGATTCCGTCGTTGACAATATTACTGTTTATGAATTCTAATTTTGATGTGATGCCTAGATATTGTAATTCTTGCCTTTATTTGTTAATAAGATGAGAAATTATCCACTGTTGACTGCGTAGTGTTGTTATGAAGTACCTCGATCGGCGTGATTGCAAACACGCCACGCCCTTCGTGCTTACGTAATCTTATTGCGACTTCAAGAGCGGATAGCACTAATCATACAGCCTTTTACATACATAATTACAATACATCCCTAGTCGTACTAATTAATTTTTCTTTTCTAAAAATATGTTTCAACTTCCAACTCGCGCCATTCGGGACCAGCCCGAATGTAAATAGAATACGATCTGAGGAGACAGCGACCGTTTCCGAACGCGACCGATGCCATAGCTGCTACTTGTCACGTGAGATGTGTGGCCAGCCAAGCAAAACCAGTGATAGGCGCTGAAACACAACTTTAATCAACACTGGCAATAGACTACAACGATCAAGCGAAGAATATCCCTAATATATTAGCAATGGCGATTTCGAGGATAATCCCGCGATGGATATGTCAAGAACTCATGATAAAGGAATAGACAAGATTTAGTGCCGATGGATACATCTCAAGTTGAATTCCAGTGGACACAAGCATGGCGGTAAGTAAATAACAGCAAGATTGAAATTGTTTTGAGTGAAGATATATTGAAATTGTTTTGATGTTCGGAATACGCTTTTATACGAACATAGGTGACGTGGTAAGCAACAGTTTTGAGGAGAATGGCGGAAAGACGATATAAGATATAGCAGTGTTCATTTTATATACAATGTACATCTCTCAAACGGAAAGTCAGTGTTAATTTGGGTTTTGTGCAATATGTTCTACATATCTATGTTAACACACGACCAATATCTAACGGTACTTTAAAACAACAACGACCGTTATGACTTTTTGTAGTTAAGTTATCAGTGATGGAATGGTGTCAAAGTTCACGGGGGCTTGTAAAGGTCAGCCTGAAAGATTCAGTTTGTTTGCTTAGATTACACAGACAGCAAAAATATATTCAAAGGGTCATAAAAGGGAGATA
The DNA here is from genome assembly GCF_003918875.1 of Haliotis rubra. NCBI lineage: Eukaryota > Metazoa > Mollusca > Gastropoda > Lepetellida > Haliotidae > Haliotis > Haliotis rubra. Next base: position 1,380,979 of record NW_025765836.1, on the reverse strand, counting down.
ATTGCTACAGGCACGTTTATGGATATTTCATTTTCTTTCTATCGTATTTGTATTCAGTTTTGGAATAACTACTGATTGTAAACCAAAAATGACTGTGCCAAAACGTTTAGCTATTCACCTAACGTGGAAATAGCTTCACTTACAGTAAGATGCGTTTTCTATGTTGTGATATGTTGATTATTATTAGTAATGGGAAATGTAAACATTTCAGAATATTATATTTGGTTATGAATGGTGATTTAGAAGCCAATTTTGTGTTTTAATTTCTAATACATGTTGTGTTACTTGGCATAGACACTTCACATTACAAAAATAATTTAAAGTAATCTGCCATCAGTGTAAAGAAATTATTTTGAATAATATAATTAGAGTCTGGTGAAAAAATATTTGCAATATGTTAAAAATATATAACATTTTGAGCAACTGTAAATATATATTTAAAAAACAACAACACTTTTTTGATATTTGCTTAAGACTGTTTGAAATAGAATGATTGTGATTAAATGTTGGTGTGTTTTCAGATTTCCACTGGACGATTCTGAAGAAATGGTCCTAATGTTGAAACACTGAAGATAAAGTTCTGCAAGATGAGTTTATTCCTGAGCGGAGCGTTTGCTCTTCACACTGAAGACTTGGGTTCGATTTCTCACATGGGTACAATGTGTGTAGCCCCTTTCTGGTGTCCCTCACCGTGATATTGCTGGAACATTGCTAAAAGTGGTGTAAATCTAAACTCACTCACTCAATATCCCTGAACCAATATAGACATCTTCGTGATGTCACCACTGCTCTTCCTGAAGGTTCTTCAGACTTGTGTGCATCCTGTTTCTTCTGAGAGAAATTGTGATGCCCCTTGTACAACTTCAGGTAGATTTTTAAAGGCCCTGTTGTAATTTCTCTGTTGGTTGTGACTCTCATTTATTATGTCTACTTCTAAACCATATAGACTAAATACCATTACGACTAACATACACAAGGCCTTGTAATATTTATGGCCAAGGCTCATGTTCCTTCGTCAAGTAGTTTATAACATGTTTGAGTTTCTGTGTACAACAGGGATTTGACAGCCATTGTAAACCCCTTTCACCTGTGGTTTGGTAGAAAATATTGATGACTTGAACATGGCAGTTGTGACGTTTCTTCCTGTGAGTCTCTTTTTACAACTTATTATGTTTGTTTAGGTGACTTTTTTAAGCAACATGATCTACCAGGTACATATTAATTGTTCAGATACCATCATTACCCACCTGCTGCCAACCCCACCGTTACTGATGTAGTTAGTTTTGGGGACCACACATCTCCAGTCTCATTAAAATCAGGTCTTTTACTCCAACCAATACCTTTCTGCATGATGAACTGAAGAAACTCAAAGTAGGTCGCTTCAAGGGACATTTCTGATAAGTCAATCACCTTTGATTCTTCTAAATGCTTGGTATGAGTAGGCTTAGTATTCAGACCAATGCTTCTGATATACAAAAATGGTGTTATATGGAGCATATACAGTTAACTGAAGATATGACTCAAAGTGACCTCTAGTTTTTTTCCATTTTAACTGAAGTTTGCTACACACATTTTAAATAACATACCGTCTATACAACATGTGGTGGGACCAAAACATGTTCATTATGTTCCATCAGTTCATCATGTTGATCATAGACACAGTTTACTGTATTTTGTTCTATGGTGGGATCCTTTTGTTAAAATCTACATTTCCAAATTGAGTCAGTAGTGAAATGAAGCCAATTCCTTTAGAAACTTGACATCTCATAGGTCAAGTTGGGCTTTTTCTGGTAACAGAGCAATAAAGAGAACATACTTTTTTCATTCTTGTAAAATTACAGTGAATTGAGTGTTTTGCCCTCAACAAAGTTTATGTTTTAATATTCTGTTATTTCTTTATATACAGAAATGTCGTAATCAAAAGTTGGGATATATATCAGTTGATTCAAGTGGTTAAAGCATTTCTACATACCTGTATTTTACCTTGGTTTTAATTTTCTTTTTTAGACTGGAATCTGTTAAGATCAGCACAAGAATGGTGACACTTAAGCATGTTAAGATCTGTATATTCAACAAAGTGATAACTTTGGTTGATCCCCACACACGAATCAATGTCAATTCTATGGCAGACCTGCACAGTGTATTTTAGAGTGCATGTTAATCACTATGTCATGCTGACAACATTTACTGTGTTATTGATTATCTCAGTCTTGCTGATTCTCTGAAGCTGAATGCAATCAAATTAGGATTGACGAAATGTTTTTGACCGAGGTCGGTTTGATTGAATTAACTTAATGTTTTCAGCTTTACAGTGATTTTCTGTGTGATAACATTAGGCTTTTAGATTATTTGGTGAACATTTTCAGCAAAATATTTTGTTCATGATTGCCTTACTACCTTTAGAATAATTTTGTAAACATAGAACATGACAGGATCTGGTAATCTAGTAATCTAAATGGTTGCAGTTTATAGTCAAGTTTAGATGAGTACATATGATCTTGTGTTGTTTTATTAAGTAATCTATGGTCTGTGTTTAGATGTCTTCAGTCCATGTGAGACTTCTTGCAAGTCTACATTTTTCAAAATGGAATTTTGTTTTGTTGTTTGGGACCGTTCATAATTTATGGCTAGGGGGGGGGATGATGATTTTAAGGGGGTCACCAATTCTGCTCTGGGGAGCTAGGGGGTCAACAATATTGCACACACATACTAGGGGGTGTCAGCAATTCTGTACATAAAAATATGTTTAAAATTATGCTTAGAAAATATGGGAGGGGGGGGTCATTGATTTTGTACATGACATGCAGGGGGGGTCACTTATTTTGTACATAAATTTAGGGGGGGGTCATCACATTGTACATGCTTTTCCATAAAAATCATTTCTTTCTCCTCCTCCCCCCCCAGCCATAAATTATGAATGGTCCTTATTCAGAACTGTATGGTGTTGTTTGCATGTTGTGTTGACGGATCAGTGAAATTAAGGGGAAGTATAAAGATAGGGGGAAGAAAATAACAACGAAGATATGTTTTGTTCCTTAGGGGGGGTTTCAATATGTTACAAAACTTGAGGAGAGTCAAATGGTTACTTTTTTTTTTAATGAAGTATCAAATCATGAGGCGAAGGCTATACATCCAAAGGTAGAGAAGGTCTCAATTTCTGTATACACAGGGCTAGTGGTGGGGCGTTTATAGGGGGGCATTTGACCACTTTCTTAAAGGCATTGTGTATTCATAGAGGAATATGTGAATGGCTTCATGAGTCAGAAATTAATGAAGATATCATACTCAATCTTTGTAAGTATTTCCTGTAATCTATTATAAGCTATTGCAAGTTGTAACATTCAAGAAATGGGAAAGGCAACTTTATATGCATTTGCAACTGAGTATTGCAACCAATCCACCTGGCCTGGTCTATGCTCTAGTTCAGTGTTTAATACCTGCTCCAATAAACAGAGTCAAAGAAACAGTTGCTCTGTACTTGTCTCAACATTGATTAGCTTTGCAGAGGTGTCTTATTCAAACATGATACTGCTTCACTCGCCTATGACAGGTATAATTGTCAATAAATGGCTCAGTGTCTCAGTTGCTATGTATATAGTGAGATACTGTAACAATCTATCCTAGGTAGGCGTGACTTTGTGTAAGTGACCATTGTGACAGGTAAAATTAACACTTTCGTTCATGTGAATGCCTTTTAAGACTAAGAAGATAGTTCTGATGATCTCTGTTACCTTGGTTCAATACCTATGGTTCATAGACTGTCGCCTATGAAAAGACATCTACTGTTTGTTGATGGTAATGAAATGCCACCGCAGGCAAGAACAATCAATATTCTTATTGAAGGTGTTTCTTGGTCAATACGTCAAGAGACTAGAGGTAAATTAAAGTACGAAAGTATCGACAGGATTAATATTTCATAGCACAAAATGTTTTGTCCCATTGCATCAATTTGATGATGAGTACAGATGATATGTAGAACAAGTCCCAAAAAGCATAACTGTTTAAATCAACATGCAGGAAAATGGGAACTAAACATTTTATACGACGACATTATATCTAATGATTGACCACTTTACAATACTATTCCCTTTAGATGTACGAAAGATACTAGATTACAATGGTTCCAATACAAACTTTTACACCATATCTTGCCAACAAACATTTTTTTAGAAAAGATAGGATATAAAAACACTAGTAATTGCAGTTTTTGCTCCGAAGATATAGAAACAACTATCCACTTATTCTGGTCTTGCAGCAAGGTAAACCATATATGGAAAAAACTTAAGAATTGGCTACATGCTAAAGCACAAATAAAACTCAAATTGAAAAGAAACATGTAATGCTTGGTTATCCAAATAAAACAATGATCCAATAAATATCATCTTAATTCTCTTCAAGGAACTAATTTTTAACAACATTATGCCATCTTTTCAAGTTTTTTTTAACAGAAACTGTTCGAATATTATATGTTAACAATGTGTTCGTCAATAATTAGTTGTAATATCAATGCTTTCTACAAGTTCAGGTCGTCATGTCATGATTTATTCTGCTAAAACTATTTGATTGTTCATCTTGTATACTGGAATATCATTGTTAACTGTTTGTATAAAATGTTGAAAAATGCAACATAATAAAAACTTAAAATAAAAAAAATAACTGTTGAAATCATAAAGTTTATGAAATTTTCTGGTTACATGACATATAACTAAGAGTCCTTTTCTGGTAAGAAATACAATTATAGGTCAGGGTTCACTTGCACAAAGTGATCTTAGCACTCTGACCATCTTAAGTCTATGTTACAGTATGGGAGTTATCTTAAGTCTGACCATCTTAAGTCTATGTTACAGTATGGGAGTTACCATCTTAAGTCTATGTTACAGTATGGGAGTTACCATCTTAAGTCTATGTTACAGTATGGGAGTTACCATCTTAAGTCTATGTTACAGTATGGGAGTTACCATCTTAAGTCTATGTTACAGTATGGGAGTTACCATCTTAAGTATGGGAGTTACCATCTTAGTCTATGTTACAGTATGGGAGTTACCACTTAAGTCTATGTTACAGGGGAGTTACCATCTTAAGTCTATGTTACAGTATGGGAGTTGTCCATCTTACAGTCCATACAGTATGGGAGTTACCATCTTAAGTCTATGTTACAGTATGGGAGTTACCATCTTAAGTCTATGTTACAGTATGGGAGTTGCCATCTTAAGTCTATGTTACAGTATGGGAGTTGCCATCTTAAGTCTATGTTACAGTATGGGAGTTACCATCTTAAGTCTATGTTACAGTATGGGAGTTGCCATCTTAAGTCTATGTTACAGTATGGGAGTTGCCATCTTAAGTCTATGTTACAGTATGGGAGTTTACAGTATGGATCATCATAGGGCTAAGATCACTTTGGGCAAGTCTATGTTACAGTATGGGAGTTACCTTAAGGTTACAGTATGGGATTCCATAACAAAGTATCTAACTGCTATGTTACAGTATGATCAGGAGTCCTTACCTTAACATAGGCTTCCCTTACCTTAACATAGGCTTCCGATAGTTATAGTGCATAGATTTGTTTGAGTGAGTGAGTTTAGTTGTACACAGTGTATGAAAGAAGGCCCGTCCGACCGCCCGAAACTGGTTAAATTTCAGACGGACGGTCTGGATTTACAGCTAGCCAGCACGATGGTCCGGTAAAAAAGTGAGATGTTTTATACATCTGAGTCATATCTTGGTGTCTGGTCTGGTTAAATCCATTTTGGACTGGTAACATTTTGAAGTTACCAGCCCTGATGTCTGGCTTGGGATTTGGCTTATTTCATTCCCTGTTGTACACCTTTTTTTAGCAATATTCCAGCAATACCTCGGCAGGGGACACCAGAAATGGGCTTCATACATTGAACTTTTGGGCAATTGAACCCGGGTTTTCAGTGTGATGAACGATCGCTTTAACCACTAGGCTACCCTACCGCCCCTGATTTGTTTGAGGAAAAGGGCAACACATGTCATTGTACAAAACAACCTTAGCAGCTAGGGTTGTTTTCAACCTAACATTGAAATCTCCTTGTCTAAAAGGTTTAAGGCTTCTTAACAATTACTATTAAATGACGTCTTGAAAATAAAATGAAGCATGCCACAGTCTTGGCTGCGGTGTCTCTTCGGCCTGAAAAGACATTAGTGAATCAATGGAAAGGTGTTTAAAAATGGGCATTGTAATCAACACAATAAATTTGATTACCGGGTAAATACTTATCTGTAAAGCAAAGAAACAGTTTCAAAGGGCAGCGAGTGTGTTGTTGTGTTCAGAGTTTTATTCCTCCCATCTTAACTACAGAGACAGTTGTTGGTGGTTTTTAACCTGCAATATTCACTTAAGTGGTTCTTGTTAATGGACCGCCTCCATGGTGTAGTGGTAAGAGCGTCCGCCCGGAGAGCGGAAGGTCACGGGTTCGATCCCCGACCGCGTCATACCAAAAGACGTTAAAATATGGTACTTGTTGGTCCCTGCCTGGCGCTTGGCATTAATGGATACAACAAGGACTGGTCGGCTCGGAGTCAGTATAATGTGTCTGAGTGGGGTATTCATGCTTCACTGCGGCAAGGTATCTCAGTGGGCTAGCACTATAAAACCAGCTTCAGTCTGGGCTAGTACGAGCAGCCGCACTTACACATACACACGCATGCAAGTCGTCATATGAGCGAAATATTCTCAAGCACGACGTTAAACCCAATTTCACCTCACCTCACCTCTTGTTAATGTCTCACAATAAACCATTCACAGTAGGAAACTCTACATATAGTAACATCATCAAGATAATATTTATCATAATTATATGTATTATTGTGAACTATGGACAAATCATGGACCTACTTTGTAATTTTATTTTTTGTAATAACATCTTAATTTTCAAATATGCATTTGATAAATTTCTTCAGGTGATGAAATATCTTAGTGTTGCTTGTTAAAAACAGATTATGAAACTGCTAAAAGTTGGCACCAGTCTGACAATAACGGTCAATGTCTGTCAGGTGTCTAAACACTCATTCAGGTGAGGTGAGGTGGCTGTGATATAACCTGGACATTGTTCAGAGTGGTTTGAAACCCAAGCACTCTCACACTTCATTGTTAAATCCAGTGGGCTTACAAAGCTTGTTTATTGTAGCAGTATGGTCCTCAAGAAATTCTGCAGTATTATGATCTGATGTTAAACATGTCAACGGATTTGATAATGCCAGCAGATCAATGACATTGCAGAATTTCCTATTTCAGTATTGATGCTACATCAATGTATTTGTTAATCATGTTAATGACTGATGGACAATGCCGGATCAGATATGTAGCCATAGTGGCTATGGAAATATTCCATACAGTGTTGCATGAAGTCCTGACATGAGATCACACAGACTATTTACCCACAGTGCATGCTACACTGCCCTTTTTACTTAACATGATTGTAACAGCACTTATTTCCCATTATGTGCTTGAATTTTTTGGTCATTGATTGTTTTATAACTTTCCATGTATATTACAGCTGCAAAGTACACAGCTGTAATGGCAACAGATTTTCCCAAAACTTACTGCAGTTTGAGCTCCTTATGATCAACATAATGTTAAGTGTTTAGATATATACTGAGTCAAAAAAGAAACTTCACAACATGTAATTTGAAAAATAATGAATAATTTTCATATAACATGAAAACATCTTTTCGTTTCCCAGTAAATGGCGTTAGTGGCAGTAAACAAATGCACGTTTTGCAACTTTTAAACTAAACTGCCATTTGTTTTCAAATTATAATAAATTAAACTAAGTATAAAGGTCGAGATTAGTCCATAATCCTTTGTATGCTTATTGCATCCTCACAGACCATTCGAAATCAGTTGCGGGCTGCCAATGCATTTAGATGTGTGGGCCTTCTGTGCACCCTCAGAGTTGCGAGCGAGGCATAGAATCATACAGAATACTCTTCAAACCTTATTCCATCCGTGATAGATGAGCTTCTTCATGGCGGCTATATCTACAGTTCCAGGGATAAGTGTTGAACAGGCAAAGCGAATATTCAGTGCAGAGGGAGAAGGCTTCATAATCATTTTCCATGTCCTTAGTATTTACATTTATTGAACTGACCCACATGATACCTTTGCTATTAAAACAGATATTAACAATAATATTTCTTGTTCTTTTATAGTGCCCTGATTAGAATGAATGTCCTTCATTATCATGCCATTTGTTTTCAAATTAAAATAAATTAAACTAAGATATTTTACAACATCTTTCCCCTGATCTGGGGATTCCCAATTCCATGTATTTCATTTAAAACCCACTGTCCTTCAACACCATGTTAATCAGCGATAGCTGTTTTCCCTGATCATTGAGGTACTGTATAGAGGAGATGTATGGGTAATGTACTACCATGAGAAATATACTTAGCTCAGTTTCATTGATGATCGGGGGTTCCCAATGCACATGCCATACAGGGTTTGAGGTTTTATCAAACTACATTTAATGAGTCCTCATAAATCTTGTAATTAAGTTTACCTGACTGGCCCTACAGGGCTCGACATTCACGCTGTCCCACTGGCCCGGGTCTAGTAAAATGTTGACAGGACCAGTGCAACTTTGATAAGTGTTATCCCGACGGTCTAGTAGATATGTAAGGCTGTCAATAAGAGTCCCTTAGCAGGACCAGTAAGAATCTGTAAGGGCCAGTGATCTTTAAAAGTTACTGGTCATGTGGTCTTGTTCGGGAATTTGGGTGAATGTCAAGCCTCAGCCTGTATAATGTTTTCACCCTAAAAGTCCTACCTACCTAGCCTGTTATAGAAACCTCTGTAATCAGAACCACACCATAATTTTAGGGTGGCTTTAACAGTCACTTAAGCATAACTAAAGAAGTATCAGGGTATTCATCCATATTCAGTGTATACAAAACACAAAACCATGCATGTCACAGAGTACCAAAGCTTCATTATTCTATTTAACTGAATAATGCATAATTAGCAACCCGTAGATCATGTGGTTGCATAACAAAAACTCTATTTTTTACTTGAATCTGTCATCTTCTGGAGTATTTGACGGCTTTCTGACCCCTGAAACTGAACCTTTTATCTTTGACCATAGAAGCTTGAACAGACTTAAATAACCTAATGTTGGTCCTTTGTTCAGTAGGTTAGTTTGCCATTCTGAATAAACCTGTCCTATTGTCATGCAGCCTGTAGGTGGAGTCAGATTTCTTTCTTGTGGGTATGTTGGGCTGGTTCATGATCATATTGCACTGTTTGAATTATGGAGATGTAATGTGCATGTGTATACCAAAGCTGCATGGAATGTGGGTGGAGTATCTCATAAAGGCGTTTGATGGGGAAAAAAGATTTTTATATATGGCTACTTAAGGTTTGTTTGGATCTTGTTATAACAGAAATACAAAAATATTGTGACTGGTGTTTGCAAAAAAAGATAAATATTGTTTGATTCTTCATTTGACGAACATGGAACAGATGCTAGTGTTTTTTCTTTTGTTTAGAGCTAAAATAAAAATTGGTGATGACCCAAGTAAGAAATTTTGATTAATAATGTTAAGTTTTAGTTAAAAACATAATTATTGTAGCATATTGTTCTTGAGACCATTCTGATGACTGTTTTCTTTGAAAAATATTATATGAGGTTTAAAATACCTTTCAGAGTATCCATGTTGTAAATGACAAATGGAATAGCACAACCTTAATGGTCTGTTTTATATTCAGCAGCAAGAATACTTGCAAAAAGTACAATAGTGAAATACCTCAATCCTAAATACTCTACTTATGGCTTATACTACACCAGTTGTTTACTTATAATTTGCAATTAATCAATCACAGATGACCCATATACTAATAAATTCCTAAGTTAGACACTAAGAATGATTGTTTTTCATTGTATCTTGATACTACAGGTACATCTTATTCAAGTATAAAATATTTACAGGTTATTATCTGTAATATTGCTTACTGTCCCTGAAAGAAGAATCCATCAGTGTTTAGCTGATGGCTTTCTCTAGTGTGTATCTGTTTGGTTTCCATAACTAAGTGGTCATTTCCCAACCAGGTATTGTCTAATATACAATGATGATGTTTTGAATAGCTTCTGCCAACTTCATCAGTCATAGTGATGAATGTCCCAGTCAGAGGATTAAAACTTCATCATGTCAGAGAACAGGCCATAAAGTTCTATTTTCAATATGTCAAATGTTCAGTAGATGGGTTTGTGTTGTCTGGCCATCAGAATGAGCCCTATTTAAACATGCACTGTTGTGAAGACTCTGTTTACGTATTGATTTATACCTGTTAAGCACAGAGACCAATTACAGGTTAAATAATGCAGCACAAACACACTTGTTTGTTGTTTGCATGGGAATGATATAAAGTGTATTTGCTGTTTGAGAATCTTTCAGATATGCATGCTGCTATTAAGAATTTTAATGTATAAACTGTGTTTGATGCAGATAATCAAACAGTATTTAAGACGAAGGTTGGAACAAGCATTTAATAGAAAAAGAGAAAATGTCAGAGTTGATTTTAGGTTCATTAGATCTATGCAAAGCTCTGGGGTTTCTCTGAGGGCATCCCCTTACAGGTCATGTCACAACAACCTTTTTCAATACCAGCAGTATTGAAGAGAGTATTAGTTCAAATGTTTCTGCGATTGAAGTGAAAGATAGGCGATCATTCAGAATCAGTCAGACACCCTGCAACTCTCATTTGGAATACCCTGTATTAACCATTTTAGGTTGCAAGACTTGAAAACATATTCCATCACTTTCCTGATCTGCTGATTCTGACATGACCCCTAATGGGATATTCTGAGATTTATTATTTTTCAGTAGCAAGCACTAAGATCTGTTATGAATGAGATTGTCTTATTATTGTATTTTGTTTTTATTGACCAGGTTTTGCTGTTGACAAGATTTGTAGGCAAATGATGCAGAACTGCACTGTTCAAACATCAGCTAATATCTCAGTGGGCTGCAACCAAAGGAAACTTACATTAGTCCAGAATAGTACAATGTACAATAATGTAAAAGAAATGCACACGTCTAATGCACCAAATCCACAGGTGCATGCTCATAGTGCTACATAGACAAGACATTAAAAAGCAACAAAAAAACTCCAACTAAGGCACAGTAGGAAGTGAAGAGATGTTGTTTAAGTTTTGATCGAAAGGGATGAGGCTGATGGATGATTTGGCATCAAGCACTAAAGAGGTTCATTAGACTGGTAGACAGTAGAAGAAATGAGCTTGTATCTTGCAATTGCGACTGTGAAGGGATTTTGGTGTTGAGAAGCAAGTTAACATATAGGAGTATGATTGTGAGAAACGAAGGCTTGTGTCACGAAGAAAACTATAGATGAGACAAGAATACTTGCCAACAATGTCTGCCACCCTTGTGGTACAAATGATGAACAACACTGGTCCCAATACTGATCCTTGAGGTACACCACAGTGTAATGACACACAATCAGTGCAGTGTGAATTATTACATCCTCTATGCATAAACATTACACATGAATTAATATCTATGGGTAGTCCCACTGAATGCAGAAGCGTAAAGGGACAATGGGGTAGCCTAATGGTTAAAGTGGTTGCTCATCACGCCAGAGACCCGGGTTTGATTCCCCACATCGATACAATGCTGGAAGCTCATTCTTGGTGTCCTCCACCAGGTTATTGCTGGAATATTGCTAAATGTGGCGTAAAGCTAAACTCACACACTCACCCAGAAGCATGAAGAGTTTAGAATTATTGTAATTCAGCTATTATTAAGAATTATTGATATTTCTGTTCTGAAAACAAATACAGTGTCTGAACAGTTCATTACAGGTCCTCTTTGTTCAATCACTAAGTTTTAATTGCAACAAGGAAATCTTTGTCCATAATAGGCATAAGGCATGACACATTTGGTTGTCTGTTCATAAAGAGGTCACTCTAGAAAGGTATAAGGGAGAATCCCCGATAATAAATTTTGAAAAAATACAGATGAAGGTGTTTTCCTGGATTGTAACCATCTGGTTCTTAGGCAACTTTACAACAACCAAGGGAATGTGGGGACTTGTTCTGCCTTGCAATATGCGCTGGCTGATTCCTCATAGATATGTAATGTGTCCCCACTGCAGTTGTGAGAAATCTATTGATATCAGTTCACTTTGACTATTAGGTCACTGTTTTTACATGCCAGGGGGATATAGTCGACGCCTCGTCCGTCCGTAATCATTTTATTTCCAGAGCATAACTCCAAAACCGTTCAATATTTTTCAACAAAAATTGGTAGATATATCAAACAGATCCTTAAGTGGTGCCTTTTGCTATTTGCAGATTTTTGGCATTTGTATTTTTACCGGTTTCCATGGAAACGATTCAGACTTAGTCCCAAAAGGGAGGGGTGGGCTTCGTTTCCGGAGCATAACTCAAGAACCGTTCAATATTTTTCAACAGAACTTGGTAGATATATCAAAAAGAACCTTAAGTGGTGCCTTTGCTATTTGCAGATTTTTGGTATTTTTATTTTTTCCGGTTTCAATGGAAACGATTCGACTTAGTCCCAAAAGGGAGGGGTGGGTTTTGTTTCCGTTTTGCTTAATATCTTTCAGGCAAACTTGGCAGATATGTGAGGCAGATGCCAAAGTGGTGCCTTTTGCTATTTGCAGATTTTGGCATATTTATTTTCCCCGTTTCCATGGAAACTCGACTTAGTCCCAAAAGGGAGGGTGGGGGTGGGGTGGTGGGTTTTGTTTCCAGAGCACAACTCGAAAACTGCTTAATATCTTTCAGCCAAACTTGGCAGATATGTGAGGCAGATGCCAAAGTGGTGCCTTTTGTTATTTGCAGATTTTTGTGATTTATTATTTTCTCGGTTTCCATGGAAATGATTAGGACTAGTCCTAAAAGGGAGGGGTGGGCTTCATTTCCAGTGCACAACTCGAAAAGCGTTCAGTATCTTTTCAACAGAACTTGGCAGATATATTTGGCAAATTTTGAAATGGTGCCTTTTGCTATTTGCAGATTTTTCGCATTTATATTCCTCATGATTTCCATGGAAACGATTGGACTTAGTTTAAAAAAAATGTCAAGCTGAACTTTAAGTAACTGTCAGATGATTTGTTCTTTCAAATATGTGAGGGCCGGGGGGATATGTCATCTTCTCTGATGATTCTTGTTTTTTTAAGTGGTAGTTTTATTGTCGTATTGTTGACAACTGTTTACAAGTTGAAGTGAGACAATTTCACACCTTTTGTACAATATTGATTGCTAAATGGATTTCCTTGCATTGATGGTGATAGTTTTATGAAAGTGTTTGTTAATATGATGTGGCTGAGTCATTTCAAAACTCGGTAATGGGAAAATGTTGTCATGGATATTGCCCTTGCCTGAATGTCAACTTTTAGCAAATTACCACAGCTACATTAAAACTGAGATCTGAGCATCGGTTCTTGTTAGCAATATGGGCTCCACTGAACAAATCTTTCTGTTGAAGTATATTTACTAAACAAGGGAATGATTGCAAAGATGTTTTTCTTGTGTGAAAGGCTGATTTCATTATGGAAGATGGGTACAGTAAATGGCCATGGCTATTGAGGTTTTGGTTGGTGGCATGTTAAGCAGTCTTTAGGAAGACAGTACAGCCAACATGACAGACTTCGTTTGAGATTCTGGCTCTACTCGGGTTTGTACTTGTGTTGTTATTTTTTTATTTGATAGAAACATTGATAATTGATTTTTGGTATTGAAGTAACTGCCTTTTCAATAGTAAGCACAGCACTTCTTTTTATTTTGATGAAATGTCTTTTATTTATTACATTTACTTTTATCTATTTATAGCAATGTCATTTAACATCATTGTAGATTCTATACAAATGTCAGCTGTTACTGGTTTAGAAAAATAGGATCATATGCATGTTTTAATACAGATAAGGTATGCACCAAGAAAGTGCCCCTTGTTATCTGAAAGTTTCAGAAACTGTGCTCTGGCTCTAAATCGATGGCACAAGAATAGGAACATGTGCTATTGCCTGACAGGTTAATTGTCTGTTAATGAGTCAAGAATCATGAATATTTGAGAGTGTTATTCATAATGTTGTTGGACATTTTATTCTAGGTACCATTGTTGGTATGTTTGGCACTGTAAGGTGCCCTAGAGAGTTATGGCTTTTAAGGTTTTGCCAAATTGATAGTTATGCTGTCTAGCTAATTTCTTTTTGTGAGATTGTCAGTAGCGTTATAGCCATCCACATACCAAAATGACAAGACAATTTGGCGGTAGTTGTTTTCCATGCTTGGTGTACAGTGTTCACGAATGGTGTTTCAAAGTAACAGGACATTGGGTCCTGTGTTTCAGATGTCTGTCTGACCTATTCAAAATTAACAGGACCCATAGAATAAAATTAAAACACACATTTCATATTCAACATTTCTTATAACTGGCATTGAAATTGTTAACAAACGTAATAAGATTTATAAAGGGCAAACAATTGTCACTTCTCACATATAACAAGTTCAGTGAAAGTCATTCTGAAATATACAGTCTGATACTGGGGCCGGCGGGTTCTAGACTTCTATCGGACCGTTGGCGGATCTGCCGGATTTGTCAGAGGGTCAGACGCTATTCGTGAACACTGGGTGTAATGGCTGTGAAAGTTTCTCTAGTTTGGCTAATGGTGAATTCTGCTTCTGAATCTTCTTCCCAGGATATATGTGATCAGAGACCATACATCGGTATATGGTCTCTGATGTGATCAAGCTCAGATCTGTGCTCATGGCTGGCCAACAGAGTGTTCTGCTGAAATAATATTATATATGTCTCTGTAGATGAGTCTGACAGTCAGAAGATGGTTAGGTTATCAAAATGTGTTCCCATTAGTGGATCCAGGACTTGATGAATGTACATGTTGCTCATCAGATTCCACTGCATACGTACCCTGTTTGCAGTTATGGGACAGGCAACCAAACATTATGGCAATGTTTGCCAAGGGGATTGTGGGATGAATGTACCTGTGCATGTATGTAATGTTTCTTTGCCACAAGACCTGAATACGCCAAATCATGACGTGCAGGCAGCATCTGTTGATGTTTCTTCATGTCCAAAGGTTCCGGCCATGTCTTGCTGCACAGTGTGTTTAGTCAGTTCCCTGACACATGGATTTGTATGCATTGTAGATATCGCTCTCGAGTTTCTTGTGAGTATACAACCAAACAGGCCTATAGGCAGTAGAGGGTTTTCATGTCCACTTCTTGTATTGTAACTTGCCTTCACAAAAGTAGAATTCTGTTGACTGCTAGACCATTGGGTTAGATTGTTGACTTTGTGTGCTGGCGATTTGGTGCCTGACAAAAAGTGTGTGAGTTTGAATCTTGAATGGGACTCAACCCAAGAAAGTGCAAGAATCTGTAGTTAATGACAAAGTGTTATCCCAAATATAACATACATTTGACCATTTTCTGTATACATACACCCAAGGCTGTCGAGACCTTGGACAGACTTTTACCTTGTTAGTTTTGCCATGTTTCTGTGTTAATCGGCTTATATCTGAATTGTGCTAGCTCAACTGACGACCAACAGCTTAACTTGTTGTACTTTCCTACATAAATCATGCTTATTAATGAGTAATCTTGGACAAGAGTACAGATCATCAGTTCTGAATAATTGCTTGGATTCAGCTTTGACTGATTTTGCAATTTTAACAAATCATGAGTAAATTGTTGCATGTGCAATGTTTTTGTGCTTCAGAACCTCAAGCAAACACTGACATGTCAGTTATTGATGATTGTGTTGTTATCAGAACGGTTTTACCAATAACACTCAAGGTCATGTGATAGTGATTAACTTCTTCAGTGGTGACACGATGGGATCCTGTAATTTCCTGGGTCAATGTTTGTTGAACAATGTGAAAGAATGAATATTCAATGCCATTTACAAAGTGGTCAAATGTAACATATGTTATGTTTAGGAGTACACTTTTTTCAGTGAAGTACAGATTCTAGTGCTTTTGTTGAGTTGAGTCCCATGTTGGATTCGAACCCACACTCTCAGAGTCACGCAATTTTTCACCAGAACACAAAGTCTACTTATGGAAGCAACAGTGGCTGAGTGGGTTAGAGGGCTGACGATGGTTGCCTGACATTTGGGAATGTGGGTTCGAATCCCGGATGGGACTCAACCTAACATAAGTACTAGGATGGGAACTTTACTGAGAAAGTGTAATCCCAAATATAACAAATGTTATAAATGTGAAGTTTGTTCCTTTTCCATGGAATAATAATGATGACAGAATCAAGAATTCAATGAAATTATTAACTATAATACAGTTAACAATGTTTGCAAAATTCTGTCTTTCTAAGATCTATGTCTTTCTCCCTTTCATGATAGTGTACATGTTTTCTTTACGTGTTGACGATAGTTCTTTCAATGTAGTTGATTTAAGTTTTGGGGGTAATTGGGTGGAGGAAAAAAGTGCTGATTATGTATTATGTAGTGATAACCGAACAATTATTTCATGTTTAGGTTAAAGAATGTGGACATTTGGAAGTAGAAGAATGGACATCATTGACTTTGACCCTGGCTTTTGTTCACTGTGAACTGCCCCATCGACACCAGTACCCATGTCAAGCCCAGTCCAGATGGCTCTGCCAGACTTGTCGCGGCGGATGCACAATGCACCAATGTCACAGGAACACAGAGACATCACAGACGAGCAGTACCACGACCTCAGAAGACCCCGAAGAGTCCGCTTCTTTGTGAACGGTGATCGTTATTTCAAGGGGAAGAGAATGTACATAACTCCACATCGCTACCTCAATTTCAATGATCTGCTGAATGATCTGACAGGGAAGCTGCCCAATAGTGTCAGCCTTCCCTATGGTGTTAGACAGATCTTCACCCCCAATCAAGGTCCACCGCGTCTTTGAGATAAAAGACTTACAGGATGGAGAGGCATACGTTTGTGCGGGGTTTGAAGGCTTCAAGGTTCTCAAATATGGCAAGGCTGAGTTGGAACCTTGGTCTGTTGGTGAGTACTTATTTAGTTTTCTGAAGTGTAGAATTGTGTTTGTGAAGAGGCCCTTGTTCAATGCATAGGATGAGGATTGATTATTATGACCATGTTGTTATGCAGCAGTGGAAGACTTAAAAATAACTCAACAACTTTCAAAGTTCATTATAGTTTTACTTACAGAAACATGAACCAACGAAATATTTCAACTGCACTATATACAGCAATATGTCCTAATTTGACATAACACGACACGGTCCTTATGTGACCACCGAAACCACCATATGGTCCAATTGAATTCCTTATTTGACTTCTTACAATTATGCCCTGATTTGACACTATATGAGAC
Source organism: Haliotis rubra (assembly GCF_003918875.1). Lineage (NCBI taxonomy): Eukaryota > Metazoa > Mollusca > Gastropoda > Lepetellida > Haliotidae > Haliotis > Haliotis rubra. The sequence continues at coordinate 1,363,622 of NW_025765836.1, read as the reverse complement.
AGTCACCAATTGGGCTGCTCTATCGAAAAAAAATAAAAATTCTGCCTTGATCAGTGACAATGTACACTCTCGCAGGCTATTGCACATTCTGTACGTGGTTCACGCACAGCTATCCAGGTGCGTTCGTGCGAATGTTTGGGTTTGTTCAGACCTTCTGTCCACATGTCATATGTTATCATTTTCCTGTGGATGGAATAAGGGTACTTGATAACTTGGTACCAGTTTTATAAGTGTATGTGTTAAGCAAAGTAGTGGTTGCTTTGTACAGGATAATGTTGTCATTAACCATTAAACTGTCCATGTTTGACAAAGCATGTTATCAACATGATAGGTATGGTTTAAATAACAACGAACAGTGTCCTTGGCAATGTGATCAACAGGCATGTGGTGTGAGTTGCAGTTGTTGCCTTTCCCATGTTTGATTAAATGCATATGATCTGTTAGATTTGTTGCATGTTCACATATTTAGTGGGGCGGTGGGGTAGCCTTAATGGTTAAAATGTTCACTCGTCACACTGAAGACCAGGGTTCGATTCCTAATGTGGGTACATTGTGTGAAGCCCATTTCTCGTGTCCATCACCGTGATATTGCTGGAATATTGCTAAAAGTGGTGTAAAACCATAGTCACTCACTGATATATTTAGTAGAAATTCAACAAAAAATCCTGAGAGACTCAACCGCTGTTGTCTACATTTACAAGGAGTCGGAGTTGTGGTGCCAGTTTGGAAATACTTACTGTACTTTCTTTCAGAGAAGCTACTCAAAAAACTGTCATGATACATCAAGCATTGTGTCCCTTAGTTTGGTCAGGATCTGCCAACTTGACGGAGGATTTGACTCCAGTTATAATCCTTGAAATAGTCTGCCAGCATATGCCCCTATGGGGTTCACTGAAGTGGTAGAGCACTCGTTATTTTTGTGCTGCTTTTCTTTGATGTGTTCCATGAGCGTTAAACCAAACTGTATCGGACATAGTTCAAGTAATATGGACACTCATGAAATGGTTTGTGAAGTCTCTGTGATACTGTATACTGGCATGTCATAAACATGCCCACTGAATACTGCATTAAGGTCCGTCAGAGAAGGTGAATTAGCCATAGGAATTAAAATAATGTTGTCTTATGGATCCACCACAGCAGCTACCCAATGGCTTTTTATAAATACCGGATCTGGCCAGCTCATAGCCCAGGGTATTATTGGCTTCATATAGATTGGCACTGACATTAACTGTCTTGGCAGAAATGTTTTCCTATAAGTGAGTTAATTCTCTCAGCATGGGGCAAGCAGAGATTATTAATATAGGTGGGCCTGTTGAAGGTAGAAATGTTGTACTTTAGGAATAGAATTATTACTTGTACTGTTGAATTCATTATTCAGTTCTTATTTACCTGTAAGTAATTTGTATTTTGTTGTTGTTTTTAATTTTTATCAAACAAACTGTTCGTTGCATCACAGTACATAAATTGCTGACGAATGTGATCCTCATAGCACATGACAGTCTGGGATGGCTCTGTATATGTGTTCATTTCAACAAGCAAAATAACAAGGCAACACCCATTTTTATATGCTTTGACTGTACATACATGTAAGGGCTCACCTGAATGTGCCTTCTGACAAAGGGTGGTCAAATCTTCAGAGAGTACAATGTTAGAGTGAAAGGCCAGATTTTAATGTGATTGGATGATCAGGCTAAATATATCTCAGTGAAATATTTTGAGGTCATGAACTGGATGCTCTTGTTTCAACTTAGACATACATACTGTTGAATTTCTGAACAAGTGACAAATGAAGTCTCACTGTATTGGAGAGAAAATGTCAAAACACATCCATCAAACTAGAAAATAAGGGGTTCATGGGGTTAAGATGACTAAGGATATAGTGTTTAATCATAGGTTCCTTGAAATCTTTCATATATAAAATCTTATATCCCCTCGACTATTCATCCTTGACTATTGAGTGCATCTGTGATACAAGGTTTGAACGGAAATGAGAACTTAAAATCGCAACATTTATCCTTACTAATATTTGTCTAAGGTTTGTGTAAGGGTTCATTCTGCTTAGGAGTGATCGTTACAGCTTATCCTGGCAGCTTGTCACTTCCTTAGCAACACAGTAACACGACTCAGGACAGAAGTAGTCACAGACTTATTGCAAAACTCTGCCAAGTTAGGTCAGAAAAGTAATCTCAATGTTGTAGTGTATGTGTGTACTGTGCTTGATCTCAAATACCCTATATGTGGCTGTTGTTGACAGACTTATTCTATATTGCGATGTTGATTAAGCAAATGTGGTATGAAGCTTTGCTGATAAGCTGGTCTGTATGGTCGACTAGGTGACCTTGGACTGGCTGGCAATGGAAATATGCCATTTGTGATTAATAAAGAACAATTATATCTTGTAGAATGTGAGAGTTTTATAACAACATACCATAGTTAGAAACCAGTCCTGTATTGCTGTATAACAGGGTTATTCAGCAGCCCTGTATAACAACATATCAGAGTTATACACCAGCTCTGTATTACAACATATCACAGTTATACACCAGTCCTGTATTACAACATATCAGAGTTATACACCAGCCCTGTATTACAACATATCAGAGTTATACACCAGCCCTGTATTACAACATATCATACACCAGCCCTGTATTACACCAGAGTTATACACCAGCCCTGTATTACAACATATCAGAGTTATACACCAGCCCTGTATTACAACATATCAGAGTTATACACCAACCCTTGTATTACAACATATCAGAGTTATACACCAGCCCTGTATTACAACATATCAGAGTTATACACCAGCCCTGTATTACAACATATCAGAGTTATACACCAGCCCTGTATTACAACATATCAGAGTTATACACCAGCCCTGTATTACAACATATCAGAGTTATACACCAGCCCTGTATTACAGCATATCAGATTTATACACCAGCCCTGTATTACAACATATCAGATTTATACACCAGCCCTGTATTACAACATATCAGATTTATACACCAGCCCTGTATTACAACATATCAGAGTTATACACCAGCCCTGTATTACAACATATCAGAGTTATGCACCAGCTCTGTATTACAGCATATCAGAGTTATACACCAGCCCTGTATTGCAACATATCAGAGTTATGCACCAGCTCTGTATTACAACATATCAGAGGTATACACCAACCTTGTATTACAACATATCAAAGGTATACACCAGCCCTGTATTACAACATATCAGAGTTATACACCAGCCCTGTATTACAACATATCAGAGTTATACATCAGCCCTGTATTACAGCATATCAGTGTTATACACCAGCCCTGTATTACAGCATATCAGAGTTATACACCAGCTCTGTATTACAGCATATCAGAGTTATACACCAGCTCTGTATTACAACATATCAGAGTTATACACCAGCCCTGTATTACAACATATCAGATTTATACACCAGCCCTGTATTACAACATATCAGATTTATACACCAGCCCTGTATTACAACATATCAGAGTTATACACCAGCTCTGTATTACAACATATCAGAGTTATACACCAGCCCTGTATTACAACATATCAGATTTATACACCAGCCCTATATTACAACATATCAGAGTTATACACCAGCCCTGTATTACAACATATCAGCCTGAATGAAAATATGTAATATAATGTGATACACGTCTTTACACAATGACCGTGCTCCCCATACTTCAAAAATCAAATTGATACATCATTAACTAGTTTTTTTCTTTGTCTTTAAAATTATCTCAGGCCTGTTCTTGTTATAGATTGTTTAAGTTTGACATACTGTATGTATATGCATGTACATCTGAATAAAACATCAGTTGAATAATGTGCAAGTCAAGTCATGCTTTTGACATGAACAAGAGAAGATCATCAGACTAAGTAATTGCCTACAATCACTAACATAGAGGGGGCATTAAACCCTGGGAGATGACAGACCTTTAAGAATAATGATGTGATTGACACACAATCAATTAATTGATTGTTTTGTAGGGGTTTATGAGGGTTGTTGTGCTACAGCTATCAATGTAATAGTAGTTTTGTCCGATAAGGAATGGGATTCTTTTTTCAGTAATATTAATATTATTCCAAAAGTCACATGTATTCTTAGCTAAAAGTGTTTATACTCTTCACATGGTAAATATGTCCTTCTTGTACAGGGCCTTTTAGGAGACGATACAGAGAGCTGCTTCATAGTTATATCCATGTAATAACTCATTAGAGTTGATATATAATGTGAAATTTTTATTTCATAAGACCAACCAATTTCAACATTTAAAGCTTAAAATTATTTAATTTTCAAGGAAATAAACCTATCATTGTTTTAAATGATGAGAATGTCGTTTAGATGCTTAAGGCAACAGTATAATAATAATACTTGGTCATGTCCTCACTGCCAAATCGATGGAGTTGTTTGAAGCTTACTGTAAAAGACCTGACTTTACAGTGACAGGAGTTATCTCTCTTCCCATGTCATCCCACCAGATCTCTTCATTGTAGACAGCTTTTATCTACTCGTCAACTGCAGCTATTTGTTGTTATTTTATTTAATAGCTATTTTTGCTTTGTTTATGAAACACAAATGTATGAGGATTTTTTTTCTTACCAAATTTCAATAATGTTTATTTTTTAGGAAAATCAAAGCAAAATGTGTATAGTTACTGTGCTGTGAAGATATCAGATATCAATGTCATGGCTTAAAAAACTTTGGATAGATCTGCAAAAGCATCAGTCACTACATGTGGGAAAGATATCATGCTTCATTGAATATGTAACTTGTCACATTGATCCTTGAACCATTCAGATCGTTTTACTGGAGAGGTGGGCAGGCACTTGCAGCTTTGAGTTCAAAGGCTCTACAATTAGCTGAGAACAGCACTATTTGAAACCCCACTCAACAGTTTATGCCAGTGACCCAGCGAGCTGAGTTCACATGCTGCAACATTCAATAACACACTTGACAGGACAATTCCTGTTTTAGACTGAATTTTTCTGTACTATAAATAATACTGTCTTTTTTTTTCTACACACCAAAATATAAATATCCATCTTATTGAACTGTTTTTAAACTTAGTTTCTGCTGTGTCAGTGATTCATTTATCAGTTTCTCTTGTCAATTATTTTAGTTATTTGAAGTGCAAAGATGGAAAGAAGTTTAGTCTACATTTATTACAGTTGAATAAATATACTACATCACAAATACTGAAGCAAGATACCATAGTCACCATTTAATAAAATCAATAATGCAATATATTTGGGTGTGAAAGACATTAGGGACCGTTCATAATTTATGGCTAGGGGATGATGATGATTTTTATGGAGCAGCATGTACAATGTGATTGACCCTTCCCTAAAATTATGCACAAAATAAGTGATCCCCCCCTTGCATGTCATGTACAAAATCCATGCCCCCTCCACAATTTTTAAGCATATCTTTTATGTACAAAATTGATTACTCTTCCTCTCCCCCCCATATATGTGTACAAAATTGATGACCCCCCTACCTTCCCAGATCAAAATGGGTGAACCACACACCCCACCGCCCATCAAAATCATCATCACCCCCATAAATTATGAATGGTCCCTTACCCCTTTATTTTTGGAGAACTTGTTTGTGTTGCTGCTATTAAAGCAGACACTCTGATCTGTGGTTTAATTGTTTCATTGAGAATAATGTTGACTCAGCAAGTTACATGTGTTATACCATGCAGACTCATTTTTTCATGCAATGGTCTTTTGTCGTCAGTGATACAGACAGAGCCTCTGGAATATCTGTAACATTTCCCTTTAAACACATTCTCTGATAGCCAAGGAAAGCTGCAGCTGAGTTCCCATTATCTCATTTAAAATATTGTCCAATAAGAAAGAAAACCATTACCATCACCGTGACAACAGTGTGTAAGGTTGGTTAACAACAGGAACTATGCCGTCTGCCCCTACTCTGCAGACGTCTGTGACCTTCCCTATGATCAGCCATTGATAATCTTCACAAAGCATGTGACAGTGAAACACAAATGCCCCCTTCAGATTCTCTTGCCTGTCAAGATCATTTGAATATGACATAAAAGATTCAATACCCTGCTTGTCAATTCTATAAGTGTGGTAGCCTCTTTTAGATTTAAATGGATCTGTATTGTAAAGAAAACGTTGTGACTGTGGTTGGTAAACCATGTCATTTTTTCATCAATATTGGTTGACAATTTTAGACTGGTTATGCTTCTTTTGTTGAGCTGAGTGTGTGATTTAATGCTGAATAATTCTGTCATGGTGGCTCTCCCTTTTTATTAGTAGACATTCTTGTTATAGCAATGATTGTGTGATCATGCAAGTTGATCGTCCTGGTTTGTTGATAGGGACTCGCTTTGTATGCTTATGGAGGATGGTTGCCTGGAGCCATGTTGGAAAGTGAAATGATTTGGACTGATTTCAGAAATAGTTCCCAATGGATGTTCCAGTGGGATTTTGGTGTGTGTGGTACTGAAAATCCAGCAGGATGATATGTGACTTTGTGATTTGTGCCACTACTTTCAGAGCAAACACTGTTTCTCTGTTTAAACATCAACATGGAAGTGAACTTCGGAACAGTTTTTCTTCAAATGTATTGGATTATTGACAGTCAACTTTTGTAAGAAAGATGATTCGGTGTTCATTTGTGAGATATCTCATGCTTGTATTGTGTCTGAACTGTGTCTGTAAAACTTATCTCATTCTTCAGACCTGTGTGCATACACAATATGCTGGTATTAAATTTCAACCTTGGGAATTATTTCCACACATGTAATGCATACAATCAGCCTACATACAGCCACGCTGATGATTTGTAATGGATTATTTCTGCCATTTCTTCTTGTAATTATGGAAACTGGATCATTGGAGATTATATTGGCTAGGGTATTACACTATTAGAAAGAAGAAATAATTATAGGTTCTGATGATATTTGCCAGTTTACTGGCCACCTTTCTTGAGTAAGTCAAAGAAAATACATTTGATAATGAATCTTATTGGTGCCTTATCTACAGTCAAGAAAAGAAGCTTTTTTACCAATTTGGAGTTAATTATATGGTACTGTTCTTATCAACTCAGTAACACGCATTGGAAATAAAGTAGGTGTTTTAATCTATATTCGACTACAGTAATCCGATGATGGTATGTTTTACATAGGTAATATATCATTTGATAGCACTGAAGATTTTAGATAAAATGAATATGGAGTACCTGAAGAAAGACTATCGGTTTAGAATGTATAAACAACAACAACCAAGAAGGCTATCTGCAAAACGTGTCCCAAAGGTGTCTGGTAATGAACAAGGTTTCAATGAAAACAAGCCTTGGTTTGGTATTTACAAGAAGCAAGCCGGAGTTAAGGCACAGGGCTACCGCTATGGGTATCAGAGATTGTACAGTGATTCAGAAGACTTTTGTGATGATGATGTTGAAGGTCCCTTGGACTATGTAGCTGGTTATGGGAAGTTAAAGATAGGTAGACTGCGTTTCAGTAATGGCGTTCATGGAGCAAGGCAGTATCCATTTGAATACATCAGTCCTGAAAGTGATCATAAAAGGCAAGGAGAGACTGTTAATTTGAGTCAACTTTCAAAGATGGTGGATGCGGAAAATGTGCCTGGCAGGCATCATGAATGTGAGGAAAAGACGGACAGGTATCCCAGCAAAGATGGCCATAGACATGGAAATGTCCATGATAGTCAGGGAGTTGATGGAGTTGTGATTAGTCCTAGAGTTGAAGATGAGTTTCTCCGTGGTCCTGGACATGATGTTCTGAAGACCAGAAGTCAATATTATAATGGTGCATATGGGAAGGATCCAGTAACATTGAGAAATAAAGGGCAGGAAAAGGTGTTCAGTATAAAGAAGAAGAAGAGGAGGCATCCAGCTGGCTCATTTAGGCCCGAGAAAGGGCGGAAGGGAAGGCTCAGTTCTGCTGAAAGTAAAAAACCTGAAAGGTGCTGAAGACTCACCTCGAAGCCTTAAAAAGAGGGATCATGAGGTAGATAAAGGACCAGATGCTCCTCTGTTGTACAGGAAATACAACTGGGGGAGAAAGAGTAAGTTTTTAATTTATTTGTTCTCATAGTCAGAGACCATATACCAATGGTCTCTGTCATAGTATTGTTGGAAGTGAATCTAAAACAAATCAACTTGTGTTAGAAGTTGTATAAATTCCAGCTTACCCTTACTTTGGGATGAAAGGAATCATTCTGGGACTTTTGTCTTTTCTGTTTGTGGTATTGTGCACTAGTCCACAAGTCACAAGACCAGTTGAAGTCAGGACGACTACCTGATTTCTTCCAAAATCTGATCTTTTTACGTAAATCACTTGTCTGAAATAAGCTGTAGACTTGTTGGATAATAATATATGGTATCAGTGTTCTGACCTACTTTGTACACAATCTAATATATGTTTAGGAAACCTGGCCTACATGCATATGTACTAATGGTTTCTATTGGTGTCACACCTGTGATGACGTCATGTATACTGGGTTTGTGCCCAGAGTGTTGTCATATCTTATTGGGCATATGTCCACAATGGATATAGCATGTTGTTTTTCTTGTTTTGGCCTTATGTAACTGTCTCAGACCGTTCTCTTCTACCCATAACAAAAAGATATTTATGTTAAGGAAATTGATATTTATACAAAATCCAAGTTCTGTATTTTGCATAATACTTGTGGCCACGATATGTGACAAGATCTGAGAATCTACCTCTCTAGTACACTGGTACTTGGTTAGGATAGGTCCCCAGGACACTGTACTTACCATACTTACTGTTCGAGGCAACATACTGGATCAGGTGGCCAAACTTGAATATTTACAGAATCCTTTATATAGTTTGAATTTTGCCAAGTTCTGCATTTAGCAGCAAACAGGCAGACACACAAAAATATACTGAACAGCAAAAGAAACGCCAGTCTGGCTTTTTGTCAAGTTTTTTAATAGAAGACAACCCAAATTATGTCTAATCATTTATTCTATAGAAAACACTGTCAATGTAACAGCTAAAAGTTGCTGTTGACATTGAATTGCAATAAGTTCAAATTGATCACAGTCCGTCAAATGGAGATACCCCTGAATGCGAAAAGTGACAATCTCTTTAGTAGGCGCATATAGCCACCTTGAGCTTGCACACAGGCCGTGCAACGTGGCCTCATTGAGTTCACTAGAGTCTGAAAGAATGCCTGAGGCAACTGGTTCCGCTCAAACACCAATATCTATTCCAACTGTGCAAGTGTGAGTGGCTGTCTTCCTGCAGCAATCCTCCGTCCAATTTCATCCCAGAATGCTCAATGGGAGCCATATCCGGGGAAAGAGACGTTAATGTTGTTCTGATCCAGATAATCCATCGACACCCCTGCTGTGTGAGGGCTGCAAACGTCGCTGGCGTTGTTGACGTGCCAAAATTGGCCCCACATATGGCCTTCGGCAGTGGATTCCAGCAGCCCGAAGACGACTCCTAATTGTATCGCTTGGCACTGCTCCCCTTGACCCAAGAACAAAGACTGCTGTTACTGTTGCTGCTTGAGTTCGGTTCCTTAGATGAGTGACCCAGATGAACCGTTCTTGTGCATGAGATGTCACTCGTTGCTGTCCGGTACGGGGACAATCAGCAGCAACCCGCTTGCTGATGATGTTGAGCAAGTTCGTGTAATGGTGGTAAGATGACAGCCCAATTGTCTAGCTACAGCGGTTGCAGTGCTACCTCCGTGTAACTTTCCAATGGCCATTCCCCTCTGCTCAGTCGTTAGTCTAGGCATTGTTTGTGTGGCGTGTACACCTCCTAGCGTCAATACTGAACTGGTTTTTGGCACAAACCTTTATAAAGGATACCTCAGAGTGAAATGCAAGCTTTTCATCCATAACCATCGATGCACGTGCTAAAATTATGGTTTTGCTGCACTGTTGGTCTGTTTGAGCGAATGTTTCGTATCGACGTCAAATTGCATGACATCATCTCATCTGGGATCATTACATCACTTTACCATGAACGTTCCATAAACATGAACGCTTACCTTCATGAGATTTCATTTTTTCGAAACTTGCGTTTCTTTTGCTGTTCAGTATATGTGGGTAAATGTTCTGAAAGGGCTTTTCTTTCTAGGAACAACCAGTGCAAAAAATCTTTAGTTTTTACAAACTTTCTATTTACGTACTGTGTTGCTGTACTGTATGACCTCCAGGAAGGAGAAGCAGGCCCCCATTGTCACGTTATGTTTGTTGTTGGGCAATCGAGGATGTCTGGTGCAAGGCAATCTGTGATAAGTCAGTTGAAGTGTTGCTGCCACCTCCTCACCTCAGTCAGTATAGATTACATGGGAACACAGTGACAGGGTATCAGGTTTTATCTGTGTGTAGATAGTGGAAGGACGTTGCTTTTCTCTGTTCAGCTGATCTGTTTTTATTTTTATATATTTTATTAGACAAAGAAAGCAATCAGTATACTTAACTCCTTTGCTTCATATATTTTGATGTGAAAGGCATAATGTAAGTGTTGTGACCACTGAAAGTTATGGTCGGTTGTTTTTTTGTTGGTTTTGATTGGTTCCTAAATGTAAAACATATTTAATTTCTTCCCTTTTGAATGATGATGATAAACATAAGGGAGATATTTATTGCTGTGAAAACAATATTTCTTATGTCTCTTATTTATCATCTAATCACCTTGATGAAGCAATCTGCTGTGAAATATTCCTAATATGACAACACAACAGTTTTTTCTCTTCTTGCAACATTTGTAGAAATGGGACCAGACAATTTTTGTAAGACCCACATTGAAAGTTAACTGAATTATGGGAGTATTGCACATGCTCAGATTGGATCCTTTTAAAAGTATGGAAACAGTGATGAATGTTTGTGTAAGTGGCTATCATCAAGCATTGACTTGTGAACCTAATCTTTACTTTCAACTTTACACTGCTTTCAGAGAAAACAAATAAACTTTGTGTCATATTTGTCTTTAAGATTTCAAATGCACACATCTCACACACATGCCATTCACAAATTCTTTCTCCCAAGACTTGTAAATCTGTAAGAAGGCTTCCCTATTTGTTTTCACGAAGTCTGATAGTATTTGTGAAAAATGTAATGTATATCAAAGCTGAAACTCGTACCCTTTTGTGGTAGTGTTGTCCTACAGTCTACATTGGCTACTGTGTCTCAGTGTTGCCAGACAAAGTGTAAGAGCTTCATCGACATGTCATGCAACTTGGTTTATTACCTTGCGTGGACTGTACAGTTGCCAGTGTCTGTGTTGTAGCGACATAGCAGTTCAGTAAATTATGACCCAAGTTCTGGTTGGTTACCATGGTCATTGGCTGTTGACAGCAATGATATGGCGTTTTATTTGCTGGTAGAGAACAGTTCAATGAAATAAAGCGATATGAAGTGCATTGTGTGACCTGGCTTTATAATGAACATTCGTTTATGAATCACTATTAAATAGCGATGACACCAGGTGTTCTAAAAATAAGGATTCCAGACAGTCATTTGTCTTGCTTTGGCCCAACAGCCAAATGTGATGACTGTTTAAGGAATTAAATGACAAAACACTAATTGCCAGCTTCAATAGAAGAGAAGTCAGTGTTTATGAAAGCCTAGATTACAATGTAAATATGCCTTGGTTGTATGAAGTCAATCACTGAGAGTTGGCAGCCAGCCTTAATGCCTCTTATATAACATTGACACATCTCAAGCAATCCATTCATGTGTTTTTTATATATGTCACTTTGGACGTCAACATATTTAGATAGGCACATGTACTGAAATGTTTAACTTTCATTGGTGAAATATCCGTAAACATGAAAAATATATTTTTATTTGTAAATAAAAATATATTAGTATTTACCATTCACATTCTTTCATTGAAGCCCTCAGGAGCATGAAGCGATATTGTCACTTTCTTGTATAAAGCTATATAGTACTGCTTCACACTGTCATAGTTATAGTAGTATACCTATCGGTATATAATTAGTGTGCAATAGAATATGTAAAGCACACCAAAAGGCTTGCATTAGGTGTGTCCAATCCTAGGTCAAAATAAGTGTGTTTGTTATGGTAGAAGACAACCGTTGAAAGTTGAGTCAGGTCACCTAATAAGCCATACACATGGTATGGTTACTCGGTCAATAACTTCTTTCATGGAATAAGCGAGGAATATCAAGCAGAGTTGAGTTTGATCTTAGTAATTGGCTATTGTGGTCATTGTACTTGCCCTTTTAACATCCTTTGCTATGACAAATCCTGGGATCAAACCACTGACCTTCCGTTGTCCGGGAAGACGTACGCTCTTATAATCCACATGGCCATTGAGGTGGTCCTCTGTAAGAGAGTGGCAGGGCTCATGATTATTGATATCAAACAGTAATTGATCTCAGCTTTTAAACCTGTTTACAGAGACCTGAATTTAGTACTGAAACATAAAATTTAATTTTTGCTTTTGTGAAACATTAAATACAAAGCCAATATTCATATCTTCAGAAAATTCCTTTTGATTTCTTGGTATCAGGTGTATAATCTCCTCACTATTAGTGCAGGATACAGCCAGCACTGTATGGTCCATACACAAGAGAATGAACCTATTTTCTGTGTGATTGGATCTGAATATAGCCAGGCATTATGTTGGTTGGCACAGTCACATTACAAGTGTTATAAAGGGGTACACGGGTGTGCTGTTATAGTGAGGCTTATCTACTTGTGTGGGTAATCTCAGTCAGCATGGGGAGAAGGGAACAGATTTTATCATGGCACAGAATAGAATGGCTTTAGGATACCGACTTTGTGAAAGTTGGACGCTTTTGTTCTTGTGCGCTCTGTCACTTGTTGGCAGTTATAAATGACAGACATCTTGAGGAGTGCTTTAAGTTGTGAATATTTTCTAAATGGAGTGGCGATGTGTTGAAACAAAAACTGGCCAGGTATTTGATCTGCATACATTGTTTACTGAAGGTAAGTTTGATTGATATATAATTGACTTAAATTCGGCTGTTCTTTAAAGGAATTTGTAAGCAGCCTAATACCTGACTTCTGTATGTGTTCACTGGAATTCTGGATCTGATACAAGTAGTTATATGTCACCCATGATTGTTGTGAAAGGATCACACATTCATTCCTGGGGTACATGGTTAAAATAATGGACAGTAAACAGGTAGGTGCTTTTAATCAATTCATTGAAATTATGGTAACTGGACATTAACAGTAGTTTAACAGGATGAAATTCAAATTTGTCCCATTTTCTTCTCAAGCAGACATTCCTTTTTAAATGAGTTAGGCAAGTGATGATGGTAAATGAGTAGGACATCTGGTTATGGTAAATGAGTAGGACACATGGTTATTGAGACAGGTAATTAAGTTAAATGAACATGGTGGTAAATGAGTAAGACAAGTGGTTATGATAAATCAGTGACACAATAGTAGAACACCTGGTTATGGTAAATGAGTAGAACACATGGTTATGGTAAATGAGTTAGAAATGACACCTGGTTATGGTAAATAAATGAGTATGGAACAGTAGAACACATATGGTAAATGAGTAGAACACATGGTCATGGTAAGAACACCTGGTTATGTAAAATGAGTAGAACACCTGGTTATTAAATGAGTAGAACACGTGGTTCTGGTAAAGTGAGTTGGACATCTTAATTTGGTTCTGGTAAATAAGTAGGTAATTTATGGTGGTAAATGGTAGAAATGGTTACACGGTTATGGTAAATGAGTAGAATTGGTAAATAAGTAGAACACCTGGTTATGGTAAATGAGTAGAACACCTGGTTATGGTAAATGAAGAACACCTGGTCATGGTAAAATGAGTAGAACATGGTTCTGTAAATGAGTAGAACACCTGGTTATGAGTGGTTCTGGTAAATAAGTAGAACACCTGGTAAATAAGTTGGTAAATGAGCGAGTAGAACACATGGTTATGGTAAATGAGAGAACACGTGGTAAATAAGTAGTCATGGTTCTGGTAAATAAGTAGGTGGTAAATGAGTAGAACACATGGTTATGGTAAATGAGTAGAACACAGTGAGTAGAACACATGGTTGTGTTAAATGGTAGAACAGGTCATCTGGTTATGGTAAATGAGTAGAACACATGGTTATGGTAAATGAGTAGAACACCTGGTTATGGTAAATGAGTAGAACACCTGGTTATGGTAAATGAGTAGAACACCTGGTTCTGGTAAATGAGTAGAACACCTGGTTCTGGTAAATGAGTTGGACACTTGGTTCTGGTAAATAAGTAGGTCATTTGGTTATGGTAAATAAGTAGAACATATGGTTATGGTAAATGAGTTAGACACCTGGTTATTGTAAATGAGTAGGACACCTGGTTATGGTTGTTGATGGACACAGATATGTCTCAGTAGTCCAAGGAACCATCTGTCTCAATGTCCAGGCTGTGTGAAACTGGTATGCGAGCACTATGTACCAAGTGGTTGTACACCACGCAAGGCATTCATGACCTAAATTAGAAACCATTACTGACATAGTCTTCAATAGGACAGATAATCCCCAGAAGTAAAACACAGTTTACTGAAGTCACCACACATAACAGCCCCACAAGATATTTATTTATGCCACACTGGTACTGGTTTAGATGTAGTAAAACAGTACATTTATTATACAACTTGTATGCTAAGTCATTTACTGAGACAGATCCCCACATGGGCACAATGTGTGAAGCCCATTTGTGGTGTCCCCTGCCGTGATATTGCTGGAATATTGCTAAAAACGGCGTAAAATCCATACTCACTCACTCACTCACTGAGACAGACCAGAAAAGCACTTCCATGACATGGAGTGGTGTTACAATAATGTTTGATGTTTGACACTGAGTTACATGATAAGCAAGGAAATAACTGGTGTACACAGTGTTGACATGTCCTGTGTGAATATACCTGATGTGTACATTAGACATGTCCTGTGTGAATATACCTGATGGCATTGAATTGTACTCACCTTACATTACATTTAGGTGCCATCAAAGCCAATAAAGCTCATTGGTAAATCCCATTTTACTGGCCATGAGTATATAGAGATAATGTTCTTTGTTTGACAATTAGGCAAGATAATTGACTTACAGCATGTGAATTTACTGTTTTTTACTGATTGGTGAACTACCTTACTGGTGAGGCATTTAGGTGCTTTAACAAGCTGAAATCAATCGTCGGGAGAACATATTATCGAGTCCGGACTAACGTTCATTATTTGTTATTATTTGAATTAATTTGTTATGCACTACATACAAACTTCAGTTTTTGAGGACAAAATGTTCGCGAGTAGTTTTCTGATTAGCAAATGGCATTGGGGATACATTGTTTGTGAAGAACCTTCCTTTTACTTGATCACATCCTCCGGAAGTCAATGCACACCAAATCTTTGAGGGATGCCTGGCTCTGTGTCCCTTGTAACTGGACTTTTTCATACACTTTTTGTCTCTTTAGTTTCAAGGTGAATGTGGTGGATTATTGATTTATTGCAGAAATGTTTTGCTTCCTTTGAATTGTCATCCTTTAAAATGTTTGGTGTTTGACAAGAAAACAGATTTAAGGTTTACATTACAATGCTGTACATTAAATCATTATGACAAATATAAGGATTCGTTTTATTTGTATATCTTATACAAACAATCCCTGGATGTTGAATGTGCATGGATCAAGTGTCAACTATTTAACCTTGCTATGTGTAACATACCAAGATTGGTATCGACTACCCCTGGTATGTTGCCTGGCTGTGTAACACATCAGGACTGGTGTCTATTATTTTACCTGGCAGTGTGTAACATTTACTGTGACCATATGTAACATACCTTCACTGTTTAATCTTAATCTTCACCCCTGTAACATATATGTCCAAGTAATGGTCACTCGATGTGACCTGTAGTGTTAAAGTAGGGAGAAACAATGAAGCACTAAGCTGTTCAGTTTGTGTAGAGCCAATCTGGCTTCATGCAATCTGCAGGTATAAATACTGGCTTACCAACAAGGGCAAAGGGAATAACCTATCATGGCAATATCTTTACATGCTGGTCACTAATAACACCCAGATTAATAAGTGTTCATGTGGAAACAACATGGTAGTACTAATTACAGAACCTTGAGGTCATGGGAGTTAGAACTAAAGTTGATGCATTTTGATATACCTGCCTTGAAAACTCCCTTTTCTCTCATGTATGGTTTAGTAGCATCTCGACCAGGATGACCACAGGTTTTCTAACTGAAGATTCTGCTCAGTAGGTATTTGTGGACAACATAATGCAAATCTGATCATGAAAGGGTTGACTGTTAAGGGTTGACTGTTCAGAACTGAAGGGTCACAAATAGACTGATCTCTTTAGTATTTTCTTGTCTGAGTTGTTGGTTCTGTTTCAACTTGATAGATATGCTTGTATTGCTGTAGAACAAAATGTCTTGGTTAATCTTGTTCACACCTGAACACTTGGTGATTTTGTCTTTTGATGCATAATATAGTACTCATTTAAAATTCGCTAATTTGTTGTAATAGTTTACTTGTCTAGGTGAAATGTTTTCTTGTCTCACCATCATGAAGAACATTATCTCATACTGCTCATGAAGGAACTTGATAGCATATATCTATTCAGTCCATGCCTTACTCAGCCTCAGTGTTCTGTAATGTGTACTGTATTTTCTTGAGTATAATGCACATATTTTTTAATATGCCCAAAGCTGTGTGAAGCAGGGTGTGCATTATTAATGGCATAATGATGTTGATGTTTTTATCCAACCCCACAGTCATACACATGAGCATGTCGTACTGGAAATACCAGGTTGACAAATCTGAAATTGAATCATCTAATCTATCTGGACTTATACTGTTTAAAAAAAATCTTTTTTATTAATTTTATTCAAACTTTGATTCAGTATTGTTTTCATTAAATTCATTGAAATCGTGTGTGAAGTTATTGGCAGCATACTAACTCACCATTATTTACATCAACTGCCCTCACATTACCTCGACTGATGCTTTGAAACAGTTTTAATAGGATGTATTTATCATTAATGCCATACTTTGACTTGTTAAAAGTCATATTTCTTTAGAGTGTGACTATAATATATCAACTGAAACTATTAGTTAATAAGGTATATTACTTTAGACATTACTGACCACAAGCTACTTAAATGTTTGTCACTATATTCATGTATTGATAATGGAAAGGAAATCTAATGCTGTGATTAATTTTGATTTCTGTATTTAAGATAATCTAATGAGTTCATATTTTTTCATGTTTTCTATCGCTTGATTTCTTTACATTACTCCATATCTGTCTGTAGAAGTGATGGTTTCAGTTTACCTGAGGTATGTGTGTTCAATAATGAAAGTGAAATGTATATTACATATAGCAGTTGTACGTTGCTATGGTGGCGAGCCAGACATGTGTCAATGACAGGTTGACAGATGATCCTAAACGGAAATACATACCCTTCTCAACCAACAGTTGGTAGATAAACATTCTATATCTTCGTCAGACATGCAATGTACTCAGTTACATCCCCTGCATGTGTTTCAGTAGGAACCAAGGACATTGATGACCATGTGGTATAAACTCGTCATGATATAAGGAAAGTTATTACATATTAGTTAATTTGGCTTTCTACTTGGTTATGAGACTGGTTGAGAAATGACAAACACAAAGCTTAAGAAGGATGCACTCTGAAGAAGGAGAGGTACAACTTGGTAAATGTTTGAAATATTTTCATCGGTAATAATTAAGTTGATGTGATTTATTATGTAGATAGAGTTTATCTCATGAATGTGTCTTGGAATATATGGTAAACGTCCTGTTTAGGTATACACATTTCATCAAGCAAGCCTTGGTAAGCTAAATTCATAATGTGTGTTCCTAATACATGGTACTTAGCATCTGAATATAACTCTTCATAAAATGTCATTTGTTGAAAAACCTTTGATGTTAAAAACTTGTAGATAAATATTGCATGTTGATTGTGTTTGGAATGTGTTTATGGATATATATCTTGTCAGTGATGTGTCAGTGGATCATATAGTTCCAAACAAAACTGAGATGGTGGGGCAGCCTAGTGGTTAACATGTTTGCTCGTCATGCTGAAGTCTCGGGTTCGATTCCCCACATAGGTACAATGTGTGAAGCCCATTTCTGGTGTCCCCTGCTGTGATATTGCTGGAATATTGCTACAAGAGGCGTAAAACCAAACTCACTCACTCCAAATGAAACTTGTTTTTAGGCTGTGGCAAAACTATGGCAGAATAACATTTGCCTACACAATTGTTTTTATTTGCCTCTTGTGACAATCCATTAGCCCTCACCTCCACTAAAGTAACTGTCCTTTGACAAAGGGATTGTACTCAACCCTAGTCCATGAGACATCAATTAGACTTTGTCTGGCCTTTCATAATGTTATGAAATGCAGAATCAAAAGTACACACTGCGACAAAATGAAACAAAGTGACAACTCGGACATATTTTGTCCAATTCCCAATTTTTAAAATTTGCCAAAAAGGCCCATAGCTGTAAAGGTACACAAAGCACAAATACGGGAACTGATTCCGCTAGACTAGTGTCCTTGGTGAGTTGTTTTGCAATGTATATTTTCCAAGGTACCCAAAATGTCTCAGCTGCATCCCACTCAGACACTGATTTTCAGTATCTTTTTGATACTGATAACAATTATCAAAGTAGTGTCTTAATATTCTCCACTTCAAATCTGACTCAACTTCTGATTGACAAGAGTGAGGCCATGTTTGTGTGTAAAGCTGACCTTTCATATTTGCATCTTTATTCATACACAATCCAATGGAAACTCTTTTACTTGTTGGCTCTTTTTGGTCAATAGAAGCCACCAATTATGACAAATATATTCTATCATTCATATGTAGGTATATTCTTCTTATGTTTGGCTCAATGTACAAATTATTTCCATTGCAAGAGTCAAAGCTGCTTGTGTCATGAATGACTTGGTGGGCATGTGGTCTAAGGTGCTCAGAGGATCTGTTGGTACTGGTTTTGAATCCAGATACAGTACAACCAGAAATTATTGAGAATTTAAGATTGTAAATTTTTATATAGTTTTCACTCATTACTCACGTATTAAATGTGAATATTAGCAGAACATAACTCCAGATTCAAAGACAGGTGAACAGTTAATACTTTGTCAAGTCACCATGGGCAGCAATGCAGGCTTCAATGCGGCGGGGCATACTACTAGTCTGATCAAAGAAGTTAGAAAGTCATGGTCCATGCTGTCCCAATATCGGACCACCTCTTCTTTCATTTCAGCAATATTTGTCAGATTTTTCTTATTGTCACTTTCCTTCATAAATCCCGAAACATTTTCTATTGGATTTAGGTCAGGGCTATAGTTTGGCCAATCTAATAAAGTCATATTTTGGGTCCGAAACCAGGCCTGTGAATGCTTTGAACGATGTTTTGGGTCGTTGTCCTGCTGGAAAATCCAAACATTTCGATAGAACACGTGAGCAGATGGAAGGAAATGTCCCTCGAGAATATATGTGTACCGCTCACTGTTCATATTCCCTTCAAATACACAGAGGGGCGTTGCCCCTAACACAGATATGCCCCCCCCACACGTAAAATTTTGGACTGTACTTTGGGCGCTGATACAAAGGTTTTTCAGTTTGTTTGGTCCAGAATTTCAGTGTATTAGGAAACAGCCACACAGAACTTTCATCTGAGAAAATCACATTGTCCCAGTTAAAATTTCCATGCTGTAAGTACCAGTTCAACCTTCGCTCCTTTTGTTCAGGTTTCATGATTGGTGATGGAATTCCTCGACTTTTCTGCCAACCCATTCCATGCAGCTCAGTTCTAATTGTCTCCTCACAGACAGCCACAGTTCCTCTATCAATCATATCCAGCCTTAAGTTTTCTAAACTCCTTCGTTTGTTTTTAGAAACAAGAATACCAAGCCGCATCCTGTCACCAACAGTCAATTTTCTAGGCCTACCTGCGCCTCCCTGGTGCTCAAAGCCATATCCATTTACAATACTTTTCAAAACACCATAAACAGTGGACAAAGGGATGCCTGTTCTACTTGAAATCACGTTAGCTGATCTGATGTCCTTGTTATAATACTCTAAAATCAACTTCCTCTTCTCTAAATGATCCATACTGAGGATCACTGAAAATGTCGTCTGCTAGCAAGTAAACAAAGGGGGATAACTCTTCACAAACTAATGAAAAAGGATTAACGGAGTTGTCTCTCTTGAATGAAACCAAGCACTTGATAGCTGGTCAAGGTAGTTTATACTAGAAATCCAATTAAACATATTCCTAAAATTTTCAATAACTTCTGGTCATACTTTATGTCTCGATTAAGATACCAATGCTGTCAGTACTGCATATGTTTTCTTTGTTTTTGATGTTTGCCTGTATCCTGATTCGTGCAGAGCTGACACACTATGACATAAAGTTTACTTCAGGCTTTAGTTTTTGATTAAAGCAACGTGCTCCATAATTGTTGGGAAATTTTAATCTGAGCAACAATGGCTTTGTTACTTGTTTCAAAATCAAACAATGTCTTTTTCACATTCAAGAGAAAAACTGTTTTGTTTGTATGTTGGCCCTGGCAAACAAAATGTCCATATTTTCTGAAATAAATAAATTATTGAGTGTGACATAGAAATGGATTATTGTACTGGTATTGGTTGTGTTAGTGGTCAGTTCGTAAGAACATGTTTTTCTCATTATTTCACCAGTTTTGATGATAATGGGGTACATATAGATATTGCTTTTTACTTTTTAAAAATATATTCCTTTTTTGTTTTCAGCTCGTCCTCACAATCATGGTGATCTTGACATGTCTGGAGAGCTTCAAGGATACCGTTACCGCGGTTATGCCACGAACAATGCTTTCCACCCAGGCAGATACTTCCGAGCCAATGGCTCTTTACCAAACAGACGCTGGCCAGGAGCCTTCGGGACAGCAAGCAAAAATGCTTACGTTTCTTCGGAAAATGTGTCTATGAAACCAAAAGTCATCACAATAGTGCGCAATGGAAATCGTCCAAGAAATAGTGTTAAGATCTTACTCAATCGGAGAAGTGTTCAATCATTTGAACAGTTAATGGCAGACATATCTGAAGCATTTGGACCAAAATGGAAAAATAACAAGGTGCGGAAATTATACACGACAAAGGGACGTGAGGTTCAGGGTATTTCAGACTTCTTCCGTCACGATGATTTGTTTGTGGCAAGTGGTAATGAAGCCATTGTTGAGGAGGATCTGAGAGATATTCTTCAGGAGATGTATCCAGACAGTAGTCCTCATGCCAAAAATCTTCATAAAGAATGGGAAAGGTCAAGAAAGAAGAAACATGCTGCTCCTGTGCACAGAGAAGTAGACACAGACAAACGGGACAGTGGTTTTGGAGAGCCAAGTGAAGGAAGCAATAGCAATAGAGATTCAGACCATGAGGCCACTCAGACAGGTCGAGGTCGTCCTGAAGAGGTTCGCAGGAGAGACAGGAGAGATAAAGACAAACACAGTCTGAGTCCTTCCAAAGACACTGCAAGAGATTCCCTTTCAGAGACTCCTCGGGAACAGCAGAAAGATGCATTTGGGAAGGGTATCTATGATGAAAGGGAGCGAGCCAGACGGCGACAGCAGAAGATGTTGGAGTCTGAGAAACGGGCGTTGGAGGATGAGCGAAGAAAACGTGGGCTTGTTCCCCTGAAGGCCCAAGATGATCCCTTCAAGAAGATGAAAGAACGAGAGAAGGAGAAATTAGAGGCAAGGAGGAGGAAGGATCAAGAGAAGAAGAGGCAGATGGAAGAAGAGGAAAAGGAACGGAGGAGAAAGGAATTTGAGGAGGCAGAGAAAGCTGCTCGAGCTAGGAAAGCAGCTGCAGAAAAGGAGGAACGTGAAAGGGAAGAAAGAGAAAAAGAAGAAAAAGAAAAAGCGGAACGAAAAGAAGGCAGAACAAGAGAAAGAAAAGGAAGACAAGATTGTAGAAAAGGACAAAGTGAAAGACAAAGAAAACAAGGAAACAAAAGACAATAAGGATACTAATAACAAGGATAATAAGGATAACAAAGATAACAAAGATAATGAGAAACCTCCAGTGAAGAAACGACAGAAGACAAAGATTGTGAGAAGGACAAAAGCTGAGAGGCTAATTCCCAATGATGAGCCTGTGTTGGAAAAGTATGACCTTGGCAGGACTTTAGGAGATGGTAATTTTGCTATTGTGCGGACTTCTAAATTGAAATCTTCAGGACAGGAGTTTGCAATGAAGGTTATTGACAAACCGAAGCTGAAGGGTAAAGAACATATGGTGGAGAATGAGATTGAGATTATGAAAGACTGTAACCACCACAACATTGTCAAACTATATGAGGAGTTCGAAACTCCAGATAAACTCTATCTGGTAATGGAACTTGTTAAGGTAAGATTGTGTGTGTTTGTATATGTGGTCCACAGTGGTTGTTAGGCATGTTACTTTAAAGCACTTTCAAGACAGGTACTAGTTTGTCTCATATACAGCAGCGTTAACTGTGAAGCTCTGAAAAACAGGACAGTAGTATTCCCAGCATTTAAATCTGTATTGACAAATGTTATAAAGATCATTTTATATATTAATGTCATCTTACATATATGGACAATCTCCCAAGTAAATGAAAGGTGTGCTTCTGAATAATCAAGTTTGACCTGATATATCAGTGATTGAAGTTATAATCAATGTCCCATGCTTTCAAGGTACGTTGACATACAAGCATCAGAATCACTGAGTCTGACCACCAAGTCCATTTTGTTGTCTTGTCCGACTAGCATAGGTTGCTCGGGATCTATTCTAACCTGGAATCTCTGTGAACTGTTGCTAGATTTGATGTTTGCTATGACTGTACTTGTGTAGGGTTCTGTCATCTTCCTGCTGTATATTTATAGCAGCACTAGATGGTTGCTGATCAATGCCCCTCATTTAGCAATCCGATATCTTTCATGGATGATTAACTTTCACATTCATGCACTGCAAGGAATTCATTTCATGTTGACTCCATCACAGGCAGAACTTATCGGGTCCGTTTTGTGACTCATGCCAAAGATCCTGCATGATATCATTATTCTTTGAGCCTGATCAGTGAGTGAGTTAATGTTGTTTGATGCTGTAGTGACAGTGTGTGAAATGAGACAGTCCGACTGCCAAGACGGGCTAGATTTCTGACTGATGGTCTCAATTTACACCTAGCCAATGGTCTGGTAAAAATGGTGACATGTTCCATACATCTGATTTTCTTAAGATTAGCAAATTGAGCGTTATATTTTGACTTGACAATTACTATTTGAACATTGAACTGTCGTATCACAAGCTCAAAGCACTGCGTTGACATATATTGTCGCTAAAACAGCAACACCTATTGATGCGCAGAGTTCCGCAGTAAATACTAGTACATGTCTCAGGTTCATTAAATTATTCATTGTAACTAAAAATTAAGTTATTTTCTTTGAATTGTCTGGTCTGGTTAAATCCATTTTGGGCTGGTAACATTTTGAAATGACCAGCCTTGATGTCTGGCTGGGTTTTGGGCTTATTTCATACACTGGTAGTGAGCACCATTCAAATTTCATCATAGGTTAGAGTAAGTATCAAATATGGGACCATCCAGCCAGAGGTTGATGGTATCTCCCACCCCATGGAGGTTCATGAAATTAGCATGATCAATGTAAATTTTGGTGTTACATTAAATATGAATGTCAGTATTCATGGTGACCTCTTGTGACAAGCATATGTTAGTTTGGACTGAATTTACTTTGGATTCTTATTAACTGATATCTTCCTAAAGAGTTAAACTTTATACCAAGAAAGTGAAACAAATCTTGGCGGATAGGGAGGAGGACTTAATGTTTAGGTTAGGAATGTTTGGTGTTACATTAAATATGAATGTCAGTATTCATGGTGACGACTGCACAAGGCAGTTTGTTGGACTCTAAAACACCGTACATAAATTACTATAACAGCTTGGTGATACTTGATAGAGTTTTGATGTAAAAGGTCATGACATAGAATGTTTAGAAACTATCATGACATTTTTCACTCATAATAACTGACTGATCCCAAACACAACTGTGCTATGTGTACATAGAACATGCGATTCCAACAAGCAGGTCAGTTCATTCAACTGTGCTATGTGTACATAGAACATGCGATTCCAACAAGCAGGTCAGTTCATTACACCTGAGGGATTAAAATGAAGTTATTTCACAGGCAATGTTTCTCTGTTTAAGCCTTTGCTTTATCTGAAACTGACGGCAGTTAAATCTGTTCCTGACATTGACAAGTTTCAAATTACAAGACAACAATCCTCACATGCCAATATAACTATAGCCTTGGAGGGCTTAGTACAACATAGCAGTCAGAAAGCTTACACCAGTATGAAATATTACTTTATCACTCAAACAACAAACACCGTCATTGAATATACCCTATCACTCCCAACAACAAATGCCATTATACAATATTGGTCAGCCCTGTAGGGCTGCTGAGTGCACTGGCGTCAAGGAGGGAAATATACAGTGGGGAATATATACAATACTACCATGATAGCCTATGAAAGGGGTCTTATACTCTCAGTATTGACAGATATGATATATGGGCCAATATGTTCTATATTTGTATTCTGTTTCATGCATGGTTAATCAGTTGTCCCAAACAAAGGTCTGTTTTTTATACTAAGCTTTGAAGTGTGAAGATTTGTTTGTATTGCTTATACATTGTATATCCCTTTTCGGCATCATTGAAGCATATTATGATATAATCTGTCTGTATTAATTAATTCACTTTTTGTTGCCCCCTTAGGACAAACATTTCTGAAGCTTCACTTTTTACTTAGTTTTGAAATAATTGTTCTTTGGTAGTTCAGACAGTTTATTCACTCTATATTCTTAGTGTTATATTACTAGTGTTCCCCCTAGGATTCAGAAAAGGCAGGGTAACTTAAAAAAAAAAGGGCACTTCATAATCTAAAAGGGCATTTTGGTGAGGATTATTGAAAAAATAACAACAACAAAATGTAGATGAAGTCAAATGCTCTTATAATTTGATTTCTAAAGTTCATTTAGTACTCTTCTCATTTTGTATTTTAAGATCAAAATTTGGAAAAAATGCATTTCAAGGCATAAATCTGTTATCACATTTGTTTACAATTTCACAAAACACGCAAAACAACAATTTTACAGTCTTCTATTCTTTTTCTTGCTAGGTATCTGTTCACAACTTTCTTCAAGTCTGACGATGCATTCAAGCTAATCATGAGACGTCTGTTGCAATTTTGGACACTGAGTCTGTTTCTATGATCTGTCACAATCAGTTTCACTTTTGAGAACACTCTCTCAACCAGAAGTTGACAATCACAGTTGCATGAGTGGACAGTAATTGAACAATGTTTGGATTCAAGTTTCCAAGTTGAGGCTTGAGTCTTCTAAATGGTGGAGGGTGAACTGCTGTCGAGCTCCTTTACTTGACTCCACTCAATCTGTGTTTGGTCGACATTAAGTCCATTTCTGCCCTTGGTGTTCCACTTAGAACATAATGAACGAAACATCATTCCCTCCTTTTGTCATCTTCTGAGTACCTCGACCAGGGACAGTTTTTTGTTGCCACTTTGTCTCAAATGGAGTCTTGTGACCACAAACCTTCTTCTTTGTTGGATTAACTGACTAAATCGACACTAAACACTAAACACTACAAACAAGGCTACCATGTTAAGCTGTTGTGCAAGCTGTTTTAACTATTTCATTTCCCAGGACAACAACAAAATAATTCAAGATCAATTTCAAATTGCTGATGGATTCAAAATGGCGGACATTTTCGAAGTTTCAGATTTCACCTAAACAGCACAGTCACATGAATATCGGTCCCCAAACGTATCAAACTACATCCCATGTATTTCACACATCGTTGTCTAAAATAAATGAAGGTTTTATTTGAAAGGCATGTGAAATGGAAAGGGAAATCAACGGCCTAAAAATCACAAAATTTGAGGCACATACCTGTAAGGGGAGCTAAGAAATCTATTAATCGGGTTACACTTCCTTGCTTCAACCTTCACCGCTTCTTCTCTTTTCCTTTGATTTCTTTCCTTGGTAGGCATTGTGATTTGTAAAGGCATGAATTAAACACCTTTGACTTCGCCATGGTTTAAATGCCAATTTCTAATCATTATCAAAACAATTTTTATGTCTCCCCTAGAAAGGGAAAAGAACTCCGTCCTTAATAAAATCTGGAAAATACACACGGGTTGATGTAAAATTAAGCACAGCTGGAAAAACTGGGATTGAGGCTAAAAGGGCAGGGGCAAAACAAAAAAGGGCAGGGCATAAAAATCAAAGGGCAGGGTGCAATTACTATCACTTAAAATGCCTAAAAATATATTATCAAAGTGTATAATTTTTATCAGCATGATTGGTAAGGTGCACAAATTTGGCCAGAGTCTTCTTATGACTTTTTGTAAAATATCTTCTACCTATTAACACTGAGTCTCACAGATACCTCAAGCTTTCTCAGATACCTGGCCCTAAAAGAGATATTTTTACACATATTCAATTATTACTTCACAAACACATTTGCCATATCAAGGTAGTGTTAAGGATGTGATCTGTTCTAACTTTCATGTTACTTGCCAGATATAAAACTTAAGATATAAGCAAATATACATTTGAACCTGACAGAGTTATTAGTGAATCATGAATTGGTGATAATGTTATGACTTCTATGAAATGATGCATGTTGTAATTGTTTAATTCATAATAATTTTAACATGTATTAACTTCTTGCTATTTGACATTTAATCTTATTGTAGAAAAACCTGTTTCTTCAAAAAGGAAACACATACATTCTCCCTCTCAAATAATTATCACCATTATTAATGTGTAAGATTTTCTAAATTTTCATATTTTCTTATTTCAAATGGAAATAACCTTGAAAGCTGCTTCTTTGCTGAGTAAAACAGTTATAAGACCACTAGTATTTAAGCCAGGTATATTTTGAACATATTTTCATTACAACTACTTGCTATATTGATCCCTCAGTCAGAATATTAGAGATGTTATCAGTTGTTAGGTAGCTAGTGTCAATTGTAGTAGCCAGTAATGGAGAGCTTTCATTCGATCATATCACTTGGGCATAAACTTACTTTCAAAGAAAGTATTATATTCAACTTGTCCGTGGGCCTGAGAGAGAACTGACTGTACCACTTTGCACGAGACCATGTCATGGAATTTGATTCATTTCTTGTGTTGTGATCATGATTGAAAGCTCCGAGGGGGTAGTCAAGGGTATCTTTGACTACTTAGTCATGCAAACTCACACATATTCAAATAGCACTTTAATTTTATTCGGAATTTCCTACAGGACTTGAAAGCCAGATTTGTTATGACCATGATTGGCATGCTTGAATGGAAAATAGGAAATTATATATTTTGTGTTTAGTCATGACAGTTGAGACTATTTTGTGCTTATTCTGTGTTGCAGCATTTATTACTGAACTTTCTATTCTTTTTCTCATCAATGTTTTACAGTAGTGTTATGACAACAGATGTATTTACTGTCAAAACATGATTGCAAATCCTTGGGATTACGTGACATTTGCACCATAGTGCATTTCAGCAGGATTAGCTGAGCTACCTATTTCTTTCAACAAGTTTTGCTATTTTCATTTATATTGTTGATGGTAAGGAAAACTGAGTTTACTATTGTGCTTGTAAGTGCAATCATTGTTTATAACCTACACTAGGTAAAACACAAATAACTTTAGAATATGATTATCATAAAAAGAAATATTGTAATCAATGTAAAAAAACATGTGTTAAAAACCTTTTCTGCTTCATTCCCATCTTTGAAATGAGTTTAAACATTGAAGAAACTAAGATTGATTTTGATAATAGTTACAAGGCGTTTATGTTTGCCCTTGAGTACACAAAAACTTTAGAAAGTGATCAGGTGTAACAAATGTTAATACAATACAAAGTCTTGCAGTCCATTGGGTTGAGTCCCATCCATGTGTACTTAACTAAAGACATGTCTTCCCAGATGAAACATTTTATCACATGTCTTTACTTTGCTTCTGAAATACAATGTATACAGAAGAAACTATGAACTCTCATATAAATTTTGGTCTCTTGCACTCATAAAGATTATAAAGGTGGTGAGTGGGTGGTTTTTGAAGTACAGCACTTAATATGGTAAATGTGGTACTATTTGCAGCTGTCTGTTGGTCTATGTTTCTCTTTGTATTTAATGTCGTAATATTCCCCAGTTTAATATGACCAACATGTTGGAATCGTAGTTGATAAACCTTTTTAACCAAGTGACTGTGGTACTTATTTACAATCAGTTTTAAATAACAAAGCCTCCTACATAATGATTGTGACCACAACCATATCCCACACCCAGTTCCCATATCGGTAGTTATTTATTCATTGTCTATTTGCAGTACAGCTTATTGCCCTATTCTTGTCTGAGAGCTTTCATGGGTTTACTGTAATTCCTGATTGAATACTGGTGAACACTGAGACTGGTCATTGTGCAGAGGGTGCGTTGTTAGGCCCGGACTAGTAATACTGTACAACACTGGAGTGGGCCGCAAATAATCTGAGCGAGAAACTCTAGGTCAGCTAGAAAATAAATAGCAGCATATTTTTCTTCTATTTGGTTGATTGGTACTCTGTTTAATACCATTCTCATCAATATTCCAGCTATGTGACGACACTCTGGAGATAATCATGCCTGGATCAGACAATCCAGTGATTGATTGGACAAGTATTAGCAACAATCCAGGCGGCCAGGGTATGATGACACATGTTCATCTAAGTCACTGAGCCATTTAGTCACTTCTTGTGACCACTATTGGTTGCTAAGGACCAAATCTTCCTCAAAATCCCCTCTATGTTGAACCATATAACCAGTATGTAAGTTAAGGCTTGGGTGGATTTCATTATAGTTTGGTTTGGAATGTGTGGGCTCAAATTTGTCACAGAGACCCACTTCTTGGTTCATTTTGTTTCTTCTTCTGACGAGCATAGGCTGTAGAGAACCAGTCTTAACTTGAAATTCCTACAGTTCATTAGTTTATGGCAACTATCAGAAACATAGTACTTGGTGGTCCACTCAACCATTGGTCGAAGGGGAACCATGCTGTTGTGTAGTCAGTGCCCAGTGGGCATTTAGATAGCCTTGATGCATCAGTGTTTTATATTCTAATTAATATTCACATCCAACATTAATTCTAAATTTTAATTTATATCCTACATTTTATTTCAATGGATAAACAAACAGTGCCAAGAAGAAGATACTACTTGTTCAAATATCTTATTAGTTGTTGTATTTCTAAGACAGTCATTCCTGTTCGGCACTGTTGGTTTCTTTTTTAATGATTGTGTTTAAATCCAGCCCTGTATGTAGTTGGAATAGGATCAGGTTATCACATGGTGTTTTCATTATGCTTTTACATCAGTATGTAAGGCAATCTCATTAAAATATACATTTTATGTGATACCCTGTGGACAAATATTGAAGGACACCCCTGTAGAAGGTAATGTCAGGTAAATGCTGTGTAAACTTTGTCCACTTAATCAAAATGAAGAATGCCTGGGTTCTGAAATAAATTGGCTTAATTTCAGTTAAGAAATTTCCATCTTTGCAAATACCATTATATCCTCCTTAATAGCCCAAACAATGGGCTGTGTTTGATACCTACAACAATGTGATAACATGGCAATATGACTCATTTGAAACCTCAATGCTGATTGGTTGAACCAAAAGTTCAACCTCCTATGGAAATGTCCACAGATCTTCATACAGAGAGGTGTCCTATCCTATCTGGTTTTAATGCCATTGGTGTATAAGGCACCAAAACGTAACTCCCAACATTGGTTATATTTGAAGCACACCTGAAGTCATTCATTCCAATATGTAGATGTAATTCTATATGCTGTAAATTTGTCACATAAAATCTTTGTTTTGTCAGTGTCTCTTGGCCATAGTAGAAAGTGTATGGTCTTCTCCTGGGGGCTGCTGTCTCATTTAAAAATGTAGTTAATCACATTCCATAAAGTTGACATTACAATCATTTCCCCTTTTTGTATGTTGTCATAGTTTCAGTAATATGCAAAATCAGACCACTTTTTATTCTGGAGAATTTTGAAAATTCTAAAAGTTATATGGATTATTAGCATTACTACAAGAATCGTGAATGAACAAATCAAGACATTGAGTTAATATGGATCCATTGCAACTGAACTGTTATGCATCTTTACTTTTACTCAGCTGAGACAATGAGAATGTATGACGTGTTAACCATTACGTCTTTTTTAAGGGTGGTGATTTGTTTGATGCCATCACCCAGAGTGTCAAGTTTGGGGAGGTAGACTCTGCCAACATGGTGAAGGATCTCTGTCATGCACTCTTCTACCTCCATTCTCGCAACATCGTTCACCGTGACCTCAAACCAGAGAATTTGCTGGTGAGTTGATCAAGGAATGAAAGTGTGACATGTGAGATGTCTGTTTCCAATGGAATGTTCTGTGATTGTTTCTGTCTGTCGTGGTGAGATCGACTCTATAATCTTGATGTAGGCTACAGGTAATGTGTATAAATCAAAGTGTTATCTTTGATGGTTGTCACATTTCATGCAAGCTGTAGTTAAGTTAACAGGAAAACCTGTCATAGACAGAGTGATATTTTACTCAAGTTACTATTGATTCTTAATAATGAGTTTAGGTTCTGATGCATTTCCTGTGAACAGGGATGGCAATTTTCCGCTGATCCGCAGAGATTTCGCTGATTTTATTTCAAATTGTTCAATTGTGAATCATCTAAATCCATTGAGAAACCTCAACTCGATGACACAATATTACATTTTCAGCTGAAAATAGATATTCCTGTTGCCATCTCTGTGTAAAGTAAACCTCTGAATATTATATATGGTATGCTGAAGTCTTGAAGAATCATTCTGTAGTAATTGATGTTAACAAAGACCGTATAAGATATGGTCTCTGATGTTAATAACAGATTTCCTTGTTGTGCTGTCAAATATATGCGAATTCCTGCAGGTGCATAGAAACAAGGACAGTACGATTACGTTAAAACTGGCTGACTTTGGTCTGGCGATGGATGTGAAGGAACTGATCTACACAGTGTGTGGGACGCCAACATATGTAGCTCCAGAAATACTGTCGGAGATAGGTACGTGAATAGTCCTGGGAAATAAGTACTGGTATGTTATCATGTATGTAAAAGATGTCTGAATATGTAGGTGAACATATATTTGAATATGTGAATAGAATTTGAGTAATTGGTCTTTGAAATTGTTTGTAAATGACTATGTGAATATGTTTGTGAATAGGTATGTCAATAATAAGGTGAATAAGTATGCAGATAAGTATATGTGTATGTAAATAAGTGGTGGTGGAATTGGGTTTAACGTCGTGCTTGAGAATATTTCGCTCATATGACGACATGCATGCGTGTGTATGTGTATGTGCGGCTGCTGGTACTAGACCAGACTGAAGCTGGTTTTATAGTGCTAACCCATTGAGATACCGTGAAGCATGAATACCCCACTCAGACACATTATACTGACTCAGAGCCGACCAGTACCATATTTTAATGTCTTTTGGTATGACGCGGTCGGGGATCGAACCCGCGACCTTCCGCACTCGTATGTAAATAAGTATGTCTATTGAGGACATGCACTTTAACTTGGCTCAGTATCAGCAGATGTGATTATTGTTTATTGTTTGATTGGTGTTCCCAAAGATGTTGAGTACATAAGGAAAAATCAACTTTATGGATAACAACTTCTTGTTTTATGCATCCACAACATTTCTTCAGCTTCATAACAGTGCAAGAATCAATATAAAAACATTGCAAAATGCAAAAAAACCCAAAACATGGAGCTGTTATCCATTAAGTAATGTTATCCCAAGTAATTATTGTAAATTAGGTTGTAACACAGAAAAAAATGTATGTTCAAGAGATCATACTTACTTTGAAGTAACACTTAAAAAGCTTTTATGAAAATTCATACATATTCATCCCAAACATTAACTGGTAAACATCATGAATTTTGTGGATGGTTGGTAATGATATTTGTTCCAATTACATTTACCATTTTATATACAAGTGAAATATTTCTGTCATTGTCCAATGTAGACCTAGTAGTACAAAGTACTTTTGAAGAAAAATTGTGGTTTGTGCTTTCATCGAAATTGTTGACGCTGTTGCTTGTTGCTATAGCTGCAGTTGCTGATGTAGCCCATGTTTCTGCAGGTTATGGCCTGGAGGTTGACATGTGGGCAGTGGGCGTCATCTCCTACATCCTTCTCTGTGGCTTCCCTCCATTCCGTAGTCCCGATCGCAACCAGACAGAACTGTTTGAGTTCATCAAGTCCGGGGTATATGAGTTCCTCTCTCCCTATTGGGATTACATATCGGATGGTGAGTGAAAAGCTTCAAACTTCCAATCTCTGTACATCGACTTAAACTTCATGAAAATTTGGCAAAACACCTTGCCTACCTTGCCAACCTTGCCTACCTTGCCAAACCCACAGACCTTTCTAATTTTTCTGCTTTGTTTATTATTATTATTTCATGTATCTAAGGAACCTAAAGTTAAAGTTCAAAGTGAAAAGATTTGATGTACTTGACAAGCCATAGTGTCAACAAACACCCCACCATTCCTAAGAGACACACAACTGAAATCCATCCTGCTGCAGAGAACTTCACCATTGTGAAATGAATTTTTTATCAGATCAGTTGAAACCCAAATCAAAATTCATACCCTAGTTTTCCTGTTTTAAAATCTGAGTAGGTACACATTTAGGAGGAGAAATATGAAGAGCAGTCATTACCTTTAGTACGTTCACCCTTCTTAACTTGACTTCAAATTTTCCTTAAATATTTATAAAGTGTATATAATGTTTTCAACTCTAAATATCCTCGTTATAATACATTCAAACACTACTGTGTCGAACTTATAGTTGTCTGGAGAAAATGCTTGGTCCGTGTATATGCTTATAGTCGTCATTTTGTAGTTGTCTTGAACCTCAAATAACTTAAAGTATTTACAAAGGTCCCTTCAAGTTTGACCCAATGGTGTTTGACTGTATATAAAGAATGCAAGATATATATTCTGGTGATTGCATCCTGTTTCCAGCTGCCAAGGACATGATCCAGCACCTGCTGGTGGTGGACAAGAAGCGGCGCTACACCGCAGTGGATGTCCTGTCCCACCCCTGGATCCTGGCAGGGGGAGACATGACCAGACTCCTCGACAGCATGAGCATCACCGAGGCACAGCGAGAACGCCGGAAGGAGCTGAGAGACGCAGGCTCGGCAGAACCTCGATAGTTATACAAGAATGAAGGAGAAGAGGAAAGCAAAGGAAGAATAAATCTCCATATTGGTTGATGACAATTTACTGAACAACATTCCATAAGATGTGTTGAAATGGACGTGTTACACGTGTTGGCAAAAGTGACTTAGTTTTGACGGGTGTCTTACCATTGCCAGTATATATGTATAAAGTACACTTATTGGATCTGTATATATCATCTTCAGTGACACTGACTGTCTCAAGTATCTGTCCAACTCAAGCAATGGCTGTGAAGAAATGAGAAAGCATTTCGAATTGCGTCTTAATTGAGGGGAGATAATTCTACTTCAGAGACTATTTATCGGTAATGTGAAGGAATCTCTTTGTGGAAATCGTGTCAATGTGTTTTTGGTTTTGCAGGAAAAGTACACTTGAGGTGAGTGCTCTTAATGTTATACTACATAAGTGCTATATATATTGGTAATTATAGCGCTGTAACTCCAAATTCTCATGATATAGATCTGCAGGAGTGATTTGAGCATTGTACAGAAATCCTATTATTTCTATTGCTTTTACGGGAAGTCGAGAAATGATTGTGATCAAAATATTGACAGGATCTTGATTGGGAGATTGTAAGGGAAGTTAATCGGAAATGTGATGTGAGGCCATTTTGTAAGGGGAGACAACTAATCATTTCATGGTTTGAAACACATCTCCTGTTGTACTCTTCATTCACAGAAATGTATATTCTGGATATGGCCAGTTTACATGAATGATATCGAGTATGTTTCTATGCCTTTACTTATTTCTAAATAATTGTTTCCTTGTGTATGTTACTGACACAGGTTGAAATATTTGTCTCGTAAAGTGCATTTTGAAACCCAATACTTGAAGAGACACTCAAATCAGTCCTCGTCCACAACACCAAGGAACAGATTTAGAACACATACCGGTACTGAGGTTTTGCCATTTTGTTGCCCTCGTTTTTCAGATTTTCCAAAGATACTTTTAATGATTTTCAAAGTCATCTTTCATATTGGATGTTCCATTGTCTGAAGTTACTGTGATTCTGCTGAATGCTTCTGCCCTGTGACATATACTTGACAAGAGGATTTATCAAAATATCTCTACAGATTCATTCCCTGTAAATATGAACTGAACATGCATTTATACCTACTGAACTGGGCATGGAACCAGTTAACTGTTGATCTTTGCATATTTTTGTACATGTATGTTGGAAACAAGAACCAAAGGTGGGCTGTTGTTCTCATTACAAGACTTGTGTCAGTAGACAGGCAAGTAGTTATGCATCATCAGTTATGTTGAATAAAAATCAAATACACTGTTATTTCAAGAAATCAATATTTTTATAAATTGTTAGAAAGATAAATGTGTTGTGAACATAGTATGTTATCAGTTCATTGATCATTCTCTTACAGCCAAACTCTTTGTCAATAATATGTTTTTCAAACAAAAAGAATAGTATGATATGTGTTACAAGCTTGAAAGTTAACATTTGCATCTTTTAGTTCAGGACTAGTTTTGAGAAGTTGTTAAATTCAACAATTAAGCTACAGATTTCTCTCAGTAAGTCATTTAAATGTCTTCACTGTAGGGGCGGTCGGGATAGCCTAATGGTTAAAGCGTTGGCTCGTCACGCCAAAGACCCGGTTCGAATCCCCACATGGGTACAATGTTTGAAGCCCATTTCTGGTGTCCCCCGCCGTGATGTTGCTGAAATATTGCTAAAAGCGGCGTAAAACCAAACTCAGTCAGTCAGTCTTCACTGTAAATTTTAAGTTGCAAAATATGAGCAGTTATTTGTGTTTAATGTATCACCATTCTTACCAAACTGGTATTGGTTTCATCAAGAATATTCAATTAGAAAATAATTTGACCCATAAAATACAGTATGATTCAACATTTAAGGTATTCTTAATCCCTGAAACAGATTGGAAAGTGTGACCCTGTGAGCTGTTTCAGTCATTATGTTTGGTCATATTTCAGATGAATCTGATTCTAGTTACATGAAATATATCTTCATTAACATCATATGAAGCTTTCAAAACATCACAAACTAACATTCCATAATCCATATGACCTCCCTTGTAACATAATCAAAACAATACAAATCTGCACTTTTTTGAGAGCACTATATATTCCTCTAAGGGACCATTCATAATTTATGGCTAGGGGGGTGATGATGATTTTAAGGGGGGGTCACCCATTTTGTTCTGGGGAGCTAGGTGTGTCATCAATTTTGTACACACGTTCTAGGGAAACGTTATGGGAAGGGGGAAATTATGGGAAGGGGGTCCATTGATTTTGTACATGACATGCAGGGGGGGTACTTATTTTGTACTTTTAGGGGGGTCATTCACATTGTACATGCTTCTCCATAAAAATCATCATCACCCCCCCTAGCCATAAATTATGAAGGTCCCTACACGGGATGGACCAGTTTATAATGGATCAAGTTTTATTACCCAACGAACTGTGATAATAATGGAGTGGAGAAATTTTGTGTCTGATTTGTTTGTCCATTATGACAGTTTTATGCTAGCTGTGATACCAATATGTTTACACATCTATAATCTTTTACATAACAGTATTTATCTTTGTTATTCATGCCATGAATGTACACATGGTCTGTTGGCTTGACTTAAAGAGAGACTATTGGTTTTGTATTTTGACAACAGTCAGCATATTGATCAAACTAACAATGATCAGTGGTAGATAGATAATTTTGACAGACTTTAGCCAAGTCAAACCATTCAAGTACCAGATATGCTGACCTTGGTATATGTTTTCGCAATAGCTGACTTACTGTTATTCACACTGTAGCTCTTTCAGACTACAACAAATTAATTGTGTCTCAGTAAACAGAAATTTACTCTGTTTCATTGATATTTCACATTGGAAAAAAGGAAATTGAATGAAATTGCATATTGATGTTAAGGGACTCTTTTTTGGTAATTTTACCAAGGTTTTTGTTCATGTCTAAAACAAAAACACCAGTCAAGCTCACAGACTGTAAACATTGTTATTATTTTTCCTGCCATAACTGTATATAATGAGAACTATATCCAAACCAGTTATACTCTGTTAAATATGTGCATATTTACTGTGATTATTAATGTGTCATTTAATGAAGTGTAAATATGATGTTTAATATATTTTTAGAGTAGACTTAACAGTGTGTCACAGACTGTTATCATAAGTTTATACCTTTATATTCACATATAGGGCGATGATAATATGTCTTTAGCCTTTGTCACTTATACACTGAGACTATGTACATGTGTGCAGCTTTTATTCTATGGTAAACACAGCTGACTTGCAAGTATTTCCCATGCAGTGATGTGATGAAATCTTGATAGATACATTGTAGGTAGGATGAGATAGGTCTTACAGAAATAAAAGAGGATGTCATGAATATATATATCAACTGACACCTACAGTTAACTTCTTTGAGTGGCATTTTAGAAGTTGGGAAGTACAATATTGACAAACTTTATGGATAACAACTTTAATAAGTTGCGATTAAATACAAAATGCATTCAAAATTTTGAATTATATTTACATAAATTGTTTCTGAAGTATTTGAAAGAAATGCAGTATATTCACAACCTATGTCCTGTAAACAGCTTGCAGATCCTTATCCGCCACCACCCAGTAGTAATGCCAGTTGTTTGAGAATCAGAAAGGTCTGTACCAGAGCGGTAATGGTACCACGTGATATTCTCCATCTTCCACATTATATTATATTTTCATGTGTCACTTCTGTTTGAATGCTATTTACTGCTGATGTATTCTGTGCAGATAACCAGTCTCTTAAGTTAAATTAAATAAAAATAGTTTTTGTCTAAAAGGCAGAATATTATTTCTGTTTTGTTTCTATAACTGCCAAGGTTCTCACTTAGTTTTCTGGGTTGGTACTTAAATCATGGGCCCATAAACTGTTGCTACCATCTAACCATTGTAATCCTGCAGTACCTTTATATCATCATGAGTTCTCTACCCTTTACTGAGCACAACACACTGTGCAGTGATGGCAGTATTCTGTCTCACAGTCCCTGAACCACATTATTTTCCCTACTGCCAAGCCCTCTCTGCAGTGCTAATGCCCTAAATAAAGCAAGTCTAGATTTCCTCAGGTTCAGGATTTCTGGTCCTTCTAGGGTTTCACTCAGGTTCGGCGGTCTGTAAATTCAAGTCTGGTCCTTCTACCGATGGTTCCTTTTCAATGGCCCTTCTAGGGCTCCTTTTCAATTTAAATGGGCTTGTTTGTTATTATCAAAATTATATATATTCAGAGACTAAGCATTAGTCTATGATGGCAGTGAAGGTGAAGAGTATTCCTGATGATATTTCTGCCATTGATGTAAATGTACACAACATGATCGGTAAGCCAGCAGCCGACTGATTTATTCAATTTCATGAATGACATAAACCATTCATGAAGCTGCCAATATCTGAATCTCAGCGGAAATGTTTTAGGAAATGTTTTAGAAAGAATATACATTGTAACAAATAAGAGATAAGAATACCAAGGCACGATATATATTTGGTCAAAACTACAACACTGTTCAAATAAGAGAGTATTCATTGTTTAGCATATTATTAAGAATATCTACTGATTTTACCAGTTGTACCATGTTTTATTTCCCATAGTCCACATACAAGCACTCTACTGCAATGCAGTACTCAGAGAACGGTAGAATACAATAGCCTCTCAGAAGCCCCTCTTGAAAACGTTCAGACAAGTACTGCTTGCTTAATGCATGGAATATGTACAATTTAAACAGAATATAGACACCATTTGGCACTGAAGAACAGCATTAGTCTTCAAAGGTATATAGTTGACGCAGGTAACAGTGTTTGGGTATGGCATTAAGGGGCAAGGGTTAGAAGTCATCAAGCATTCTTATTGCACTTTACCACACCGATTTTATATGCATACTAAGCATTCATATTTTTTGTTGAGTATATTAATGTACTTTTTGAATCTGATAAGGTATATGTACCAAGTAATGAGATCATGAAAATATATTATTTATGAGGTGGTGGAAAAACAACTTGATTGTATTTTTTTATTGATTGCTTGTTATTATTGTTTCCTTGTCCTGATTATTACTTTAAAATGTTAGATAATGAAAATGGATCCTTACCTGAAAATAATGCTAAAATAGAACAATATACATGACACTGTAAAAATGATTATCAGAAGCCTTTATTCTTTACTGCAAGGTTAAAACTGTTATCAGGCAACTTTGTTAATCAGTGGTATTACATAGGAAATTACTGCTAGAATTATGATTGAAGGGCATTGATTCAGAACTTCCTTCTTGTGCTCTATGAATTTGCATACGATGATCTGAGTTATTTTACATATTTATATAGTTGTAACATTAGCAGTAGCTGCAGGATGTATTACAACAAATGACCATTGTCAATAAATAAGCCTATGATTTCCACTGATGTGTCCTGTTCTTGATGGGGAGATAGCACAGTGGATGTACGTTCACTTACCCCAGCAGAAGGATCTGGTTCTACTCCCACTGGTGTTCTGGTATTGATTGGGAGGTGTGGGGTAGCACAGTGGTAAGTATGTTCACTTGTCCAGCAGAAGCATCTGGTTCTACTCCCACTGGTGTTCTGGTAGTGATTGGGAGGTGTGGGGTAGCACAGTGGATGTATGTTCACTTTTCCAGGAGAAGGATCTGGTTCTACCCCCACTGGTGTTCTTGTATTGATTGGGAGGTGTGGGGTAGCACAGTGGTAAGTATGTTCACTTGTCCAGCAGAAGCATCTGGTTCTACTCCCACTGGTATTCTGGTAGTGATTGGGAGGTGTGGGGTAGCAGAGTGGTTAGTGGTTTCACCTTTTCAAAAGGAGAGACAGGTTTTACTTCCACTGGTGTGCCCTTTTCTTGATCTGGAGATGGAGTACCACAGTCGATTGTGGTTTTACTTGTTCAGCAGAAAACTCAGCTGAATGTCTTAATTGAAAGGGTAGTGTTGATCCTCTACAAGAAGTTCCCCTGAACAAACAAGCCATCATGGTCAGCTGTTCTTAAAATGTCTTCTGAGGTTTCTTACTGTGTGTTGGTAACTCCCAGCTGTTCTCAGATGAATGGACATGTGTGTCATTTGATACCCAAGGGAGATATATTTTCTCAGTGTTTATACACCAGATATGACTTTAAAATAGAATACAACCCTACTCACAACTCACAACCCCAATTGTAGTGCCTTGCTTTAGTGGTATTTGGATAACCTTTAGGAGGAAAAACAACTGATGAAACACAACAACAGATTTATTACAGTGACAAACATAGCAAATCATACACTCTAATTATAGTTGTAATTACTCTTTACAAACAAGTGTACATCACACATAACAAATAAATAAACCTAATCCTATACATATAAAAATACTCCATGTGAGAGTAATAAAATCAAAACAAGTGTCATAAAATATCAGTGCTTCTTTTCCTATCAACTGAGTCTTCTGACAAGGTCTAAAGAAATACTTTTTCATGTTTCCCAAACATACTTCAAGATTTACACATTATCCATGCTATCATTTTACCAATACAGTGCCTTATTCAAATATTAGCAGCAAATATGTATGACTTAGTTTGTCATAGTAAAACAGATTGGCGCAGAAGCCAAAGTCTCCAATGTATACTGCTTCAAGAAGGTAAAGAACACACATGTGCTTATATTGCTGGTAACCTGTCAATGCCAGTGGGTAATACAACCTTCAAGTTGTGTGTGCTCCTTAACTTGTTTGGGTAGTATACATCTGTTACTGAAGCTGAAATCAAGGGGCTGTGCCTGAATCACCAATATGACAAGACCAGTGGGACAACACCATTGTGTATTGATAAAGCTGACACCAGTGGTACAAACATGCATGTAAAGCATCCAGGTGTAACAGTTATTTACACAGAGGAGTCATGTTATTAAGCGATGCTTGTCTGACTGGGATCTGTCTATTGTATCTAACTTGGCATTAACATGAAGCAAATGGACAAGGTTGAGGGGTGTTTCAGTGATAAAACCAGTCTCTGCTGCATGGTCAGAAGCTGGGGTGCTTGTATCATGCAAACAGGTGAACAATCAACATCTCACATGAATATATACAGCTGAACGTGAATGTCATGGTTAATTCATGAGTGTGCCAAGCTTCCACTTACACAAACGTAGTCACTTTTTGAAAACACGAATCATCATACTTTGGTTTGTGACAATGACAACAAAATATTCATCAGCTGCTAGCAACATGATCAATGCATGGAAAGGGAAAATGTGGAATCATGTACATTGGATGAAGAGAGTCTGATAAGGAATACTGAGAATGGAAAAGAGCTTGGATAGTGGGCAGCTATTTCTGTTATATTTGGGCAGTTTGAATCATGGTGTATTGAGCCAGGGAGCCTGTGGGTAAACTCATCACAATCTGGGTTCAAGTCTCAAGGGGCTGCATGCTGAACAGTTGTGTGAGATAACTAACTGGCATCAAGTCATAGCTTGGGTAAACTGGTGGCCAGTCACCTATCCTGATGTGTTCAGAGTTACTGAAGCAGGATATTAACCATTTTGTGAAATATTTTTTAGGATTTACAAACTAGCAGGACACGTGGACGGACACTGGACAGTAGACAACCATCATGCAACAGTCAGCTTTAGATTATTTGTTAATTACCTAACATGTACGTACGCTTGTGACACTTCATATTGCACAGTTATCTTGGAACAACGGAAGGGGCCATTCTTAGAGTTTTGAGTATTTCATTACATTTTTTAAACATCTATTCCTCTATGATAAATAAATTAAAGAAAAAATAATAATGAACACTTCAAAGAAACATACAGAGGTGAAATGAATTAACAAACTTCTCTCCTACAAATTCATCTAAGTGCTACACTGCATCTACACTTGGCAGCATATATTTATGCTAATAGCAAAATCAACAGCTTCAGGTACTAGAATGACATTTTGATTTGAGCGACATTCTATATATATAATGTATCACATTATATATTTCTTGTGCTCATTATTTCCGTGGTGAACAGGACTATGTACTACCATGGTGACAAGCTCTTATGCAGTTGTTATCTGTACAGAATAAAAGTATGATGTTTAAATTACCAACTGTATTCACAGAACAGGTTCTGATTTCACCCAATCCCATCAAAATTTACATCTTTACCGTGAGTGATACAACCATAGAGGGTTGCGTGGGTTCTTGAGCCAATCAGGTGTCAGCTTTCTAATATGTTATTTTGTCACTGCCTTATTCTAGTTTTGATTTCTTTCCCAAAGAACACCACTGCCAAACACAAATATACCATCAAATAGTAACCTTATTGTGTGTACAGATGTTGCAGTGCTTTCAAACGACATGTGTATGGTATCCATTATATCCAGCACACATTATTTTTGCACGAGATTCCTCGATTTATGTTCATTTTAGAGATACAAAAAATTGATACACTTGTCTGAATCTTTCGCTTATTTGTAACATGAATTCAGACGTCTTATTGCTGATTGGCTAATAAGAAGGTCTCTTGACACGACCTTTTATGGAAATGCCCACAGATTTTTAATGCCCAAAGTAAAAAGGTCTG
This sequence comes from Haliotis rubra, assembly GCF_003918875.1. Taxonomy (NCBI): domain Eukaryota; kingdom Metazoa; phylum Mollusca; class Gastropoda; order Lepetellida; family Haliotidae; genus Haliotis; species Haliotis rubra. The sequence continues at coordinate 1,321,625 of NW_025765836.1, read as the reverse complement.
ATTTTAAAGAGATTGACATTTTGTGATGCTTTTGTGAGCACTTTCTAGAATGGTAATAAGGTTGTGATAAAGTGTGACTCACCAGATAATGTTACAGAATTCAGTGGTTTGATATTTGATCACACTGTCAACCACAAATTTGTCTTGACTAGATATGGTTCCTTGGGGATTACCGTGGTATGTCTGTATCGGATAATACTGCAGCAGAGAAAACAATTCAGTTTGATACTTTAAATATGTGGCAAATGCACCTACCATTTGGCCTGTATTTCAGAGGGATGTCCTAAATTGCCACAGGAAACTGTCATTTGTTTCAATATCATTGAAATCAGATCATTTTGACAGATACAATACAAATGAAGTTGTGGCAACCCTCCATGGTTGTGTGAATCCTGTTCAAACTCACACTGCCAAATCATAATTGAAGATTTCAAGATTCTTGTATCAATCACCTGTCAGTTTTATCAAACAATTTAGGTTCATGTTTTTGAACTAGCAATTAGAATGTATAAAACATCCTTAACAATATAATGTACAGCCTTTGTTATTTCCATTTTGAACTTATCCTTTACGTTCACTTTCAAGATACAGAAATCGGATATGCTGATAAGTATGCTTTGTGCATAATGTGACGAAACATTGGCACTATTAGAAGATCAGAAAGTCCACATGAATTGATGAGACCTTCATACAGTGAGATATTGTACTGGAGTAAATCATCTAACTTTAATGTGACTGTTACCTACCCAAATACTTTATAACTAATCACAATCATTGCATATATTTACATGGAGGATATACGAATGAAGAAAAGAAAGTGTCTCTCTATGCTATAAAATGACGGATAAATCAATACCGAGCAATGAAATCTTTCAATATGTTGTTCAGAATTATATTTACAATTACAGCAATAGTTCTATCACAGTCATATTCAACATTGTTATGTTGAATAAATAAGGCTAACATCTAGACATTGTGAGGAACAGAGAATTTTGTCAGAAGTATGAGTGTGTGAACAAATGATAATGTTATTACACATACACCTCTTCCTACCATTACAACATTAGGTTTTGATAGGTTTGATGCCTCTAAACCCTGTGATACATAACATTTTCAGAAGACTTGTAATAATTCATTACATGTATTCCAACTTACTTTCCATTTTCAATGAACATACATGTGAACTGAATTGAATCTTTTCTCCTACAGAGAACAATAGGTGTACACAGCCCATAACATTCTGGCTGGTGACCTCTGGTACACCATCGCTGGAGAGTCTCTGGTCAACTTGACTAGTTTATGGTTCAATCAGTTTGAACATTGGTGTCTGGTGAATGGTGTGATTGATCATTCAAATTTTGGATTTATGAGAAGATGGCAAAATTACTGATTTTTAAACACAAGAATATATTCATTCAATATTTATACCCTTTTTTTCTCACATTAATATATTATTTAGAAACAGATTTGAATTTTTCACTGATGAAACTTAATTCTTGAAAATTCATTATTATAGATCTGTATTCATATGTCTCAAAATCAACAAAGACTTAAAGACTTAAAAGCATCTTCAATGATTAACTGTTGAGCAGTTTCAAGGACAGTAACATTCATTGTGTAAACTTAGACCAGGAATATAAAATTCTCACATTGCTGCGTAACACAGGTAAATGCATGTTCAATTCAACATGTCCAATTATTAGCACCTCAGGTAAAATCACTGAATCAAATTAATTCCTAAATCAGTGAATCTTGGTCATAATGTCTCTAAAAGAATGATGTAAAAGAATATCAATTCTGATCGCTGAATATGAATTGTCAAACATGATTTTTTTCTACTGCATGATTCAAAAGTAAACAGACATGACATATTCAATATTTGGTAAAATAGCAATGACGTGGCTATTTTCAAGATTGTTGTGAGGACCTGATGAAGTTTGCAGAGTGGTGGGATGAGTCCGTGAGACAGACGGGTGTCTTGTCCTGGAGGAAGGTGTGATGCACAATGTCAGGAACACAACACAGCAGGAATGCAGACAGTGTTTGATTGGTTATAACAACATCACATCTTGCCGAAACAATCCTTGGCACTTGTCCATATTGCAATACCCTGAAAGTAAGTGAATGAATGTTTAATATTCCAGCTTTATGACTGTGGACTAAGTAATCAGTTATTGACATCATATGCAAATGTGATACAATGACATTTACAATGTTAGCAAGCCTGACCACCAACCAATCCTCTTAGTTGCCTGCTATCCGAAGCATAGGTTGTTAAAGATCAATTCTAGCTTGGGTAGTTTTCTACGTACATTATACAATACCTTATATCAAATGCTGACATTATTAAGTCTAAATATTTGTGTCTTCGAGGCTTACCTTTTTACATTGTTTTATCTGCATTATAGCGTAATTAGTGAAGATTTCCTTTAGATCCTTCACCTTCTGTCTCTTAAATCTGTCAATATCTCTCAGTGCTGCCTCAACAAACTTCCTGGAAAAAAAGAGAAGCATCACTTTTAACCCTTTTTCTTTTGAATGTAAAAGTAATATGAAGCAAATATCAATTTTTGAAGTAGTCAATCATTCCTCTTAAAAATCAGCTCTTCATGTCTTCTGATCAATATTCACTGAGATGAGGTTTGGTCAAAGTGGAGACAATTTAACAGTTATGGTGTACAGTTGTCTCCCTTGGACCATGTATCTATTAATCCAGATGTGGCATTACATACTGCGTTTCCTCCTGTGTTTGTCTCAGCTCCACCTCAGCCTGGACTATCTGCTCCTCCAGCTGTTTGATCTTCACATCTCTCTGTTCTGGAGTATCGCTGCCAAACAGCTTCGTCTTCATCCCACTCAATGAGAAACTGCCTGCTGCCTTACCTTGCACCTGCAGGACCGAGGAAACTGTTAGTTCACACATCAGACCTACACAAGTCTACAACAGGGATCATGTTTTCTCCCACCATCTACTTGAAACTTTAACAATTACTCCCAACTTGACTTACTTTTACATGTACCAGGACTCAGTCAAGCCTACCATACTTGTGATTATCATTAAAGACAAGACTGAACATTGTTGTTCTATGTCATGATTGTGTTATCAAGGAATATCAGATTATTCTGTACATTATAGTGCAAAACTCACCAACAAATCCTTCTGACTGGCCTTGTATGACAAGTTGTCCTCTGCTCTCTCCAAGTCGTACTGAACACATTCATACTTCCGACACACAGACCTACACCAAATATCCAGTGTTACAATGATATTCAACATGCATTTTGATTTGGCAAGATCAATGTATACCTTGCTTGGCTGACAAACTACCTTAACTTATGTATACAACAGTAAACATTTTGTGTTAAATTAGAAAGTTATGCATTCTTAAGCATTTTTCTGTGAATAAGATTCAAATTTGTTTGCAGAAATTAATCTCAACCTGACAGTTTTCTTAATCTGCCTTTCAATCAGGCCCTCTGCTTATATCTTCACAGTCTATTACCATTTACTGGCAAAGCTATCTAATTTATGAGACCAAACTGTTGAATAAGATTTTTATGGAAGTTATTGTAGAGAAGTTAAAATACCTACCGGAGAGCCTCTCCAAATGCCAAGTATTCCTTGAGTTGATCTGCATACTGCTCTTCTTCCTCCAGTGTGGCATCCACTGAAGATGCATAGCTGTCAACACACAACATGGATGTGGTAGGCCTTCAGATATATCTTCCTGCATAACAGCTCAATAGGTGGTGAAAATATCTAATACATGTACAGTAACACTAGTCAATGTTCATAAATGCCTCAGTTCACTAAACACTGTCACTGAATCACAAATTATGGAATTCTAAGTGTACAGATGTTGTCATTTCTTGAGGAGCTTTTGAATTTCAAATTCTCGACACATTGTAGGCTATAGGTACACATTTGTCATGATTTGGTGATGCATTAATTTTGATCTTTGATTCAGACATAGTAGATATTTTGACCTAGAAATAAAGTTATCTTATTTGTAAATACATATCTAAACAAATACATAAATAACATTCAAAAGCAGCCCAGATCAATTCTTAATTCCAGCTTCAGCAATCTTGATCTGACCAATCATCTAGACTTTTGCAAGAGATCTTCTCAGTGGTCTGAGTGACAGATTACAGACACAGTGTTACTCACACATCCATGTAATGTCCGCTGCTCTGCAAGGCCTCCGCGATGTCCTTCTCAATCCCACTCCACTCACTGAACACCCGGGCATAGTTGCCATGCACTTTGTGGATGCCATACAGCTTATCACATATTCTCTGAAAGAGAGAGCGCTGTATACAGATGTCTGACATCTACATTCAACATAGATATCTATACATAACTGTTTTGTTCACTATTTAATGACATACAATTTCAGCAATGGTCTGTGAATAATCATGTCTGGACCAGACAACCAAGTGACTGACGTCATGGGCAATGATCAGTGGAGCTAGGATATTAAGATGATATGTAATGGACCAAGCAACTGGGATACATACATGACATGTAATGGACCAAGCAACTGGGATACATAGATGACATGTTATGGACCAAGCAACTGGGATACATAGATGACATGTAATGGACCAAGCAACTGGGATACATAGATGACATGTAATGGATGGACCAAGCAACTGGGATACATAGATGACATGTAATGGACCAAGCAACTGGGATACATAGATGACATGTTATGGACCAAGCAACTGGGATACATAGATGATATGTAATGGACCAAGCAACTGGGATACATAGATGACATGTAATGGACCAAGCAACTGGGATACATAGATGACATGTAATGGACCAAGCAACTGGGACCAAGCAACTGGGATACATAGATGACATGTTATGGACCAAGCAACTGGGATACATAGATGATATGTAATGGACCAAGCAACTGGGATACATAGATGACATGTAATGGACCAAGCAACTGGGATACATAGATGACATGTAATGGACCAAGCAACTGGGATACATACATGACATGTTATGGACCAAGCAACTGGGATACATAGATGACATGTAATGGACCAAGCAACTGGGATACATAGATGACATGTAATGGACCAAGCAACTGGGATACATAGATGACATGTTATGGACCAAGCAACTGGGATACATAGATGATATGTAATGGACCAAGCAACTGGGATACATAGATGACATGTAATGGACCAAGCAACTGGGATACATACATGATGATGGACCAAGCAACTGGGATACATAGATGGATGTTATGGACCAAGCAACTGGGATACATAGATGACATGTAATGGACCAAGCAACTGGGATACATAGATGACATGTAATGGACCAAGCAACTGGGATACATAGATGATATGTAATGGACCAAGCAACTGGGGATACATAGATGACATGTAATGGACCAAGCAACTGGGATACATAGATGACATGTAATGGACCAAGCAACTGGGATACATAGATGACATGTAATGGACCAAGCAACTGGGATACATAGATGACATGTAATGGACCAAGCAACTGGGATACATAGATGATATGTAATGGACCAAGCAACTGGGATACATAGATGACATGTTATGGACCAAGCAACTGGGATACATAGATGACATGTAATGGACCAAGCAACTGGGATACATAGATGATATGTAATGGACCAAGCAACTGGGATACATAGATGACATGTAATGGACCAAGCAACTGGGATACATAGATGACATGTTATGGACCAAGCAACTGGGATACATAGATGACATGTTATGGACCAAGCAACTGGGATACATAGATGGATACATAGATACATATGACATGTAATGGACCAAGCAACTGGGATGACATGACATGTAATGGACAACTAGATACATAGATGACATGTAATGGACCAAAGCAACTGGGATACATAGATGACATGTAATGGACCAAGCAACTGGGATACATAGATGATGATATGTAATGGACCAAGCAACTGGGATACATAGATGACATGTAATGGACCAAGCAACTGGGATACATAGATGATATGTAATGGACCAAGCAACTGGGATACATAGATGACATGTAATGGACCAAGCAACTGGGATACATAGATGACATGTAATGGACCAAGCAACTGGGATACATAGATGACATGTTATGGACCAAGCAACTGGGATACATACATGACATGTAATGGACCAAAAACTAATGGGATACATAGATGACATGTAATGGACCATGACAATGGGATACATAGATGATGATATGTAATGGACCAAGCTAACTGGGATACATAGATGATATGTAATGGACCAAGCAATGATATGTAATGGATACACTGGGATACATAGACATAGATGGACCAAGTAATGGGGATACAAGATATGTAATGGACAACTGGGATACATAGATGACATGTAATGGACCAAGCAACTGGGATACATAGATGACATGTAATGGACCAAGCAACTGGGATACATAGATGACATGTTATGGACCAAGCAACTGGGATACATAGATGATGACGTGTTATGGACCAAGCAACTGGGATACATAGATGACATGTAATGGACCAAGCAACTGGGATACATAGATGACATGTAATGGACCAAGCAACTGGGATACATAGATGACATGTAATGGACCAAGCAACTGGGATACATAGATGACATGTAATGGACCAAGCAACTGGGATACATAGATGACATGTAATGGACCAAGCAACTGGGATACATAGATGATATGTAATGGACCAAGCAACTGGGATACATAGATGACATGTAATGGACCAAGCAACTGGGATACATAGATGACATGTAATGGACCAAGCAACTGGGATACATAGATGACATGTAATGGACCAAGCAACTGGGATACATAGATGACATGTAATGGACCAAGCAACTGGGATACATAGATGATATGTAATGGACCAAGCAACTGGGATACATAGATGACATGTTATGGACCAAGCAACTGGGATACATAGATGACATGTAATGGACCAAGCAACTGGGATACAGCAACTGGGATACATAGATGACATGTAATGGACCAAGCAACAACTGGGATACATAGATGACATGTAATGGACCAAGCAACTGGGATACATAGATGACATGTAATGGACCAAGCAACTAGGATAGATGATATGTAATGGATACATGGGATACATGACATGTAATGGACCAAGCAACTGGGATACATAGATGACATGTAATGTAGCAAGCGAGGGACCATGACATGTAATGGACACACAGGGGATACATAGATGACATGTAATGGACCAAGCAACTGGGATACATAGATGACATGTAATGGACCAAGCAACTGGGATACATAGATGATATGTAATGGACCAAGCAACTGGGATACATAGATGACATGTTAATACAAGCAACTGGGATACATAGATGACATGTAATGGACCAAGCAACTGGGATACATAGATGACATGTTAATGGACCAAGCAACTGGGATACATAGATGATATGTAATGGACCAAGCAACTGGGATACATAGATGACATGTAATGGACCAAGCAGCTGGGATACATAGATGATATGTAATGGACCAAGCAACTGGGATACATAGATGACATGTTATGGACCAACAACTGGGATACATAGTTGATATGTAATGGACCAAGCAACTGGGATACATAGATGACCAAGCAACTGGGATACATAGATGACATGTAATGGACCAAGCAACTGGGATACATAGATGACATGTAATGGACCAAGCAACTGGGATACATAGATGACATGTAATGGACCAAGCAACTGGGATACATAGATGACATGTAATGGACCAAACAACTGAGGGATACATAGATGACATGTAATGGACCAAGCAACTAGATACATAGATGACATGTAATGGACCAAGCAACTGGGATACATAGATGATATGTAATGGACCAAAACAACTGGGATGGACCAAGCAACAGGGGGATACATAGATGATATGTAATGGACCAAGCAACTGGGATACATAGATGATATGTAATGGACCAAGCAACTGGGATACATAGATGACATGTAATGGACCATTAAAGCAACTGGGATACATAGATGACATGTAATGGACCAAGCAACTGGGATACATAGATGACATGTAATGGACCAAGGATACATAGATGGGACCAAGCAACGAGGGGATACATAGATGACATGTAATGGACCAAGCAACTGGGGGATACATAGATGACATGATGTAATGGACCAAGCAACTGGGATACATAGATGACATGGAATGGACCAAGCAACATGGAATACATAGGTGATATGTAATGGACCAAGCAACTGGGATACATACATACATGATATGTAATGGACCAAGCAACTGGGATACATGATGCTGTAATGGACAAGCAACTGGGATACATAGATGACAATGGACCAAGCAACTGGGATACATAGATGATATGTTATGGACCAAGCAACTGGGATACATGGACCACATACTGGGATGTTATGGACCAAGCAACTGGGATACATAGATGACATGGACCAAGCAACTGGGATACATAGATGACATGTTATGGACAAGCAACAACTGGGATACATAGATGACATGTAATGGACCAAGCAACTGGGATACATAGATGACATGTTATGGACCAAGCAACTGGGATACATAGATGACATGTTATGGACCAAGCAACTGGGATACATAGATGATATGTAATGGACCAAGCAACTGGGATACATAGATGATATGTAATGGACCAAGCAACTGGGATACATAGATGACATGTAATGGACCAAGCAACTGGGATACATACATGACATGATGGACCAAGCAATGGATACATGGATGACACACAATGGGGGATGGGATACATGATGATATGTAATGGACCAAGCAACTGGGATACATAGATGATATGTAATGGACCAAGCAACTGGGATACATAGATGATATGTAATGGACCAAGCAACTGGGATGGAATACTGGGACATAGATGATATGTAATGGACCAAGCAACAAGATGGGATACATGGAATGATATGATATGTAATGGACCAAGCAACTGGGATACACATGACACATGGACAAGCTTAACTAGGATACATAGGATGACATTATGGACCAAGCAACTGGGATACATAGATGACATGTTATGGACCAAGCAACTGGGATACATAGATGATATGGAATGGACCAAGCAACTGGGATACATAGATGACAGCAACTGGGATACATACATGACATGGACCAAGCAACTGGGATACATACATGATGGACCAAGACTGGGATATGGACCAAGCAACTGGGATACATACATGACATGTAATGGACCAAGCAACTGGGATGTTATAGACCAAGCAACTGGGATACATGGACATGTTATGCAACTGGCAACTGGGACATAGATGACATGGACCAGCAACTGGATACATAGATGACATGGGATGGACCAAGCAACGGATACATATATGACATGTAATGGACCAAGCAACTGGATACACATAGATGATATGGACCAAGCAACTGGGATACATAGATGAATGTAATGGACCAAGCAACTGGGATACATAGATGACATGTAATGGACCAACAATGGGATACATAGCAACTGGGACCACATACATGACATGTTATGGACCAAGCAACTGGGACACATAGATATGTAATGGACCAACCAACCGGACATACATAGGTGATGGACCAACAACTGGGATACATAGATGGATGGACCAAGCACAACTGGGATACATACATGAGATGAATGGACCAAGCAACTGGGACACATGACATGTAATGGACCAAGCAACTGGGATACATAGATGATATGTAATGGACCAAGCAACTGGGGGATGACATGGAGAACGGGACACATAGATGACATAATGGACCAAGCAACTGGGACATAGATGACATGGGACACATGGACCAAGCAACTGGGATACATACATGACATGTAATGGACCAAGCAACTGGGATACATAGATGACATGTAATGGACCAAGCAACTGGGATACATATAGATGACATGTAATGGACCAAGCAACTGGGATACATAGGATGACATGGAATGGACACAACTGGGACATGACATGTTATAGGACCAAGCAAATGGGATACATAGATGACATGTAATGGACCAAGCAACTGGGATACATAGATGACATGTAATGGACCAAGCAACTGGGATACATAGATGATATGTAATGGGACTGGGATACAGATGATATGTAATGGACCAAGCAAACTGGGATACAGCAACTGGAGACATGTAATGGACCAAGCAACTGGGGATACATAGATGACATGGAATGGACCAAGCAACTGGATGGACATACTGGATGATATGTAATGGACCAAGCAACTGGGATACATAGATGACATGGAATGGACCAAGCAACTGGGATACATACATGACATGTAATGGACCAAGCAACTGGGATACATAGATGATGGGATACATGACATAATGGACCAAGCAACTGGGGCACATAGGTGACACATGGACCGCAACTGGAACACATAGATGACATGGACCAAGCAACATGATGATGTAATGGACCAAGCAACTGGGATACATAGATGATATGTAATGGACCAAGCAATGGGATACATGGACCAAGGAACAAGCACTGGGATACATAGATGACATGTAATGGACCAAGCAACGGGGATACATAGATGACATGTAATGGACCAAGCAACTGGGATACATAGATGATATGTAATGGACCAAGAACTAGGAACTAGGGATATGTAATGGACCAAGCATGACATGTAATGGACCAAGCAACTGGGATACATAGATGACATGTAATGGACCAAGCAACTGGGATACATAGATGACATGTAATGGACCAAGCAACTGGGATGGAACATAGATGACATGACATGTAATGGACCAAGCAACTGGGATACATAGATGACATGTTATGGACCAAGCAACTGGGATACATAGATGACATGTAATGGACCAAGCAACTGGGATACATAGATGACATGTAATGGACCAAGCAACTGGACCAAGATGACATGTAATGGACCATAGCAACTGGGATACATAGATGACATGTAATGGACCAAGCAACTGGGATACATAGATGACATGTAATGGACCAAGCAACTGGGATACATAGATGACATGTAATGGACCAAGCAACTGGGATACATAGATGACATGTAATGGACCAAGCAACTGGGATACATACATGACATGTAATGGACCAAAGCAACTGGATACATAGATGATATGTAATGGGATACATAGATGACATGTAATGGACCAAGCAACTGGGATACATAGATGATATGACCAAGCAACTGGGATACACATGTAATGGACCAAGCAACTGGGATACATAGATGACATGTAATGGACCAAGCAACTGGGATACATAGATGACATGTTATGGACCAAGCAACTGGGATACATAGATGACATGTAATGGACCAAGCAACTGGGATACATGGACACATGTACATGGACCATGTTATGGACCAAGCAACTGGGATACATAGATGACATGTAATGGACCAAGAAGCGTGGGATACATAGATGATATGTAATGGACCAAGCAACTGGGATACATAGATGATATGTAATGGACCAAGCAACTGGGATACATAGATGATGTAATGGACCAAGCAACTGGGATGACATACAATGGGACATGTAATGGACCAAGCAACTGGGATACATAGATGACATGTAATGGACCAAGCAACTGGGATACATAGATGACATGTAATGGACCAAGCAACTGGGATACATAGATGATGGACAAAACAATGGACCATAGAGGACATGGAATGGATGCAATGGGATACAGAGATGACATGTAATGGACCTGGGATACATAGATGACATGTAATGGACCAAGCAACTGGGATACATAGATGACATGTAATGGACCAAGCAACTGGGATACATAGATGATGAATGTTATGGACCAAGCAACTGGGATACATAGATGACATGTAATGGACCAAGCAACTGGGATACATATGGGATACATGGAGATGACATGTAATGGACCAAGCAACTGGGATACATAGATGACATGTAATGGACCAAGCAACTGGGATACATAGATGACATGTAATGGACCAACTGGGATACATACTGTAATGGATACAACTGGGATACATGATGACATGTAATGGACCAAGCAACTGGGATACATAGATGACATGTAATGGATGGACCAACTGGGATACATAGATGACATGTAATGGACCAAGCAACTGGGATACATAGATGACATGTTATGGACCAAGCAACTGGGATACATATGGATGATATGTAATGGACCAAGCAACTGGGATACATAGATGACATGTAATGGACCAAGCAACTGGGATACATAGATGACATGTAATGGACCAAAGCAACTGGGATACATAGATGATATGTAATGGACCAAGCAACTGGGATACATAGATGACATGTAATGGACCAAGCAACTGGGATACATACATGACATGTTATGGACAATGGACCAAGCAACTGGGATACATAGATGACATGTAATGGACCAAGCAACTGGGATACATAGATGACATGTAATGGACCAAGCAACTGGGATGACATAGATGATATGTAATGGACCAAGCAACTGGGGATGACATATGGATGGATATATGTAATGGACCAAGCAACTGGGATACATAGATGACATATGTAATGGACCAAGCAACTGGGATACATGATGATATGTAATGGACCAAGATGATATGTAATGGACCAAGCAACTGGGATACATAGATGACATGTTATGATACATAGATGATATGTAATGGACCAAGCAACTGGGATACATAGATGACATGTAATGGACCAAAAGCAACTGGGATACATAGATGACATGTAATGGACCAAGCAACTGGGATACATAGATGACATGTAATGGACCAAGCAGCAACATAGATGGATACATGGGATACATAGATGATATGTAATGGACCAAGCAACTGGGATACATAGATGACATGTAATGGACCAAGCAACTGGGATACATAGATGACATGTTATGGACCAAGCAACTGGGATACATAGATGATATGTAATGGACCAAGCAACTGGGATACATAGATGACATGTTATGGACCAAGCAACTGGGATACATAGATGATATGTAATGGACCAAGCAACTGGGATACATACATGACATGTTATGGACCAAGCAACTGGGATACATAGATGACATGTAATGGACCAAGCAACTGGGATACATACATGACATGTAATGGACCAAGCAACTGGGATACATAGATGATATGTAATGGACCAAGCAACTGGGATACATAGATGACATGTTATGGACCAAGCAACTGGGATACATAGATGACATGTAATGGACCATGTCACTTAGTCTGACCATCTGATCGTGTGTAACAACAAGTATAGATTGCTGAGGACTCATATTCTGGAAAAACCATTGGTTCTGATCATATTAAATTGGTTATGCACTTCACAGTACAAACATGATAAAGCTGAAATTTAGTTTATACAAATCTGGTTATATCTACTGAAATTACATGAAATTCAGCCAGTTAAATGTTAGGTAACCTAGGCTGCATTCATTCATATTCGAAAGCATGCATATAGAAACCTAGCCATTGCTAATATAGCATCCAAGAATTCAAAATTGATAAATAATTATATGAATTACCTTTGAAAGCAATTTCAAAATATCATGGTTGTCCATGGGACAGACCTACATCCTCTATTTCATCATACTTGTGATTGAAGTGTTTCAAGAACAGAGAATGGTATGGACATCCACAGAGAAATGATTACTTCCGAATCAGGTTTAATTGTCATAAATAATAGTGACATAATCTCTAAGAAGCATGCAGAAGTATTGACTTACAGCTCTGATTCGAAGTATGTTTGATATGTTGTTCTGTAGTTCATTGCTGTAGTTCTTTAACTCCTCAAACCGCCTGCAACAAGATAAGATGTCACATGAATTATAAATGGAAACTAAAACAAATGTCACTTGAACCAATGCTACTTGGCAGTGGCATGGAACAACTCTTGGACCAAGATTCCTGAAATTACCCTTTTTCCAGAAAGGGCACCTTACATCGCTGGGACCATACAACTTGAGAGGACAATGGCAATATCTACCTGTCAGGTTTCTTGAGACGAAATGAGGCACTCAGTGCCTTCAGTCGAGAATCTGCCTGGAAACCAACATACAAACAGAGTTAGTTGTGATACTGATGTACCTTTGGGGAAGAAGATGTTGCTATCCCAGCTAATTACAACCTAAGGTGAAGAGCTTGTGGTGAGGTAAAATGTAGGGACGACTATTGAGGGAGAAACAACTATTGTGACAGCGAAAATCTATTGCAACATACTATTGCGATAGCGATAGTCCATTGCAACCAGCTATTGCAATACTATTGCAATACTTTTTTTCTCCTTGGTTTGTCTCATTTGAAGTCGTTTCCCAAATGAATGTATAGTTTATGGGACATAAAAACAAGCTGAAGTAGTTTCAGTCTCTTTTGATACTGAAAAGACACTTGAAACCCAGATCAAGTTTGTTTAAGAGGTAACAGGGGTGGATAACTCTAAATAAAGTAAACGAATCTGGACCTTCCTGTATTTTGCCCTGCATATTTATCAACGGATGTCAATTACTAAAGTATCGATAGTCACACATACTATCGATGCATCGATAGTTTTTTCGTTTCTACCATCGATCAATTGCTATCGGAGACTCAACAATTGCAATCCATCGATAGTTTGATGCATCGTTACAGCCCTAGTAAAATGTGACTTATTTGAAAATTTCTAAACTCTTATGATCATAATACAACAAGCACTTGTGTGTCTGTGTCTCTAATTGTGCTAGTCATGACAGTGTTGAAGCCAGACAATAAATGAAAGACCGAAGTCTGTTCTACACTGGGATTTGAACAGATACGTTGAAAGTTAGTCCATTGTAATCTAAAAGTAACAATGTCAATTACAACTGACTCCTTCATGGCAGCACACACCCCTTATTCCACTGCAACTGTTACTATGGTATCCTGTCTTGAGAATTCTTATGTTCATCATCAGATAATTAGGCTATCCCAGTTTCTTTTAGCAAAGCTACTTGACTATGTGACAAATTTGTCATGCCCTATATGGCAGAGCACCTTGGGGTAGCCTTAGGGGATTAAAATGTCCATTTGTCACCCCCAAGGACCAGTTTTGATTCTCCACATTGCTACAATGTGTGAAGTCCATTTCTGGTGTTCCCCGCCTAGATATTGCTGGAATATTGTGAAACATGGAGGAAAACCATACCCACTTACTCACCAATACAGCAGACAAAAAACTCACCTTGCTTTGAAAGTCTGTGGCGTACACTGATTCCTTCCAACCATTTTCCTGTAATGATGAAGAGGAAGCTTTGACAAAAATATGGTTACGTTTGACAAGGAAGTATAGCAACAAGAGTTGTGCTGTGCATGAGAGCAAATCCTTGGCTATTCAAGGTGAGGTGAGGTGAAATTGGGTTTAACGTCGTGCTTGAGAATATTTCACTCATATGACGACGTGCATGCGTGTGTATGTGTGGCTGCTTGTACTAGCCCAGACTGAAGCTGGTTTTATAGTGCTAGCCCACTGAGATACCATGCTGCAGTGAAGCATGAATACCCCACTCAGTCATAGTATACTGACTCCGAGCTGACCAGTCCTTGTTGTACCCATTAATGCCGAGTGCCAGGCAGGGACCAACAAGTACCATATTTTAACGTCTTTTGGTATGACGCGGTCTGGGATCAAACCCGCGACCTTCCGCTCTCCGGGCGGACGCTCTAACCACTACACCACGGAGGTGGTCTGGCTATTCAAGACAAATGATGTTAGTTGAATTTATACCACAAGAGTAAGAGTGATGTCAATAACATAAGGCTAAAGGTTTACATGTGGTCAGCAGGTCAGTGATCATGGATAATCGACATAAGCCAGTGCGCGTCTACTGTGAAACTGTAATACTGCAGCTTTAATCATTTTACCACATATTTCACAATTACTTCTTCTTTAATTATCTCATACCAGATTTTAAAGGAGAATCCTATTTTGTTTTGCATTTTCAGTGTACACCTACGAACTACAACCTGCAGTCATGAAGGAATTGCCTCTGTTGACTGTAGATATGTAAGCATTATACCTTCTGCATGAACCCCAGGAAGGTCTTGTCTAGACAGAGGGTGGGGTGTGCTCCAACTCTCAGGAGAAACACCTGACAACAAACATGGCATCACAGTCAGTTATACATTTATCTGGAGATATTTACAAACAACAATTAAACAATACCATGAGTAGATAAAAAGTAATTAGCCAATGATTGGAAGAAATTGTTCATTCTACAAGTTGACAGCAACTAGTGGAATAACTCCACCCACTTACATCATAATTAACTCAGAATCAGTTAGTGAGTTAGTAGTGATACCAAGAATTATGCTCTACACTTTAGGGATGTGAACTAGAAATACCGGTAGCACCTTAAAGAAATTAGACTCATAGAAATCTGATGTCAGTTTGACGGTCCATGTTGTCTGCATGTGATCTGCAGCTTACCTCTAGAGCCTGCCGCCTTC
Source organism: Haliotis rubra (assembly GCF_003918875.1). Lineage (NCBI taxonomy): Eukaryota > Metazoa > Mollusca > Gastropoda > Lepetellida > Haliotidae > Haliotis > Haliotis rubra. The sequence continues at coordinate 1,305,061 of NW_025765836.1, read as the reverse complement.
TCTCTATAAAGTCGGGGTCAAACTTGTCCGTTGAAGCATTCTGCCAGGTGTACGAGGCCTGTAACAAAGGCTCACAATGCTTACAGCTGGGTTAAATAAGGTTAAGATAATATTAATGTCATTTTATGGCATGCTATAGTTCATCAAAATATAAGCTAAAATATTGGCTAAAAACATGGTAAATGATGAGACATATTGTGAATCTAAATTCAGTGTCTTTTGATACCAAGTATATGAGCATAACCTAATTTATAGAACAAAGCTTGTCACCTTTGTCCTACTTATAAAAGACCAACCTGGTTACTGAATGTCTTTCATGATGGATTATAGGCTCATATAACCTGTTCAAACTCCATCAATACATGTCCAAGTTGAAACAAAACTGTTACAGTGGCACATGTACAAAGGATAACACAGCCTTTTTGTGTACACCCTTTGTCCAGTTGAACTAACTTATGTATGAGTGAGTACATAGAGGATATTATATGAGTGACCATGTCATCCTATGTTTACGACACGAGTGCCTAAATGTTGGTATTTCCTGAGTGAGAGCGAGGGATATACCGATATTTCAGCACGAGTGTCATAAACATAGTATGATATGGGCACGAAAATATTATTCTGTTTATTACCGAAGTCGTCAAATTGAGGAAAATAAACCCAACTCTACTTTCAAACATAGGCTGGCTACCTGCTGTCGCCGCATGTAGAACGCAACTTCACAGAAGAAACATGACATCATAGCATTGTTCATGACGTCACGTCACCATGACTAAGTGATATTTTGCCCTAGGGCATCGTATGAAAATATCAACCCCCATATTTTCGCCTTTGTAGGTAATAAAGATACTTACTTTTTTCTCAGGCAGCGGTGGCACAACAACCGATGGGTATGTGATGTCGAGGTAGTTACGGAGCAGTTCAAACTCGCTGTATCGTCTCCACAGGGATGTTGCACCCTCTCCATAACCTTTCATATTCTCATCTATTACCCTTGAAGACAAAAAGCACACCTCAATACAAAAACAGGAAGTAAGATTAAAAGAAAAATAATGTACCCTTCTTAATTTCATAACAATTGCTAACAGACAAGATTGACAAATTTGTATTAGTTTAATGGTACCAGTGCCACTGCAAGACTGTCACTTGTGTGTTTACCAGCTGATAACTGGAAGCCACTAAACATCTATCCCTCAAAGAAATCACAACATGAATAGGTACAAAGAAAATGCATACAATTATCAGACATTTCCACCTGAGCTTTTCTGAGCCCAAGAAAGTATTTAAATGATCTAGTTATGTCTTTTTCTAGCTAAGCAATATTCACATGGGCTGTGCCCAGTGTTCTTCATGATAATGATACATTGTCTCTGTTTAATCAAGGCAGTCATTAACTGTTTGACTGGTGCACACAAAGGCAGAAAAACAAATGTATGTGTTCGAACAACTGGTATCAAATTGTGAGAAGTGCTATTAAATGAGAGTCAGTTCAGCTTAGGAAGGCAATCCACTAAACACTTCATATGGCACTGATCCTAATATGATTACCTATTTGATAACAAAGTTATTATCTGCCTTTTTTCCAAATGTAAATGTTATCAAATTTGTGCGTACCTTGTTTCTATGAGGTAGACGATGAATGTGTCTTGCATCTTCATGGAGGCATTGGTTCGTTTCTCTGGCTCCGACACTGTAATCTCCAGCCATTGTAGCAAGTTGGGCTGCAGATTAACAACAATTTGAACAAATGTCAGTGAGTGAGTGACATACATCCCTTTGGAAGTATGGCTATGATGTTAACAAACCAATTGTCATAATCTGTGTGAACAACAATTATTCCAGGATCACTGAATAAACTTAAATAACAGTATGGCTATTGTTAACAAACAATTGTCATAATCTGTGTGAATCAACCCAGGATCACTGAATCCTTGCAAACTAAAGGAATGCAACCATGAACAACAAACAGTTCAGCAAGAAATCATGATGTTGTTGAGAAATGTATTAGTTCAGTGTTTTTGTCACCATTTCTGTAACTTGTTACCACCACCATGTCCATACTGAAACATATCCAAATGACTTCAAAGATATGACTTAGTTGAGTCCTCCCACAAGAGGACAACATATACAAGAGCATATACAAGAGAATGTGATGAAATGAAAAAAATATCTGTGCTGTGTTCTTCGATTACATATTTTGACCTGTTTGACCAGACAACATACAAATCTGTAACTATCATTTTCAATTATTTCATCATGAACTTGTGCAATATCTGTTACCCTTTTCACTACCTGTGATGCCTTTTGGGACAATATAACACAGGCGACTTATTTACCTATCTGTCATTACAAGTTACAAAAGACTGTAAAGAGTACCATTTATAAAGCGTTCTTGTTTACTCACACTGATGCAAATAAGACATTTCAACAGCTACTTGGCGACCTTTTTGTGTCGTGTCACGTCACTATAGTTATGGTATATAAAATGTTCTGCGTTGTCGATCTGCAATCCTGAATAAACTTGAAATAGGCGGGCCCAAATAGGTTAGTGAAAGGGGTGTGGCAGATGACATGTCACATAATGTAATAAATAGAGCGTAAGGTGTAAACAAATCGAAATTTACTTATGCTGAAGTCTATCATTGATATACAACGATAATGAATTTTCCGACGCTGAACTAAACATGTGCACGATCATTGGGAGGGTTTACGGGAACCTACAAAATGTTGTCACTCGTACGCTTGCGATATCGTCATCTGCAAAACTGCATAGATTATCATACATTCATCCAAGGCAAGGGGCGTATTACCCTACAATCTTGTAATTAAATTACAGCCGTTTGTTCAGGGTGCCCTACATTTACCTTTGACAGCTTAGTAGTCTGGTCGGAAATCACCCTTAGATTCTGTTCGACTTTAGTCGACGTAAACTCTTTATTTTGTTCTTCGTCCGCCATATTTATTTTGGTCGGAAGCTAACACTACTTCCGGTAAAAGATCCTACTACCGGTAGTACGAATGTTACAGCGTTGTAATATAAAATATTACAATATGAGTTACCACTAAACCGTGAACACACCTCATGATAGATTAAAACTGCATTACCTATTTTCAGCATGGGTCTATCCAGGGATAATTAATCTACGTCTTCTATTCTCCCTGGTCCATCACAAGGAAATGTTTTTGGGAATAGTTGAGTTATGAAATAGCTGAAAAATTACTGAGCTCCAGTACAAACTCTTGTTCGTTGTTTGAGTATCTTAGAGATTACTTGTTTTTGCAGTCTATGCTATAAATAGTACTGTACCGTTATTGAAATGAAAGACGTGGTTGTATTTCGATAATGGCTGAAGTCTGTGCAAGGGCGATGTGAAGTGAAAAATGTTTGATTGTTGTCTGCAGTTTAAATACCGTGCAGTAATATGATACAAATAGCAGGTGATGGAGAATTGGTTGATCTCTCTGTGGTAGGCAGCTCATGAGATTCTAGTGTAGCACACCAACTAGTCTAACCATAAACACTGCCTGTTTTTTTTAAAATCCTGTGAATTTTATCTTGGTGGGATACCCCAGATGGTACGTGAATTTTACCCTGGTAGAATAAGATAGTAACGTGAATGTTGTCCTTTTTAGGATGCGATGGTATTGTGTATGTTACCGTGGTAGGATGTGATGACGTACGTGAATGCTACCGTTGTAGGATACTATGGTAATGTGAATGCTACCGTTGTTGGATACTATGGTAATGTGAATGCTACCGTTGTTGGATACTATGGTAACGTGAATGCTACCGTTGTTGGATACTATGGTAATGAATGAATGCTACCGTTGTTGGATACTATGGTAACGTGAATGCTACCGTTGTTGGATACTATGGTAACGTGAATGCTACCGTTGTTGGATACTATGGTAACGTGAATGCTACCGTTGTGGATACTATGGGATACCGTTGTTGGATACTATGGTAACGTGAATGCTACCGTTGTTGGATACTATGGTAACGTGAATGCTACCGTTGTTGGATACTATGGTAACGTGAATGCTACCGTTGTTGGATACTATGGTAATGTGAATGCTACCGTTGTTGGATACTATGGTAACGTGAATGCTACCGTTGTTGGATACGATGGTAACGTGAATGCTACCGTTGTTGGATACGATGGTAACGTGAATGCTACCGTTGTTGGATACGATGGTAATGTGAATGTTACCGTGAACTACCGTTGTTGGATACTATGGTAATGTGAATGCTACCGTTGTTGTTGGATACGATGGTAACGTGAATGCTACCGTTGTTGGCTACGTTGTTGGCTACGATGGTAACGTGATAACGTGAATGCTACCGTTGTTGGATACGATGGTAATGTGAATGTTACCGTGACTGGATACGATGGTAACGTGAATGCTACCGTTGTTGGCTACGATGGTAACGTGAATGCTACCGTTGTTGGCTACGATGGTAACGTGAATGCTACCGTTGTTGGATACGATGGTAACGTGAATGTTACCGTGACTGGATACGATGGTAACGTGAATGCTACCGTTGTTGGATACGATGGTAATGTGATACTTGAATGGTAACGTTACCGTTGTTGGATACTATGGTAATGTGAATGCTACCGTTGATACTATGGTAACGTGAATGCTACCGTTGTTGGATACGATGGTAATGTGAATGTTACCGTGACTGGATACTATGGTAATGTGAATGCTACCGTTGTTGGATACTATGGTAACGTGAATGCTACCGTTGTTGGATACTATGGTAACGTGAATGCTACCGTTGTTGGCTACGATGGTAACGTGAATGCTACCGTTGTTGGATACGATTATGTTATATTAATGGTAACGTGAATACCGATGGATACTATGGTAACGTGAATGCTACCGTTGTTGGATACGATGGTAACGTGAATGCTACCGTTGTTGGATACGATGGTAATGTGAATGCTACCGTTGTTGGATACTATGGTAACGTGAATGCTACCGTTGTTGGATACGATGGTAATGTGAATGCTACCGTTGTTGGATACTATGGTAACGTGAATGCTACCGTTGTTGGATGCTATGGTAACGTGAATGCTACCGTTGTTGGATACGATGGCAATGTGAATGTTACCGTGACTGGATACTATGGTAACGTGAATGTTACCGTTGTTGGATACTGATGGTAACGTGAATGCTACCGTTGTTGGATACGATGGTAACGTGAATGCTACCGTTGTTGGATACTATGGTAATGTGAATGCTACCGTTGTTGGATACTATGGTAACGTGAATGCTACCGTTGTTGGATACTATGGTAATGTGAATGCTACCGTTGTTGGATACGATGGTAACGTGAATGCTACCGTTGTTGGATACGATGGTAATGTGAATGCTACCGTTGTTGGATACTACCGTTGACTGGATACTATGGTAACGTGAATGCTACCGTTGTTGGATACGATGGTAACGTGAATGCTACCGTTGTTGGATACACGTGAATGGTAATGGTAATGTGAATGCTACCGTTGTTGGATACGATGGTAACGTGAATGCTACCGTTGTTGGATACTATGGTAATGTGAATGCTACCGTTGTTGGATACTATGGTAATGTGAATGCTACCGTTGTTGGATACGATGGTAACGTGAATGCTACCGTTGTTGGATACGATCGTAACGTGAATGCTACCGTGACTGGATACTATGGTAATGTGAATGTTACCGTGACTGGATACTATGGTAATGTGAATGTTACCGTTGTTGGATACGATCGTAACGTGAATGCTACCGTTGTTGGATACGATGGTAACGTGAATGCTACCGTTGTTGGATACGATCGTAACGTGAATGCTACCGTGACTGGATACGATGGTAATGTGAATGCTACCATTGTTGGATACTATGGTTATGTGAATGTTACCGTGACTGAGTACTATGGTAATGTGAATGCTCCCGTTGTTGGATACGATGGTAACGTGAATGCTACTCTGACTGGATACGATGGTAACGTGAATGCTACCGTTGTTGGATACTATGGTAATGTGAATGCTATCGTTGGATACTATGGTGATGTGAATGTTACCGTGACTGGATACTATGTATTGTGAATGTTACCGTGAATGCTCCTGTTGTTGGATACGATCGTAACGTGAATGCTACCGTTGTTGGATACGATGGTAACGTGAATGCTACTCTGACTGGATACTATGGTATTGTGAATGCTACCGTTGTTGGATACTATGGTGATGTGAATGTTACCGTTGTTGGATACGGTGGTAATGTGAATGCTACCTTTGTTGGATACGATGGTTATGTAAATGTTACCGTGACTGGATAAGATGGTAATGTGAATGTTACCGTGACTGGATACGATGGTAATTAATGTGAATGTTACGCTGGTAGGATACGATTGTAATATGAATGTTACCGTTGTTGGATACGATGGTAATCACGGTAAAGGAAATGATCACATTTTCTTACACGTTAATTATTACACATGTTCTTATATGCATGTTACAGTAAAAATAAACCACACGTTCACAGAATTAATATTACCCGGTGAACCTGTGCAAGACATACCCGCTCAGATATTTGAATTACTCGGAAATCAGATCAAGGGGTATGCATTTAACTCGGGAACACGCATAATGCATATCGCAAGCTCAAATGTTTATAACCCTTTTGGGGGAAATAAGCACGAGGTGTATCACACGTTCACAGATTTGTAGGAGTGAGTGAGTGAGTGAATATTGCTTAACGCCGCATCAGCAGTGTTGCAGCTATTCGCGGCTAGAGATTTGTAGGCTGGACCACTGGTTTGAATAGAACTGGGCATTTTTCACATTCATTTCTTCTTAAACTTTTGAAAGTACCCACGTTTGCATTTTGATGGTTTTGTTAACATGGAGACAACAAACATGATCACATTTTTCAATATGCACTTCGTGTTTTTTTTTAATAACAGGATGAGCACGTCGAGTTGCGGTCAAAGGGAGATAACCACAAACGATCTTCAGGTATGTTCGGTCATTTCCTTTCAAAAGACAACGCACATTGTTTTTCCCCAGTGTTTCTTTGGAAGGAAGGGATGGAATGGATAGGACACGGTTACCACAAGTCTACAATGCCACTGGCCCTAAACCGAGTGGGCTTAAGTGATAACATTGAGAAACGAATCAAGCACTGTTCGTTTGGGCTTCGTTCGCGGTCAAAGGGAGGCAACCATGAAAAACTGTTAAAACTGGTATTCGTTGTCTGTTGGGTATAGTTGCGGCAAGATGACGGGAAACCAGTTTAATGCAGGCACAGTTATGTCCCTTTATTAGGTAAGCTCCAAACAAGCGGCTCTTCACATTGCGTGCCACGAATATCCAAGGGAGATAACTGCGACACGCATGTAAGAGTTATTTCCCCTTGATGTAGGTAGCACACAGTGTACAGAGTTTCGATAACTATACACTGTTTGGAGCTTTTAAAGGACTCTGACACGTAGCATGCAATGAAAGGAGTTTGTTCTGTGAGACCCTGTTTGGAGTGTCTGATAAACTGGTTTTCTGTCGACAGCTGAAGAAAACCTGACCGCTTTTATCAGGACAGGACACCAGTCGGCCTTTTGAAGGGACATAACTCTTAATCCATCCGATTATCTCCCTTTGACCGCAAAATGAAAAGTGTGATTTCAGGTATTCATGTGATTACACCTGATTCCTTCGGTGAAGATAAGGTAAAGGCTAAGAATAGTATAAGGTTTGAGAAATAAAATTTATGCCACATAACGATCAGATATAATTCCATTTTTAAACCCTGAAAATCAGCCGAATATAATCGGAGCATGCATACACTTCTGGAACAACGTCTCATGTCGTGTAAAATAGTTCCAAGGGTAAAATGTAGTCGTGACCCAACAGACAGGTGCATCATGGCACTGGTATTGAAGTTATGACTTTTATTACGGTTTGATGGCAAAACAATTTTGGGTATTATGGTAAAATATCACAATGCACCTTGACCAGTGTGTAAACCGAAAAAAACATTGTCAAGGGGGATAACTCGTGCAACCTTATTGTTTCCAGATCACAGAATTCAGGGCTCAGAGTTCGGCAGACAGAATATCATGACATGTTTTCGTGTAGATATCATGACATGAGACCGATACATGTGAGTTACACCACCTGGCGACCCCGTCGCCAACAAAGTAACATGTTTGATCTGTAATGTAGCGCCCAGTTAGCTCACAGTGACTTTTATTACGGTTTGATGGCAAAGCAAGTTGGGCGAGTGATTGGAAGGATTTCGCCCGTCCGTCCGCTGATCTCAGTGAGGACACGTTTTCTCAAAACACCTGTTTAAGTCAGAGAACTGATATTTTACACACTTACGTGTACTTGTCACGATCACAAATGAAATTAGTATCTTAAATTATTTTACAGTGGTTCAGTTTGGTATATACATGTACTGTGTGAAATTGGAACAAGTTTTCTCAGAAACATCAATTACATCACTGGAACTTTGCAATCGTATCTGAGTAATACTTATCAAGGCCGACTGGGTGGTTGAGTCGGGGTAGGGGGCTATTAAGGATTAAATTGATACAAAACGAGCTCACACCTACAGACAGTTTCCAGTGGGTATAGAACCTGCCCCCAACACTCCATCTTGTCTCTCTATACTACCCCGGTGGCTGGGCAGGCGCCTATGTCAATATTCGATAATATAGCACTAATATTATGTATCTGTTTCCTAAAAGAATAAACGAACAGGGACGGATGTGTATGTTCTACTTAAATCAGAAACATAACACTGGAATCTGAATCCAGCAATGAAATCTTTATAAACAGTTGTCCCACATCCCATGATTTACATATTGAAATTATTGTTCGTTTAGGAAAGGGCAATGCTTCTACCATAACAATTAGCTCGCTCAAATGTTGTTTCTGAAATGGCCCAGTATTTTCGAAGATTTACTTATCACGAGATATGATAAAGATGCGTTACAGCAGATTAGGTGTTACCAGATAACCTTACTTCCTGTTGAGATGGGCTGAAGTTTTCCTGGAGTTATACAGAACGACACTACAAATAAATAGCAGATCTTTACGCCCCCGTGGATGAATCACCCGTGTCCTTACATATGCTTGAAAACAGTGACAACTTTTGTCGCCTCAAAGTGCACACTTGCAGCTGCACATGCACATGCATGTACTTGCGCATGGTCCTGGTTACTCTGTGTTTTCACACAATGAAAGTTGCAACCACATTAATAACTACATATGGATATGTCGGATGCACTCAGTATTAACACCTCAACTATATGTGAAAATATGACCGTAGGGTTACATGACCAGCACCCAAAATATATGACTGACATATACTCTGTAAATATATGGCAATCACACAAAATATCAAAATGTGGCACGCACTGAATAATGCGAGGCATGCACCCAGTTGAGTCTGTCTCCCAAGCCCGAGATGTCAGGGATGATTTGGCAAGTCCAGATTGCCTCAGCTCTTGGCTAGACATTTAGGATCGTCCTTGGCTCCATTTGGATTTGTTTTATTGATGAATGTATCTTTCAATATTTCTTTTAGGTAATATAACTTTATTTCTGGGACTAAATGTCCTTCGGGCCCTCGGTGTCACGATCCACTTTTTACCTATAGGAGACTTTAGACCTTCTCTCTCAGCCTACTGACGATATCCTTAGTCAGCATCTTGGAGAGTTAACCAAACCCTGAGAAAAGTGCAGACACATGTCAGATACTCAAAACATTAACATGTTCTTAAACTTTGTATCGTGTAAAATATAACTAATTCACAAGATGTACAATTTCCATGACCCGAATATACGCCAAAACAATTATATTTTTCAAGCCAACAGTGTTATTTAAACGGAACGGGCGGTACCAGTGCACACACACATACCGCATTGCTATTGTAGAGTAAAACTTAGGAAATGGTTTTTAACTTGCAAACTCATCAAGATTGAAATGTCCAAAATATTGTCAGCAGTAAATTGTCCCCAGGATAAAGTCAACATATATCTCAACCTACCAGATGACGCCCAGACCTAATGCTGAACGCTAGACAAAACCCCTCCAGATGCCGAACCTGGCGTAAGGTGCAGGGTGTACGTCTTGTGACAATACTAATGCTATGCCATCTGTAGTTTATTACAATTGACTGGTATTCACCAGCGTCAGGTTATGTATGTAAAGCGGGATGACCTTCGTAGCGTTTCATATTTGGAAGACAAACACTTAAGATGAATCCGCCCCCAGTTCAATTCCAACAATGTCGTAGGACGGGAAATAGTTTAGGATCACGATAGAACTTATTCACAAATCAATTGAGTTATGGGTATTCATTAAAATCGTTTATGTTGTATCATTATCTCAGTATGTTGCAGGTTTTAATTTGTATCGGTATTTTTAGGAGCATGCAAACCAACGTGTTTTTAAAGTTGAGCACGCACAATTGCAGTTCGTCAAATATGTGCATGTTTTCATTCAACACGTGTTTCACATGAAAGCAGCTGAATCCGTTCAGACCTCGCGGTCACTTCGACCCCAGACACAATGCAGGTATTTCCACTATTTCAGTTCAGCTACGTCTTCTGGCCGGGAGAAAAAAACAAACAAAATGAGTAAATGGTTCAAAAAGTTTACAACCCACAGCCCTCCATCTCCAAACTATACATTGTACTTAGTACAAGAGTGTGCAGTGTGCAGGGGCAGCCATCGTATGTTTAACGATATCAAGATGGCATCAATGAAACCAGTTATAACCCAGGACAATTACGTCATCATATTGAAATGCTTTCAAATTCTCCTTCACAGTTCGAGTTGGGAGTTCTCGAGTCATTGTGGTGTCTGGTAAAGGAAGCGATTAAAACACTAGAGTCTTTACCGAAATAAACAGAAAGGCCGTTGCCTGCACCATGCCCATGACGTCATAGGAAGTATCCAAGACGTAGACAGTCCGCCGACTTCGTTAGACCGTTGCGTATGTACTGTTCTTTCTTTTAATCATTGTAACGTTGTGTTGCATTTATGTAAATATTGATAAGTTCGTGTAAACGGTTGCCACTGAATTTAGTTCGTGGTCGTCAGAGGCTGAGGAGAGAGAGGGAGGTGGAACATACACTGTCCTTTAGAAGGCTGCTGACACGACAATGTCCTTTGAACCTCTGAGAGTGAATGTTTGAACCCTGTAAAGGACACTACGTAATTAGTCCAGCTAGTGAGTGTGAGTGTCAGAGAGGAAGTTCCAAGTCTTAGACGTTTACCGTCTTGTCGGAACCCACGTCTACTGTTATCATTATCAAACCTTCGGATTCTGGCACACCCAAGGCACGCAACTCTGCACAACAGATTGCCGATCTTAGGCGACTTGACCACCCATGTTCCTAAATAAGGACAATTAAATCAAATTGCAATTCTTCCTAAAATGAACACATTTGTTATCTGTATACAATGTCCTCAATAGATAATCCTGTAATTTGGGTTCGGTGAAAAGCTTGGGATCGTGAAAGTGAATTTTAAAATGTAAACAACTGCGAACCCTCGTTACCCCAAACTCCCTCCACACGTTGTATTGTTTTAGGATGAGATGAGCTCGTCAATAAAGCTTTCACTTGTCAGGCCAAATACCCGGATTTAATCTCCTCGTGGACCAATGTGAAGTCAATTTGTGGTTTTCCTGTCGCGACACTGCTGTATTAATGCTAAAAGCGGTGTAAGACAACACCGACACAGTCACTGAGGTTGAGATGACCTAAGGTTCCGGCCGAAATGCCTCTTGGCAACATGGTCTAAAATCAAGACTTTTCTCAAAGTACTTCACTTCTCTTATATAAATATTGAGGCGTCACTAGTCATGCATGTACATATTACCTCTACTTAACGGTTAGTCGAGTCACACGTATCCACGTTTGTTTATTTGACATGACCGTGATAGATTCATAGGGTCCTTGCACAAGAATCTCGGTGGAAACGCGTTGAAATGGTAAACCATTGTGCCATTCTTCAGTATTCAGTTTTAGTTTGATGATGCATAAGTGGTATGATCCTTATTAGTGTTGGTTCGATTAATTATTAGATTTCAACCAATTCTCAACCCTCACTCTTATTCTCTCTGGCAATGGTGATGTTCCACTGTATCGTTGGTTAGAAACAAACTCACAATCAAACTAAAATTTGTTAAAGTCAGTGCTATGCCTTCATGTCACAAAGCCGGCTTTGGTTCGAATTACGCGTGGGAATCGTTTAAGATCGATATCTTCTTGATTTTATCGTACTTGAAAGCACTTGAGTCAGTTATAACTTGAAATAGCATATTCAGCAAAATGTGCTATACTACCCATCAGAAGTTTAGACTCACTTAAAGCACTCACTATATGTTATGTATATATATATGGTTACATCGAAGATGAATTTCTCTACTAACTTGGGGGAACCACCTGCAAAGCTTATGCGGATGAATTGCACGAGGATCATGTATCAAATTGCTGAAAAGCTTGTGCAAATATCGTGCATGTGAACAGTTGCGTTTTAGTGTAAAGTTTTGTTAAGAAATCGCCAATTTTCACTGATTTTTATCATTTATTGAACCCATGACAATAATCTTTTCAACGTTACAAATTTGTTTTACAATACATCAATTCATGTGTAAACAGTACCTTTAAACAGTGTGGAATATTTTGCAAAATCTAGTTTCGAACAGGTGACTGAAGTAAGTGGCTACATTTACACTAGTGAGTCTAAACTTTTGATGGGTAGTGTATATATTACTTTGTATGACATTGAGTTGTCCTCATGAACATCACCATCTTCCTGGTCTGGTGGATAGACTGTCTGTCCGGAGAGCGGAAGGTCCATGTTCGAACCCCGGCAGCTCGGTTTCGAGTCAGTTGAGCTGCGGCATGGTAATCTCAAAGCAGAATGATATGATCAAAAGGTATATTGTGATAAACAGATGCAGTGATGAATTCTTAAACGCCAGTGCTCTCCCCTTGATTGTTACACGTCTTCATGTTGTTCCAGTAATCAACGCATGGGTTCGATCCATTGAGTGAGTGCGTAAATGTTGCTTTAGTAACATTGCTGCTTGGTTAGGCGCCTTGACTGTCACGCCAGTAAACACGAACACGTGGTAAGTGTTGTGTCTCTGCCTGGCGCTCAGTATACAGGGCATAAAAGCTGGTCACTCTCATTTGTCTGAGTAGGATACCCATGTTAATCTCCCGCATGGTATCTCAGTGTGCTAGCACTATAATGCCGGTATTATAGTCCGAACTCAGACAACCACACACACGTACGCACGCACACACACACACACACACACGTGCATCTACAATGCAGTGATGAAGTATGTTCATTATCATTTATTTTTGCATGCATCAATACACGATTCTCTGCAAATACCTTCTTGAATCCTCTTCTTTCAGTACGTGCTATTGATATATACTACCCATCAAAAGTTTCGACTCACTTAAAGCACTCACTATATGTTATTTATATGAATGGCTACATCTAAGATGAATTTCTCCACTATGTTGGGGGAACCAGCTGCATACCTTATGCAGATGAACTGCACGAAGATCATGCATCAACTTGCTGAAAAGCATGTGAATAGCGGCGTTTTGGTGTAAATTATTTTTAAGAATTCGCAAATTTTCACTGAGTTTCATCATTTACTGAACTCATGACAATAGTTTTCAATGTAATAAAGTTGTTTTACAATACATCAGTTCATTTGTAAACAGTATCTTTAGTACGGAATATTTTGCAAAATGTAGTTTAGAACAGTTGACTGAAGTAAGTGGCTACATTTACACTAGTGAGTCTAAACTTTTGATGGGTAGTATATACCCAAAGATATACGCACTGGTATCTCTAGGCCTTTACAGTGACAACTTGTCTAGACGCGGCAACATTCGACTGAGTTTTTAACACTCCTTATAGTCAATCTTTGTACAGAAGAAATTTGGATTTAATTATGCATAAGCTGGGCATGTGTGGGTTGTTTGTGAAATCAAGTTGTCGTTTTCAAGGTCAATGCAAAGTGCAAATGGAGCCAAATGATGCTTACATTCTAGGAGTGTTCTTTAAAAATGTTTAAGTGATTAGAATTTTACAGCAAAAGAAATAAATGACCACCTGTTAATGACTTCAAGCCCTGCTACTCTTGGGTAATTGCAGAGTCATCAAATCTGTTAAAGCGACCCTGCACCAGTTTAAGACCAACGAAATGTCTCCAAGTACCAACACATTAAAAACCAATATCGCGGTTTTGGCCATCGACAGGTGCGTCTCCAGGTGGAATATAAACGTTTCCTATTTATTGGACAGAATCCATGGCTGCACAGTGCACCGAACAGTTCACGTACTGCAAGTTACATAAACACATAAGTGATGTAATCGAGTACAAAAATATAACCTTGATTGCGCAGAATGCAAAACAAATATCTTGGGATAGGAGCTGGATAGACACAGTTACGTATTTTTAAACGGTAGTGCTCTCCCCTTGATTCCTGAAAGCCTTCACATTCAGCAGGATTAGGGCGCACTTCTCTTTATTAGGCCGACATGTTTATAGTGTTTGTGGTGTAGTGGATGGAGTCTTTGCCCAGAGGACGGAAGATTGATGGTTCGATCTCCGACTCTGTTAAATGATGGCACTTGTTACTTGCTTGATTCTAGGCATTAAGCAAGGCATTTTGAGTGCAATGGGTCTGTTTGGTGTGTCCTTGTTAAACTGCCGCATGGTATCTCAGTGAGCTAGCACTTTTGGGCATCAGTCCCAATTGCACACACACACACACACACACACACACACACACACACACACACACACACACACACACACACACACACACACACACACACACACACACACACACACACACACACACACACACACACACACACACGTGTGTGTGTGAATGCACATGTGTGTATAACACACATCCTGACGTTAAACTGCATTTCAGCTCACCTTAGTTATTTCAAGATGGCGTCTAACTAACTTTGGGCATGTCTTCACTGTATAACAGAGACCAAACTACCTACACCTGATTTGTAACAAAGTATGATAATAACTCCTTGTGGTGCACTACACGTACATAAGGTATTACAAACACCTGTTGAAATTGTCATCATATTGATATGAAAGACAATTACACCTTATCTGAACGTAATGCTGTGTCTTAATGACACAAATTGCAGTGCTTTGTGACAGGCTCTTTTTAAACAGGTTTTATAGGATACTGTTACCATGGTAATTTCTAAAGCTGGCTGTCTTATTACACGAAAGGGCTATTTTGTATCAGCAATCCCTTTTGTTCATCAGTGCAAGAACCACCTTTGAGATTTCTTCTCTTTGAACTTCAAGACTTGTAAAATCAAGAGGTAGAGGCCATAATGACTTAGCAACATTAAATATGCCCATTCTTTGTAATTCGTTATTCAAACGTAAGTTTCAGTTGAGCAGTACTGAAAATAGGCCATACAAAAAACTGCGGATTGTTTTTGCCATCTGGTGCTTCATCGTCTCAACGCTGAATGGCCTTGTCGTATATTCAAGGCCGCAGGTTGGCAGCCATGGTGACACGTTAGCGCTGTCGCGACAGACACATAAAACAACGTCTGATCACTTCTACAGACAGCTGGTGAAACTGCTGACGACCTGGGAATAGTGCACATTCGTCAAGAATTTTTATGCGCTGTTTTCTTTGTTTTTTCGAAGAGCTGACAAAACCAGTGAGACATGGAATCTTATCGGTACTGCTGTTAGAAATAAAACAAAGTGGCATTAAAAGAGTTTAGGAAATTTTATAAAGACACTTTACTTGACTACCCTTATCCAAAACAAGTATATCACAACTACTGGTGAGATAAAACTGACGTTTGGTAGAAGACATTCCCATGAAAAAAAATGACATCTTAGAAAAATGTCGTTTGTTTTCTCGAATAACAGTTACTAAACTTAACCAAGCATAGATGACCTGCTCGTGTCTTTAGTAGAAACCAACACTGTGGGAATAGATCCCAGTAGCCCCAGTTTCCCACTGAAACAGATGGTAAGATGGCTTAATCTGGTAGAGTGTCATCATACGTACCCCGACCATATGGGTCGTTGCTCTTTCTTACCATCATTGGTACTCTACTAACTTGACAGACCTCAACCAGGACCTAGTAAAAACAAAGTAACACTCTGTCCTCGAATCTGTTATCTGTATTGAGAATCCGTATTCCATTGATATTTGAACACAAAACACGATAAATGTAAATAGATTACATGGAACCCCCTCCAAAAAAGCAACAAAAACCCCAAAACAACAACAACTGTAACAACACAAAGGAAGAGAAAACAGTGAAAAAGACCAAACAAACCAGAAACAAAATAACCCTCAAAACAACACATCATTATGCTTGAACACCCGGTCAGTCATACCACAAATTAGATTTAATGTCATCCTAAAACGTGCCCTGTGGGTCCTGGTTCTGACCGACTTTCTCGATGGTTCAGTACATAACCAACGCCATTATTACAACATGACGCTTCTTATGTTGCATGCAATATTTGTTTTATTATCCATAAGCAATTTGTTCCTGGGCCACTTTCTGACACTGATTCTAATACACCGTGCAGATGGAGTGGTTCTTGTCGGTTTTTAATATAAAACAGACTCAATACAGCCCGTGATCATAGTGTGTTCTGATTATTGCAGGTTGTCACCTTCACCAGACAGTAATGATGGTGGTTGAGGTATTGAGAAAGGTGTTTTTGGGCGGAGTTTGACAGACATTTTTGTTGATACAGGAGAATACGTACTATGTATGTCTGGTCTGGAAGGTATTTGTTGATGTGGAGGAGACGTGGAGAAATGTTTGTGGATGGACGAAGTGATATAAATGCATGTTTAGAGACATGAGATGGGAGATACATGTTTGTTGTCGGTTAGGGATATGGAGAGATATGTTTGTAATTGGTTTAGGAGATAGAGAGAGACATGGTTGTTATTGGTTTAGGAGATAGAGAGAGACATGGTTGTTATTTGTTTAGGAGATAGAGAGAGACATGGTTGTTATTTGTTTAGGAGATAGAGAGAGACATGGTTGTTATTGGTTTAGGAGATAGAGAGAGACATGGTTGTTATTGGTTTAGGAGATGGAGAGAGACATGGTTGTTATTGGTTTAGGAGATAGAGAAAGACATGGTTGTTATTGGTTTAGGAGATAGAGAAAGACATGGTTGTTATTGGTTTAGGAGATAGGGAGAGACATGGTTGTTATTGGTTTAGGAGATGGAGAGAGACATGGTTGTTATTGGTTTAGGTGATGGAGAGAGACATGGTTGTTATTGGTTTAGGAGATGGGGAGAGACATGGTTGTTATTGGTTAAGGAGATGGAGAGAGACATGGTTGTTATTGGTGTAGGAGATAGAGAGAGACATGGTTGTTATTGGTTTAGGAGATAGGGAGAGACATGGTTGTTATTGGTTTAGGAGATGGGGAGAGACATGGTTGTTATTGGTTTAGGAGATGGAGAGAGACATGGTTGTTATTGGTTTAGGAGATAGAGAGAGACATGGTTGTTATTGGTTTAGGAGATGGAGAGAGACATGGTTGTTATTGGTTTAGGAGATAGAGAGAGACATGTTTGTTATTGGTTTAGGAGATGGAGAGACACATGTTTGTTGTTGGTTTAGGAGATGGAGAGAGATATGTTTGTTATTGGTTTAGGAGATGGATAGAGACTTCTTTGTTATTGGTTTAGGAGATGGAGAGACACATGTTTGTGGCCGGTTGGTGAGATGGAGACATAAATGTTTGTTTTTGGTTTAGGAGACACGGATATAATATAGAAACAGAAGTCCGTCTATATTCTTGGACTAACGTCATCATGAGACGATCATTGCTTGTCATGGACTGTATTTGAAACTTATAACGTCTTGGCTTGAAGAACCACTGGAAGAACACATGTTGACATGTGCCATACGATACGCCGATTACAAACCTACAAGTTTTGGAATTCTAAACATCGTTCGAAACACAAGGCGATTGTCAGTTCAATTTCGAATTCAATGCATCAAGATACCCCGATGCACGTTGCGCATATCTATGTCATGTTTCGTTTAACTGGAACGTGCATAGTCCAGAGCATTCAGAACGCCCCTTTGTAGAGCGGTAATTTATCGTGTGATTGTTTTAAACCTTGCATTGTTTCAACAATATCTTTTCCTGCGCTATGTGTTCTTTTAATGGAATCTGCATAAGTTGAAAACTTGAGCAGACTGAATTCCATGCTCTCAAGCTGGTAAGGTGAAGGTCAGAAAATTGTTCAATCCCTACTTATGGTTTCTTCATTGAACTTGCTGCAGATGTATTATCAATGTGTCTAATGCCATTTCTCCGAATGCTTCAGTTCATAGAATCCCATACAACCCGTTTGTGGCACATCTGATATTTAATCGCTCTGGATCAGTGCCCCTGTAAGGAACCTTTCGTTATTTCACAAATTGTAACCAAATTATTTCTATTCTAAAGCGCTTCTGTCGACATATCCAAACTGCCCATTCTTCAATGAATTATATGATAGGGAAAGATGTGATGATTAGAAATTGCACGGAGAACATACACTACAAATGTTTACATGAAACTTGTATGTGGTCAGTTCTACTCAGTTTTAGAAACGTAAGCACTCACACAAGCAAAAACGTATGCACACACACGCGCGCACATGCACACGCACACCAACATTAATAACATAATGTTACGCAGTAAACTAAAAGTAGTCATTGCAATAACAACATTATTTGCAAAAAGGAGTACTCAACAATCTCATTATTTGTATAGATTATTGTCAATTGTACTATCCACTCTTATATTTCACGACATCAGTATCGTAGGGTAATACAATTTTTACAACTGTGTCTTAATAATCTTATACTGCTAGTATGCCAGTTACGAACTCGTGTCCACATATGAGAAACATTACCGAAATCATGATGGGCATTACTGACCACAACCATTATGTTAGACGTGTGAACTCCACATCATTGTCTCTCTATCAAGTAACGTTAAGGATGCATATGTGTAATGTTTGGTATTTGTAAGCCTTAAACAACGACGTTTTCCCTGTCACCGTGAAGGTGGCACGGCCTTCTCATAAACTGCACAACTGTAAAATGGTGAGAAGTGGTGCGATATTCTCTTTGTGGATTTTTCCATGTTGTTTTTATCCACGGTCTCGATTGCAGATATTCTGATAAAATATTTAAAAGGCGATCAGCCATCCAAATAGGCAGATACCGATGATAGAAGAGAAACTTTCAACACGATGGTTATGAATACACAGTACAGTTCCCACGATGCTTTGTCTGTTTTTGAAAATATGTGCCCTCGCCGTTCGTTGTGGAATAACTTCGTGACTCGTTCATTCGGGTTTCCTGCGATTCCAGCCTAGTCCTCGACATGTAGATACTTTTTATGTGGTTTTTGAAATGAAACTTAAGCATTGTTTGACAGCTACACCCCAGTCACAATAGTCGCGTGATGCCGTACAAACGTTTAATTACCCACAAGAGGGACAGATCCGTTTCAAGGTCTGCACCACAACGATGTGCATGTTAGAGCGACATTGTATATTTTGCCCAGTCATATTTACTGCTTTCATTTCTGCATTAGCAATCAAATGTTTGGCTGATGAGCATGTGAGCATTGCTTGATGCCAGCTGGAGAAATGTTAACAATATAAAAATATTCGAGCTTTGGTTAAATTCTATTCCGTTAATAATCTGCTTTTTCGGGAGGCATGCAGTTCCGAGGGGAAAATACTATTTCATTTCCCTATGTCGCTTCTTGTTAGATTTATGAATGAAACAGCTGCTGGGTTATATACAGCTATTGTGACGTGTTCATAAAATATACCAGTAATAAATGTGTCATGCATGACACAAAATGGTAAACGTATTGGACCGTTCACTTTAGACGCCTATCTAAGCTAGCAGGCTCTGATTTTGCTGAGGTTCTGTTGAAACATGCGTTAAATCAGACTGACTCTTATTTCGGTAACAGACCGTACTACTTATGGATGTTAATATACCGACATGAGATATATGTTTACATCCTTGCACATAATACTATGCAGCATTTCCTGAAGCTTTTATGTTGCAGGCGGTTTCAGTTCCCGAATGGGTACAAGGTACGAAACCCATATGTGACGTTCCCCGTCGTAAAGTTGCTGGAATAAAAGCGGCATAAAACCATACTCACTCTGTCAAGGTTAGGATATTATCAGTCTATATAAAACAACTGATAAAAAAGGTATCTAATCTGCACGCAAAAGGTGGTCCTGTACGAACATCCGGTTGGGACCTGTAAATGGTGAACCCAAACGTGGAGAGGCATTAATGGCTGTCTGTTAGATACTTATGGTCAAGTGTTTATCGCCAGGGCGAATTCATGTTTACACCGACTAATCGCCTGACCATTGCCATGGATGCGTAACCACTCTCCGGTCAAAGTTCACGGGGGCATGTATAATTAACTCTGCTGACTCAGCACATCTGTTTCTGTCTGTTGCTCCTCGCGGTTATCTTTCCTTGGCAAAATAAACAAAGGTTTAATCAATTGGAATTGGTAAAAAGTCTCCATGATTCTTCAAGCTGAATAATTCTTTAAAGGGATGAAAATACTTCAACTGACGTTCAACCCACGTCCAAATTTCTTAGGAACGAAAATAAAGATGCGTAGTTATATGTTTATGTTATGCCTATGGGGTCAAGCGGTCTGCATTGAGATAAGTGCCTTTGGTGCGCAGATAAATAAATTAACAGTTCAAGGGGATATTCTGGTTCTTTTACGCGAGACATATGTTTTATAACGCTGAATACAAATACACATCACATGAATAACACAGCTATTACTTATGCATGAAGATACAATATAACTGTACGCGTTCTTTCAATCATGTTAATCTTTCTCCAGCAAACCTGCAGACTATGATATGAAATGACTATGAAGATGTATCTCTATTTCAGTTGGTCTGCACCACTGGCTACCTTTCACCGATGTCACAAGTGTCCTAAATACTAATGCAACTAATACTTTTGTCCCGTCAGCGAGATTCTTTTTATGACTGTTTTCTTCATTACCCTGTAGCAGAGTGACAAAACACGTGCTTAGTACATGCTGCAGGTCAAAGAAAGCATAGACTTGAAAGCTAGATTTGACCGAAAACTTACAAACGTCATCAAAATATCACTAGGCTGAAAGACTTCAAACTCACTTGGTCCAATGGTCCAAAGCGCAACTATGATAATCGTACCAATTATAGCACAATCAAATAACAGTTCTTTGCATGTTTCAATTAAGCAAAAATGAAACATCCGCCTTTTGAGCGGCAGATGATCCATATAAATCATACTGATTAACGTTCGCTGTATATATCCATGGCATGATTATTAAGAAATGTAAATGCTACTATTTTAAGTTAACAATTCCACCTTCTAAAATACAATCAGATAAACAGATGGGATTAATGGAATGGTCATATAATGGACAATATATACTTGGTCACTGGGTCAAGGTTGAGGTATCTGACCAGCGGTACCCACTATCATGGGTCTTTGTTCCTCTGACCATGTTCGAATTCCACAAGTGATTTGTGTCTTTAACACGATAACAAGTGTCGCTTGGGGGCCTTCAAAACGTCCAGCATGGCAGGGTCCTCGCCTGGGAACAGCTACATATTGGATCCAGCTGCAGGTTTTCTACGGCGGACCAACCGGGCCATAATCGCTGCTGTGCAGCGGGTCCCGTGACGGCACATCTTACTTTCAGAGGTTTTAGGAAAGTTTGATAATAATAGAGCAATGTGGTTGAGGAAACAAAATAATGCAAATTTTACACACAAACACACATTAACAAATCAAGTTACATATACACAATATTGTATATTACATAAAAAACTAACACACATACACACATGCACACACACACACACACATCCATCCTCTTATCCATCCCTCAATACACACACACAAATACATACATACATACATACATACATACATACATACATACATCCATCCATACATACATACATACATACATCCATACATACATACATACATATAACATACATACATACAAACATACATACATACATATAACATACATACATGCATGCATACATACATACATATAACATACATACAAACATACATACATACATACATATAACATACATACATGCATACATACATATAACATACATACAAACATACATACATACATATAACATACACGCATGCATACATACATATAACATACATGCATGCATGCATACATACATATAACATACATACATACATACATATAACATACATGCATGCATGCATACATACATATAACATACATACATACATATAACATACATACATACATACATACATACATACATACATACATACATACATACATACATACATACATACATACATACATACATACATACATACATACATAATGATATAATATGAACACATATCTTCACACTTGGGGACATCCTAACATGTTTTGTGTGAAGGTGATTCGTGTTTGCACTCGGATGTGACAATACTTAACACGACATTGAATACAGTACTGACGCTAATCACGCCAGGAGTGCTGCTCTCCATCTGTTTCACATTCATCATTATATGTCATTTTCAGTCAACTACAAAATAATATATTTAACTTTTGATGGTAAAAGTTATCTCCTGCAATTGTTTGTCGATATGTGGTGCAGCGGGGTCAAGTAATTACCCCAGTGTGACCTAGCTGTGACCTGAACTAGAAAGGAGAATAGTCCATACAGACATGCAGATCTTGCAGTTTCTTCAAGTCATGCTAAAATCACATACTAAAAGTCAATTCATGTTATCAGCCAGACAGTCACTGACTGTCTGGTCATTGACCGGGATTTTTACAATGATTGAAAATTATATTCCATTTGTAACATTAATAACCAATATAACTACTCTCCTCTTTATCCATATCAGTTGGTCCCTTTGTACAACATAGTTTCAAAACGTTTTCTTTCAAATAACACTAAAATATTACAACCCTTTGCACAGTGTGTTCAAATGGTTCGATGGTTTTCTTGCCATCTTGAATGATGAATCCTCATTTGCAAATATTAAAACATTTAGTTATGCACTGTTTAATGGTTATTAGCGTTAGAACAGTTAGTAAAAGACCACGAATGAAACATACTTCACAAGTGACGCTATATCTTCCCATGCTTGCTTTTTCTTACTTGGTATTCAAATATATTCACACATGCATACCACATATCAAGTTTACAAATGAAAAACAAAGTATACCCATGCCAATAATGGTTGTCACCCCTCCCCACCCCACACCCCACCCGCTCTCCAATAAAAAAAATTGAAGGGGGTGACAACCATTATTGGCATGAGTATATTTGGGAGAAAAAACACATTCTGTCACAATTAGCCTTTCACGACACATAATTGAATGTGCATTGCTTACTCAGCGAAAATTAAATGGAATTGTTTAGTCAGTAGAAATAAAAATATGAACTTGGTAGAACTAGTTCTTCGATGAGAGGATGGTGTGAAAGTAGGACGGTATCATGAGTCGTATTGCGGACAATTATAGCAACGTTTGATGGTCACAGGGGGAGGGCTTTAGGCTTCTCAGGTCACCATGATAGATTTGCATGATGCTTAACATACGTGACCCAGATTTTGTTTCAGGTCAAA
Organism: Haliotis rubra; assembly: GCF_003918875.1. NCBI lineage: Eukaryota > Metazoa > Mollusca > Gastropoda > Lepetellida > Haliotidae > Haliotis > Haliotis rubra. The sequence goes on along the minus strand of NW_025765836.1, from coordinate 1,281,300 downwards.
GCAAGACATTACTACTCGATAAATGCTTAACACTTAAAGAAACTCATTTATGTTAGTGAAAATATTGAAATAAAATTAACTTTATAATGCAATTAAACATTGCTTTCAAGAGAGAATACATTGTTCAATATTATTCTGTTTTAATAAATGTATTCCCGTGTTTTGACTTTTGGTCTTGGCTTTTTGTCAGTATTTGAAGATTTATGTTAACAAATACAAGTGAATACGGGTGTTTCTGGAATAAATGAATTAACTGCATATTAAACATGACTTTGCATTTAAATTGGTTGGTCGGTGAAACAAATCAGAACTTTTTAAAATATTTTAATAGACATATATTTTAAATAATATATAAATGAATAATTTAGAAATATGAAAATAAGTTTTCTTTTTTCAGAGATTGTGCATACATTCTTATTCTTGTTCTTATTATTCTGTTATTCAAAGTACATTATCGTCAACAGTTGAAAGATGCTGAGGCGAGAACAATCCATTGTTTAGGTATCGGGTTACATTTAGGCAGAGCTGCGGAGTTTGGAGCTGTGTGGAGGCTGGAGTTTCCAGGCTTGCACAGAGAGAGGGTCAATTCTCGCCTTCCCGATTGGTCCATTTTTTATGCACGCCATATAAAATCCCTGGTCTGGCAGACCGGGTTTGTTGGCAGCTTTCACAAGCCTGCCAGACAATATTGTATCCAAACTTCCTAGGAATCCGTTGTTGAGCTCCAAGGAGTTCAGGCTCGGCTCTTCCTAGTAGTAGAAGCCATTTTCTGGCTTCTAAAACAATCTTGTAATTTTAAAGTTTGTCTGTGAATGTCTTGACGTTTTGTCGGACTACACATCAGGATGTGGAGAGAGGCTTTGATAGCCCTATTGGCTCTTGCAGCCGTGATACACGCTCAAGGTGGGTTAATTTCAATTTCTGCACGTTTTGATAAGTTTTATTTCATAGAGAGGTCTTTAAAGTAACTGTACACGTCGAAAAGTGACAATGCGGCAAACGTATTTTGTTGCCGTGGCAGGTTTCATTCAAAAGTCAAAAGATATGTTAATGTAGTCAATTATAAATGTCACCTCTTCGGGAAGATATTGGTATCTATTACTTTTGCGTTTCTTGACATATGCCAGAGTATTTAGCAGCTTGTAAAATGATTTTTTAGAACAATTTTCAATTTCTATTTAATAACTCAAAGGAATTTTTAAACAATAGACATAACTATTTTAGGATTGAAAAGAATTGTCCGTGTACTTGAATTTCAAATGTATGTCGAACCTTTTGCAAAGCTTGCTAATCTTACTTCGCTTAACTCTCTTAGAACCAAAGCGCGGCCCTTGAACGTGAAATGTAAATTAGGATTGCTTATTTTACGCAGGGCTTTCACCATGCATGCTCTCTCCTAGCTGGTGCCATAAAGCTGCTGGTGCCGTGATGTATATATGAATAGTCATGTCACAGAAATATACTTGGGTCAGCAACCAGCTTTCAGTGCAACAAGTTGTCAGTTTAAAATATTGACAATAGTTCACGTTAGGCAGATCACATGGGACTTAAGTGGACCAATGAGATTTCATGACTTCGAAAATTTGCATAATGGCTGAGATGAAGGTCATGACACGTTGCCGAATGACACGTTTACTATGCGAGCTTTCATTCTGCTTAGCTTCCCTTGCTTGCTTGGTAGGGTGGTAGGTCTTTTTAGGGTTTTGTTTTATCTGCCGTTACAAATGATTAAATGAAGCCGCACTCCTACATTGAATTATTATTAATTTGTTTTAATAAGAGCCTATCATGAAAGCTAGTTTTCTTATTTAAACAAAACAAATCATCAGTTTACCTCTGAAGAATGTTTGTTCAACTTAAGATACATTGCCCTAAAGTTTAAAGCACCTATAGTCGCCATCGTTAGCGACCGTAAATGTATGTGTTCATGGAGGTTTGACTTACATTTTTTAATAATGAACTATCTATAATTTATGGACTATATCAGTTAACATAGTAGTCAGGTCATCATTTAAACAAGGTAATGACATAAAGTTGTTTAGTGTTCAGATATATTTACAATTTTATATGTGTGTCCTGTCTTTTAGAAAGTATTATTGCACCTTCTTGAACCACTGCTTATCATTGCATTTGATGCATACAACATATATTTTTCTTTTACTTAATTGCAATACGGTGCTTAAATCAATCTATTATTCGATCCAGCTGATTTTTTCCATGCTGTTGTATTTTATACATGGTGTGCACATATCCGCATTCAAAGTTTATGCGATCTGATTAACGCTATATAGCAGGCTTCGCTTACCGCCTGAGGATAAACATGCTGTTTCATCTATGCTATGTAAAACAATTATATTTTCACCTTTGAGCGAAAATGTTCCAGAATGTCACGATCACCTGGTATTTATTAAAATATCATGTAGGTCAATGGCTTTGTCTGAACTTTAAAGAGTGTAGAGTCATTTCAATAATGTTTACTTACCCTGAGCTTACGAGAAAGTGAAAAGCCTGAAAACAACAGTTTACAACAGTTCCAACAGTTTATTTATCCTGTCTCTCGTCGTGTTATGTAGGGTCCACTGGAAAGTCGAATGCCATATAAACAATTGCTAATTTGAACAATAACAGCGTTTCAAAACAAATATCATGACAAAACAGTGAAATGTAATGCCAAACAAATAACTGGGATCTGAAAAAGGGTGTGCCCTTTGTCTGTACAAGAAGTGTTTCCCAGACGTTGTCTTCCTAGAATTCGTTTTTGGGTTGAGGATTGGGATGTCGTAGGGTTCTACGAGATGGCACCTTATTTTCACATCTGATGTTATTTGGTACGCGCATAGAACCCAACTACACCATCATTCACACCCAACAAATGAAATTATACTTTGTCGACAACGTTTGAGAACCCCTAATTATAATGTGATGACGAATGGTATGATAACATGTTGAGCTGGAGGAGCAACTAACATTTATAATGGCGCGTTATTGTGTATGTCTTTTAGAGTTGTTATAGGCAGAGGGGGCGGTGGGGTAGCCTAGTGGTTAAAGCGTTGGCTCGTCACGCCGAAGACCCGGGTTCGATTCCCCACATTGGTACAATGAGTGAAGCCCATTTCTGGTGTCCCCCGCCGTGATATTGCTGGACTATTGCTAAAAGCGGCGTAAAACCAAACTCAGTCAGTCAGTCAGTGTTATAGGCAGACCTCATTCCCCTCCTGTACTGTGATTGTACATGTCCGAAGTAGACCACACCCATTCTTTACCTCTATGACTGCCCTTACTACCACGACACTGTTACTTTGTAAACATACTTTATATTTGTATATCATTTCCAGGTGTTGAGAGCGAATGCTATGATGAAGCGGGTGAAGAAGTTGCCGATGGCGACAGTTGGATTCCGGACATTACTGACCCATGCTACGTGTGCACATGCAGTGGAACACAGGCTATCTGCAAGGACACAGCCTCTTCCTGTGCGTCTATCGACTGTGGTGATGATGAGCCTGTGAAGCCTGTTGGTGTATGCTGTGCCTCGTGCCCAGGTGGGTCAACATCATACAGTCATGCGGAGCAATGTATTTAGAAGACTGCACCTTCCTTAAACGCATACTATCATCAATGTGTAGAATGTATATTTTATTACATTTTATGAAAAAACCTAGCTGACGTGGGACATTTGTTAATTTTCGAAAGAGGACACATTTGGTTCTTCGAGAAACAAGAACCAACGATGCGGACTTTCCCTTACAATTGTGAAAACAATATATTATCTTTTATGTGGTGAAACAATATGTATTCATAAAGTGCGCAATGTATCATTCATGTTCTACAATAATTTCGGCCTTTGACCAACTGACATAATAATATCACATACAACAAATATGAAGTATCCTAGGATCGTACAGAAACGTCAGCGTTTATTATGAAAATACAATGTACGATGTTACCACTAGATGAGAGGACCAACAACTTGTCGGGACTGATAGAGATTTTTTAGTCTTCGTTAAGTCACCTCATGACCTTACACAACAGCTGGTTTGACAATTGGAGTAGCGTATTTGGTATTCGACCGAGCAGTGGTATTTGCAATGTCTACCAAATGTTCATGGCGACACAATACTTCGCTCTGAGAAAGGACACATTTGTAGACGGGGCCGTATCCTGTTCACAGCTGTTCCGTGTTGACAACATGTGTCATGTCGTTAACTCGGCCAAATAATGCTTAGCCAGTGAACTATATTCAACCAAATAGTGCTTAGCCAGAAAACTGAATTCGGCAAAATATATTTTAGCCAGCAAAATGAGCCTATGACAAAATGAGCCGTTGTCAATCCTGAACTTGGAAATGACGATGATGTTTTGTTATTCTGTGATACATTATGTCATACAAAGGTAAAAATCAATCTTTTCCAAGTATGATTATTTGTATACTAGACATAGTGATGTCCGATTGAAAGTAGCGTTCAACCTCAGTAACTGGTGAAACCCAAACATCAACTGAGACCACGACCTTACGTCACTGGACTGACTGACTGAGTTTGATTTTACGCCGCTTTTAGCAATATTCCAGCAACATCACGGCGGGGGACACCAGAAATGGGCTTCACACAATGTACCCATGTGGGGATTCGAACCCGGGTCTTCGGCGTGACGAGCCAACGCTTTAACCACTAGGCTACCCCTCCGCCCTTACGTCACTGGATAAATATAGACCTAAGCTAAGTTTTCAAAGAGATGTACAATATTCATCTAATATCTCGATTAATATTTAATAATGAAATATATTTCCATTTCAGATAAACCTTCAAACACAGAGCAGGTAGGCGTATCGGCGTTACCTAGACGCACGTGCACCAGGCGGCAACTGTTTAGCTTAGTTCATAGTATGCACGTGCATGTTCCTTCATGTTTGTGTATTCACTCTGAGAAGGCATAGAGTTCAATATCAAGGTGTTATACAGGTCGATGCCAGCACTCATAATATTGACTTCGAGACTTTAAACCTTGGCCCCAACACACAGGCGTGCATCTTAGCCAGTTAATTCTGTACCTTGTTCGGAAACGGAAGTGCAATGCCCAAGTCTCCACGCAATGCGATATTACATATCTCTTATTCAGTGATCTAAGATTGCATTTAAACTGTCTTCTTTGCTACATAAATACATTTAAACAATTTAAACTTCAAATGGATCAATTTGAAGCAGTGGACGATCGGGTGTTTCAGAGAAGGAAATGACAGAAATAAAAAGGCCACATGATGGCCTGGTACGCAAAGATGCAGGCGTTGATATGGTCATTTTTGTTTCAAAAGAAGAGGTAGCAGTTATTAGTTATAGAAACTCGGGGATTATGTGCTTCAGCTTTGTAGCAAATTGCTGATTGAATATACATATGCAGTGGATTGCAAGTATGTTTCGATTTTTCAGAGCTTTCGAGGCCCAAACTGATAAGCGCACGCGAGAATGGGAGTGACATGTGATGGCTTACGAAGATTACGCCTCTATGTCAATTTCATCTCTGCGCATGTGCATCAGGGACTTGAACGCTGAAAAATCCAAATTACCCGTGATCCACTGTATGTAAATGATTTATTTCTTTACATCTAGTATACCTCTCAAAATTGTATTGCACCCTTGTGTGCTGAGCCAAATCATGGCACATTATTTTAAGTGATGACCGGTTGGTGATGTTCAGAAATGTATTTAAAAATTCAAATTATGTGAATTTATATTCATGCTTTCTTTATTAAGTATTTATCATTAACGTCAGCATGATGATGTAAGTTCGATATTTTTTATTATGGGCATATTAAACATGCACCACATAAATAGGGGGGATAACTCCTGCATTAGTCCCCAAGTGTCTTGTTTTGGTTTGGCTTTTCAAGACAAGACGATCTTTAAAATTGACGCGAGCAAAGTTTAAAGTCTCTCTCAGAATCTCTGACAAACGACAACCCATCTTTTGAACTCTCAGCCGCTCAGAAAGTTCCAATCGTCAGAGCTTACGTCACTTCCTTTCAGAGATAACCCTCGTCATTTAACTCTTCGATGCACGAGTTATCTCCCCTAACATTTGCACAGACTATGTATTGATGCTTACTTGGTATTTGTTGATGTCTTGTCTTCAGGAAATGCTCGGTGATGAAGCATCAGAGGGGGGATCTGATATAGCTAAGTCACGTATGCGTAGACAGGCAGGAACAAGAAGTGCAGGAAGTCGACGTCGCGCTAGTACCAGAAGACCTTCTAGTAGACGTACTGGTAGCTTTAGTACTAGAGGTGGCGCTGGTGGCGCTGGGGGGGCTGGTGGTAAACGTACGGGTGGCAGTAGCTTCAGTTTTAGTTCAGGTGGCGGTGCTGGAGGCGGTGGTGCCGGTGGTGCCGGAGGAAAACGAAGGGGTGGTGGGACTGGAAGTAGCTTTAGTTCCGGATCTGGTGGTGGTGGTAGTGCCGGTGGTGCCGGTGGTGCCGGTGGTGCCGGAGGAAAACGAAGGGGTGGTGGAACTGGAAGTAGCTTTAGTTTCGGATCTGGTGGTGCCGGTGGCGGTGCTGGTGGCGGCGCTGGAAGTGGGTGGTGGTGCTGGTGGTGGCGGTGCTGGAGGCGGTGGTGCCGGTGGTGCCGGAGGTAAACGAAGGGGTGGTGGAACTGGAGGTAGCTTTAGTTTCGGATCCGGTGGTGCCGGTGGCGGTGCTGGAGGTGGTGCCGGTGGTGCTGGTGGTGGCGGTGCTGGAGGCGGTGGTGCCGGTGGTGCCGGAGGTAAACGAAGGGGTGGTGGAACTGGAGGTAGCTTTAGTTTCGGATCCGGTGGTGCCGGTGGCGGTGCTGGAGGTGGTGCCGGTGGTGCCGGAGGTAAACGAAGGGGTGGTGGAACTGGAGGTAGCTTTAGTTTCGGATCTGGTGGTGCAGGTGGCGCTGGTGGTGGCGGTGCTGGTGGCGGCGCTGGAGGTGGTGCCGGTGGTGCCGGTGGTGCCGGAGGTAAACGAAGGGGTGGTGGAACTGGAGGTAGCTTTAGTTTCGGATCCGGTGGTGCCGGTGGCGGTGCTGGTGGCGGCGCTGGAGGTGGTGCCGGTGGTGGCGGTGCTGGAGGCGGTGGTGCCGGTGGTGCCGGAGGTAAACGAAGGGGTGGTGGAACTGGAGGTAGCTTTAGTTTCGGATCTGGTGGTGCAGGTGGCGCTGGTGGTGGCGGTGCTGGTGGCGGCGCTGGAGGTGGTGCCGGTGGTGCCGGAGGTAAACGGAGGGGTGGTGGAACTGGAAGTAGCTTTAGCTTCGGATCTGGTGGTGGTGGCGGCGGCGGTGGTGGTGCTGGTGGTGGTGCTGGTGGTGCTGGTGGTGCTGGTGGTGGTGGTGGTGGTGCTGGTGGTGCCGGAGGTGCCGGCGGTAAACGAGGGGGTGGTGGAACTGGAGGTAGCTTTAGCTTTGGGACCGGTGGCAAAACAGGCACAGGGGGAAAACGTACAGGTGGAACAGGTGGTACAGGAGGGACCGGGGGAACCGGTGGAAAGACCAGTGGAAGCAGTTTCAGTTTTGGTACTGGTGGTACAGGTGGTACAGGTGGTACTGGTGGTACAGGTGGTACAGGTGGAAAAACTAGTGGAAGCAGTTTCAGTTTTGGTACAGGAGGTAAGAGAGGGACTGGTGGAACCGGTGGTACAGGTGGTACTGGTGGAACAGGTGGAAAAACCAGTGGAAGCAGTTTCAGCTTTGGCACAGGTGGTGGAACCGGTGGTACAGGTGGTACAGGTGGTACGGGTGGAAAGACCAGTGGAAGCGGTTTCAGCTTTGGCACAGGTGGTGGAACCGGTGGTACAGGTGGTACAGGTGGTGTGGAAAGACCAGTGGAAGCGGTTTCAGCTTTGGCACAGGTGGTGGAACCGGTGGTACAGGTGGTACGGGTGGAAAGACCAGTGGAAGCGGTTTCAGTTTTGGCACAGGTGGCGGAACCGGTGGTACAGGTGGTACAGGTGGTACGGGTGGAAAGACCAGTGGAAGCGGTTTCAGTTTTGGTACAGGTGGTGGTGGAGGTGGCAGGTGGTACGGGTGGGTTCAGTGGGCGGTTTCAGGTGGTACAGGTGGTTCTGGCGGTTCAGGTGGTACTACTGGTAAAACCAGTGGAAGCGGTTTCAGTTTTGGGTCAAGCGGTAGTAGCGGAACAGGAGGAAAAACAGGAGGAGGTTTCACATTTGGCTCTGGGACAGCTGGCTCAAAAACAAGTGGTTCTAGTGGTTCTAGTGGTTCTAGTGGTTCCAGTGTTTCCGATAAGGCTTTGAATATTGGTTCAAGATCCGGTGCCGGAGGTTCTGGTGGTAGCTCATGGAGCAGCTCTTCTGGCAGTAGTGGTTCGTCAGGAAGTGGTGGTGGGGCTAGTGGTACTGGTGGTGGGGCTAGTGGTACTAGAGGTACAGCCGGCACAGCAGGTACAGCCGGTAGAACGTCATCTAGTGGAACACGGTCATATGGCACATCTGGAGCGTCAGGTAGTCGAACTCGTTCAAGTTCCGGTTCCAGTAGGTCTTCTTCCTCTAGAAGCAGCAGTCGTTCCTACAGTTCTTCTTCCAGGGGTCGTTCTAGAAGTAGTGGTGGTAGCGGCAGACGCCGCACTGTGAGTCCTTCTCGACACTCTTTCACCCGTGTCACTAGAACATTCAACATCAAAACGTGGCCCAAAGTGCCCTTTCTCAGGCGTGGTCACTCGCATCTTACTTGACCAATACGTCTATCACATGTGTAGTTAGCCTTGTCTGTATAGTTTAGTTGTGGTGGACGCATTGATCCGGTAAGAAAACAGTCATCATTATCCGCCCCTTGGAGCACGTTTTGTAAACATCATTTCTCTGACTGTAACCCAATATATGTTCTGGTGACATGATTTACCATCAAAGACACCTACGTGTTTTTTCCATTAAAAGAAAACGTTCACGGCTTTTGAATGGACTATACTCGAAATGCTATATTTTTGTCTAAGAAGAAACACGTGGGTGCTATCACTGCACATTTATCCTTCACACTGTACGTAAGTTCATTGTATTGACGCAGATTAAACAACACGTATCTCCATCGCATTGTATGTCAGTTCAGAATAATAATGTAGATTACATAATGTATTTGTAATGTACTGCACATTTGTTATGTCTTCGCTTCTGTGTTGTTCTCCTGCAAACGGAACCCTGTAAATCGTAATCCAGCTTATTTGTATTGCTTCGTGAATGATCGTGAGTTAATTTGAACTATTGAGACCTCGACGACGCATATACTTTGTAAAACCAGGCGACACAATGAGTAACGTAAGAATACACTGATATAATGAAGATAACGGCACTATTGTGGCGTTACCACTAATGCATGGAGTCAGGATATAGTATCCATTAGCTGGACTGATAAACACTTCGAAAAATTCAGATTTGATAAGATGTTCATTGATGGTATATGGTTGATATGAAGGACACAATCAATAAATTTAAGCTGTGATTTTAACACAGTAACATAGCACTGCCTCTGACAGAGTTAGAATTGATGCCACACTGTAACCACAATGTTTATCTCCAGTACAATATTGCAGGCCCAGAACACACAAGGCAATGTCAAAGCCGGACCCGCCTACTCTCCACAGTACTATTCACCAGTAAGTGAAGCATGCTAGAGATCTGGAAGACAACCATGTCTATCGCCATTTTAAGTTGAAGATCTGGAAGACAACCATGTCTATCGCCATTTTAAGTTGAAGATCTGGAAGACAGCCATGTCTATCGCCATTTAAGCTCAACTTAAAGTGACAAAACTCTTTCCATAATTTTAAGAAATCTCCATTTTCCAAAAACTCATATTCTGATTTGATATATTCTGATAAGCACGTGTTTATGGATCATTATCATATGGTGATGACACCAGGTGTTCGCGTAAAGACGCCTAACGTTAAACAATGATGGTGCTGATCCAACTAAGATTTATAGAGAGAATTCGCTACAATGAAAGAAGCAGTTTTAACAATGAATATGCTTCAATTTTGTGAAAGAAGTAGGCTGTAGCTTCGTTGTTTATGTTTTAAACTGTACATTTTGTGTTCGTGAACATAACTGTTGTATTCTCCATTACAGGGTGCACCTGGCCCACGTGGACCTCCCGGCCCTCCTGGACAACCCGTAAGTAGCATTAGTACATTAGATAACGCATATCTTCAGTGTGTTAAAATTATCATACATCACTTACGTAAAGAGGATCAAGCCTTTGCCCGGAGTTTTAAAAAGAAATTTATATTGAATAAGTAACTGACTTTATTGTTTTACTCTGCTTATACACTTGATTGTACTGACAGTGAAGATAATGACTCCTCTGTGTTGATATTCAGGGACCCCAGGGATTCCAGGGAATGCGCGGAGAATCTGGCGATCCAGGCCCACCCGTAAGTTGTCAGTCTATCTGAGGCAGGGTTTAAGTGTCAAAGTGGAACAGAAGACAACGTTACCATGTCTGGTCGTTAGAACCGACTGAATGAGGATTAGATGGCCAAAATGTAGGACCTGGCATTGTCAGTGTGTCATCAACGGCATACATAAAATGTGTCATGTGTCATCGACATGTAATTTTAAAGACTGTAAACACATAGTATATTCAGTATATATTTAACAAAACAGCGGCATAATACTAGATCTTGTGTAACTAATTATCATTTTCTGTCAGTTATTTTTTTAAATAACATCTCTGTACAAATTACACTTGTTTATTTATTACGATTTATCAAATTTCAGGGTTCCTCTGGACAACGTGGATTTGCTGGCCCACCTGGCCCCCCCGGTCTCGATGTGAGTGACTCCCAGCCCGTCACTCTCTCGTAACAAATAACCCACATCGCCAAGATAATTTGACTCAACTTCATCACTACATTATACAAAGATAGTAAATAATAAAATGACATTACACCAAATGTTTATACCCCAGTCAACAAGTTATAAGATTGTCTTCTACTTCTCCATACGCTACAGATGCGTATGTAACATACTGTATTTTAACATTTGTTTCTATTTACTGGAATGTGAAACCTGTTCTTTATGGCATCTTCCTGCATCTCCCGTGTAATGGCTATTTATTCACTGTTTCTGTCTGATACAGGGTGAGGAAGGTATGCCTGGAGACCCAGGTCCAGCCGGAGCTCTTGGATCACCTGTAAGTAATGACCGACCAACACATGACCGTCATAGCACTCATTTATAGAATCTAAAAACTTGAATGTTTCACCTTACGGACATATGGTTAACTAAACTAAAATGGTAGCTACCTGGCAACCATTTATACTGGTTCACAACCTTAAAAGCTTTATAATATATATAACACGAAAGTTCAATGCAACGTTTTCATATAATTTCTCTGTTACCATTTTACGCCTAAGTTTACCCGGTAATGTTTATTGCACAAAGTGATCCAACATACTTCGTCTTATAGATGTTATTTTCATATGTATGTTGTCATGACCTTCTGATGGACCGCCTTCTCTGTTCTGTAGGGATCATCTGGACGCCCAGGAATGCCAGGAATGCCTGGACCCAAAGGACACAGAGTGAGCAAATATAATAATGTCATTTTTCATCGCCTGTATTTATTGTGTAACTACGGGTAGTGTCAACAATAATTTTGAAGAGTTTTAAAACATTCTGTGCTTCTACTTCAGAATATTTTTTCACCAATAAATTAACTAATTTGTGTATTCTATGTTACAGGGAGCTTCTGGTCGTCCCGGACGTGACGGAGAACAAGGAAAGCAAGGAGAGAAAGTACGTATTCCTGCACAATGTTCATATGTATACATTCCTGTACAATACATTTGATATATATTTCTTTACAATTTACAATTCTCTTTAAGTCCAGCGAGACATTCTCTTCCATACAACGGGTCATCGCGTTTGACTTACAATGTGTCGTGTGCAGTGCAACCTATACTGAAATGATGGGAGTCGTTGCCTTTTCCACTAACGTTTGTATTCCATACTTCAGGGTATTTCCGGTGCATCTGGAGCCCCAGGATCTTCTGGACCTCAGGGACCCCGTGGATCCCCCGGAGAGAGAGGCCGTGACGGAAGTCCCGGAGCCCCCGTAAGGACTAATACCTTGTCGTTTATATAAAGTTACTGTTTTAAGGATACAAATCCACTTAAAAAAATATATCTTGAACTATTTGCGTTTTCTGGCATCTCCATGTAAATTATATAAACAATCAAATGGCTGATGACGTCGTATTTGTTGTGAAGGGTATCCGTGGAGAAGATGGTATGGCTGGTAACGCTGGATCTGTAGGACCTATTGGACCCCCCGGACCCCCTGGATTCCCCGGATCATCTGGAGCTAAGGTAAAATACATTTCTGGCAGAATTACGGTCAAGGCGAACATGGGGATCAATTAGGTCATTCCGTTCAAGTTTTAAGATGTGTTTTGAAATTTTCTGAACAACCGGAGTTTGCATTATAAATATATTAGTAAGAAATAAGGGGCTCATGAGACAGTCATCTTGTAATGACTCTTTCACGATACAGTCAACATACTGACTTGCTTTATAGGGAGATGCTGGTCAATCTGGAGATCGTGGCCCATTGGGAGCACAAGGTGCCCCCGGAAACAATGGCGCCGCTGGTCAACCTGGTCAACCTGGAAGGCCTGGTTCCCCTGGTGATGATGGCAATCCTGGTACTAAGGGCGAGATGGTGAGCTTGGATCATCACTTATGATAAACCTTGTTAGAAAGGGAAGTTGTTGAACAGTTGTAATCTAATACAACTGATTACTCTCGATCAGTAGACAAAATCTTTGTCATTGTGATCATTTTAATTATAATCAAATTGTTCTTAATTCAAAATTTACTGTTGTATGTTTGCCATATCTACCATGTATGAATTCCTTATTACAGGGACCCGCTGGTGGACCCGGTTCTCCTGGCTTCCCCGGTCCCCAGGGACCTCCCGGAGCCGCAGGTGCCCCCGGTGCTGTTGGAAACAAGGGAGATCAGGTCTGTATTTCAGTTATCCAATCTCGAGATCAGTTAAACTGATAAGTACAGTGTACATTTAACAACTGTTGATTGATTTGTTGTCAAATTTGTTGTCCAGCTAAATACCAGGTCGTTTCAATCAATCACCACGTGTAACATTGATCTCGGTACAGGGACGTGATGGAAGCCCCGGAAGCCAGGGAGAGGTTGGAGCTGCTGGTCAAGCCGGTCAACAAGGAGAGAGAGGTCTGCCTGGACTTCCTGGTCAGGAGGGAAAGAGGGTAGGCAAAACATTATAACCTCCCACTATAACCTAGTATGTACCACTTCTGCCTGTGCAGTCAATTGAAAAATGATGAGATCTGTAGTTAAATAGGGCATCATGTCTTCACTGCTCTAATTATGGCACTGCATTGCAATGTCCTGAAATTATGGTTCACATGTATGGAACCAATTCGAAGCTGACGAGCGATTGGTCACACATTGTTCAACATATTACTATATTTTTAAAGCAATATTGAAAATTGATTTCCAGAGATGCTTTTGCCCTTTGTAAACTGCTGACATGTATTCCCTTTATTCATTAATCAGCATGAGTTTTGCAATTAATAACATTTTCCTCTCCTACAGGGAGCCACTGGAGCAGGTGGACCCCCCGGTTCCTCAGGACCAAGCGGTGAAAGGGTGAATACTACTTTCCTTTAATAGTATTAAACTGCCTTACTTGTATTTTCCCCTGTGTATAAGTATATAAACATGATTTAAAAACGTCTAACATAGTTGTTACAATGAATAAAGCTTACATTCAATGATTTTTTTCTGAGGAAATATTAGGTTATTTATAAATGATGATCAATGAACTTTTTAGGGACTAATAATAAAGACTATGACTTTCACACTTTAAACACATAAACATGACTCACAACGACATACAGTTTATATCCAGTAATGTATTTCAAGGAAATGTAAATTATTAATGATGATGTTTGAACTTGTCAGGGACTTCCCGGAACCCCCGGAATGTCTGGACGCCCCGGCGCTGCAGGAGTTGCTGGAAAGGATGGAGCACGTGGTCTCCAGGGAGAACGCGGAGAGGCTGGACAACAAGTAAGTACTACGTAATATCATCTTGTGGCACTGTCATAGATAACTGTAGACACTATCATTGACACTTCCTGTTATCGATCATATGTTCACTGTCTATGTCACAGCAAACAAAACCTACTGTTTCGAATAACGTATAATTTCATGTTTCCCATAGCAACTAATTGATCACTGAAACGTCACCTACGTTGTGTTTCTACATCTATGCAGAATAACCATTAAGACATGACGCGTTAATCAACAATGAGACAATGTTACTTTGTATTGCAGGGTGTAGCTGGAGCCCCAGGAAGCGCTGGACAAACCGGAGCTCGTGTGAGTAACCTTCCGTTCAATGACGTTACCTGTGAGGACAGCCATGCATTTCGTGAAATCACACCATTATGACAAGAAATCGTACTGAACAATGATGACTAAATATTCACATTTTATTAATTGAGCTGGTTTCCTTTAAGGTGTGACGTAGCCTCGACTGACATGTAGTCCCAGAAGTTAAGTTAATTATTTAAAATATATGTCTACAAAATATACAATAAAATTCAAACGGAGTTCAAACCGATGCTAAATGAACAAAGTTGATCCAATCTGGACAAGCCAAATCATGATACTTGACTTGAGTTGGATTCATCTCTTAATATGTTCCCGAGAGCCTGGGCACGAGTACACGCCCTTTACGCTGAGCGGCCCGTACCAATCTTAGCTAATAATCAAATCTATTGATTATTATTTTCTGACATTATCGTGCATTGAGTCATTATGTTATCTTCCATACAGGGTGCCCCAGGATTCCCTGGTGCTGACGGTGCCCCTGGCGAGCGTGGACCCGCTGTGAGTACAACTTTAACTGGTGATAAACACAAACGTCGAAAATATTAACAGAATACCATTTACGTGTGGAAGTGACATTTCTACAGCCAAAAAAATATATTAATTATTAAGTAATTATCGGAGGTACATCGATCAAAATGAAATCGAAATCTGACTTCTTTTATCAAAATAAGTGATTCGAAATACAGCTATTCTCGCCCTTCAATGCAAATATCTTGTTTCAGGGCAACCCCGGAGTTGATGGTAACCCAGGAGAACAAGGACCCCAGGGCATCCAGGGACCCCCAGGTCTTCAGGGCCCCTCTGGAAACAAGGGAGATACTGTACGTACTCTTTACAGGTTGAAGTGCAGTCAAACACCGTTGAAGTGAGACCTATACAAATACTTCGAGTTATCCGAGGTTCGAAATAACAGTAAAATTGTGCCCAAATATGTAAAACGCGGGCGCCCTGCTTTTACTTCAAGAAAGCTGTGAGCAGCAACGTTCGACATAACGATGTTATGATGTACAAGATGATAAAGATGATTTGGCCAGCTGATGACACTGATAGCACTGCACTCCTTATATGCTGAAGGACGTAATTCTGTGTTTGTATCCGAAATGTAATACTGAGATAATGTTCTGTATCTTGGATACGTCAAGCTAACATTGTATGATGCACCCATGACGATACTGCAGTTTGCGTTATTTTCACTCACATAAGGGCTCAGCAGGCAAGGACGGTGATGTTGGCAGACCAGGAGCACCAGGATCCCGTGGACCCAGAGGACCTGCCGGAGAGGCTGGTTTGGAGGGACCCCCAGGATCACCCGTACGTCATGAAAATCTCTTACCGTAACTGATTTCGTTGATAATTGTTAAATACAAATAATCATGCATATATTTGCATAATAATTGATTATAAGTTACAACAAAAGGTTACACGACAATCAAATTTATATGCCCACTAGAATGTATTCCATGAAAGATTATTTCACAGTGTGTGTGTATATATATACATAGGGCGCTGAAGGAGAGATTGGATCTTCCGGCCGTCCAGGTGAACAAGGATTCCAGGGACTTCCCGGTCCCGCTGGACCCCCCGGCGAAGCTGGACGCTCAGGACCCCCTGGTGAGACTGGAATCCCCGGAGAGGTTGGCGCAAGCGGAGAGAGAGTAAGCAGCATTCTCAATTGTCCAATTTGAGAGCAGGGTATTGAATGATACAGCATCATTCTTGAAAGAAAATCAGCGTCAGGCACCGATAGAACGATTAATAATGAATATCTCGAGATGGTTCATCTGTAGTTCTGTTCGATGCTACCGATTGCATATATGTGACGAAAAGCATTACATTCACACATCATTGTCATTTGACCTCAGTACACAATCCTTTATCAATACAACATCTTAAGTGTGAGAACGTTGTCTCTTGTTTCCTAGGGTGAGCGTGGTGCCCCCGGAGAGGTTGGAGTTGCTGGATCACGTGGTGCCCCAGGTGAGAGAGGACCAAGTGGACCATCTGGAGAAGTCGGACAATCTGTAAGTAATCCACAGTATGACTTAATTCACCAAACCTTTCAGTGATGAAAACGGGAACATTGTTATAATATAATTGCTTAATGCTTAAATTCGCACTTCAGATGCCTATATAACACTTGTTACGTCGCAGACCGGATTCGATTCCCATATTTGATATAATGAGTGAACTTTGTGGTGATATGGGTGTCGTATTAAAACACTACTGGGGGGTATATCGATTGCCCCATGGCTGATGCTGATGCGATGTAGCAGTATTAGTTTACAAGTGTATCTAGGTATTGGTAGCTTATTCCGATTACCTTTGTTTCAGGGACCACCCGGACCCGCTGGAGCTAGAGGAGATGCCGGCGCTCAGGGTCTTATCGTGAGTAATACTTTGTTTACCAAAATGACAACCATGTCATTGGTGTTTTCTTACGATCCAACCAACTATTAGATACCATCCTTAAACCCTGTATCCTCAAGAGACTGTATTACATACAAAGGTTTCATATTGTCTTAGTTCTAACGTAAATAATAAATTGATTATGTATTGGAATCTCATCATGGTGGTCTGTTTCAGGGTATGCCTGGCGAGAGAGGTCCACTTGGACGTGTCGGAGCACCAGGAAACAGGGTTTGTTTGTTAAACATCATACCTACAAGCGAGTGAATTATATAATATGTAACTTGACATTTGCAATGTTATGGCCGTTCAGCAAAGAAAGTAATAAGATACATTTATTGACACAACTTTGTTGGCAATGTAATGGTATAGAAATTATGTGTTTTAATGATAAAGATGAAGCGAAAACTGATCACCCTAAACTGATTCTCCAAGAGTTTTCACAAACGTGATTTGCTGCTTTGGGTAGGGTCTCACTGGCGAGCGTGGACAGGATGGAGAACCTGGTCGCCCAGGTGAGGCTGGAGCCCCAGGATCACCCGGTCAACCCGGACCTTCAGGACTTGTTGCTGCCAAGGGAGACCGCGGAGAAACTGGACCCTCTGGAGAGCCTGGTTCACCAGGTTCATCTGGACAGAGAGGACCTGCAGGAGCCCAGGGACCACAAGGACCAACTGGACTTGCTGTAAGTGACGATCTAGTGACCTTGTCTGTAATGTGTAACCTACACCTGAATGATATCAACAGAATGTTGTTGCATTGATAAAAAATTTGATATAGTAATTGTTCATCATAATTGAAAGCATCTTTGTACTGTACAGTATGTAGTCGTTTTCTAATTTAGTATCATAATGTTTTATTATATGTTTCCATTCACTGATCTGTATATTTATGAATGATTTAAACCACAATCGCTATTTGATGTAGTTGATGCTCGTAATATACTTATTATACCATTGATATTATAAATGGTGCCATTCAGTACTCTGACCTGGTATTTGGTAGCTGGTATGTGACAATGCAATTATTTCTAACCACCGTACTTTCATAAAACTGCAATGATTTACTTCTACGTATTCAGGGACCTACAGGAGAGATGGGACAACCAGGAGACGACGGACAGACTGGTGCCAAGGTAAGATGTCTTATACAGCTGTATTAATAGCACAATATAATAATGTGGTCACACAAACTTCAATATCATGTTAATTTGTTAGGGCGTTTAAAAAATATATGAGAATAACGATAATAGCAATATGAATGTTAGTTAAACTAAATCGCAATAAATCATTCTTCATTCAGGGCGACAACGGAGCACGTGGATACCCTGGCGAGGCTGGACCAATCGGCGCACCAGTACGTTCACTTCTGTAGATTTTAATAGAGCCACGTCATTCAGTGTGGCTGTTACCGTTTCCAAACGACGTCTGATATAGTTCGTATTTCGATTTTTTTAGATTAAAATGGTTAACGCTCTATGAAAATTGTCGATGTTATCGTAAAAATGCATAATTCTGAACGTTCGGGCATTTATAATATTAAAGCGTGCGGCAGGAATTCGTAGTTAAATCCGTTTTCGTTGCATTGGGGTTTCCAACCTACCAGCTGTAACTATGCGATTATTTTCAGGGAAATGAAGGACGCGAGGGCAGGAAGGGCAACCGTGGATCTGGTGGTATTCCCGGCAATTCTGGTACCCCAGGCGACCCAGGACGTGCTGGACCCCCTGGCTCCCCAGGCGCTCAAGGACCCCCCGGACCCTCAGGAGCTACTGGATTGGCCGGAGATGGCGTATGTGGTTTCTTTTAGACTGACTCGTTTTCATATTTGTTTCCACAATGCTAGAATTTGATAAAGACCAAATTGAAATGGTACTAGCTGAAACTATTGTTTGCATTATAAACATTATGGTAGAATATAGATATATCTATATCTGTATAGACACGCGTTCAGTATTAACGTTATCTGCTATTTAGGGCGAGCGTGGTGAGACTGGACCTCCCGGTCGTGCAGGTGAACCTGGTTCTCCTGGCCTTCCTGGTCTTGATGGCGCCCAAGGAGAGAGGGGATCTTCCGGACTCAACGTAAGTAAACTACCTTCCATTGATGTTCATAACTATATGGCTGTGTAAGGGCGATGTTTAAGCCCGATAAATTGAAGATACAGCGTCACAGTGTACGGTATGGCAAAAGCCTTGGCAGAAACTGATCAGCTTTAAGGCTTGATTAACAGATACTCCATGTATTGAACAATCGTATTGTTTTGATGCAGGGACCATCTGGACCTCCCGGACCAGTAGGACCCCAAGGAGAGCGCGGTGCCAACGGATTCCCAGGTTCTCAGGGAGAGGCTGGTGCATCTGGACCCCCCGGATCTGCTGTGAGTTCTTAGTCACCTAATCTATAATGTGCGGCAATGTGATGTTTAGTTTAATAGTCGTTTACACGAATGCTTTACCCAAATTGAACAAGCCGTCATATAGGATTTTCCCCTTCACAAATACTAACGTAATGACGCCCAAAAACTTTTGTAGGGAGAGCCCGGACTTCGTGGAGAAGATGGAAATGATGGTGCCCCAGGACAAGCCGGACCCCCAGGACCTACCGGACCTGCCGGTTACCCAGGAGAGACTGGACAACCCGTAAGGATTCTGTCATCGTACCTGATATTCACCTTTAGTGCAAAACGTGAAACATACAATAGCACATAAACATATCTCCTATATAACTAATACACCCACTCACGTACGTGGTCATTATACCAAACAGGTAATAGCGCTTAAGTATCTTCTGAATAAATGATGACATCAGAAACAGAAAATAGTGTACTCACTTAATGCATACGCCTTTGTATGCAGTTGTCTCCGGTCTTCTTTCTGATGGATAATGAACCTAATATTTTTCATGAAATAAATTAAATATATTATTACCTGCCTACACCAAATGGATCATGATCTTTTGTCTCAGGGATCTCCAGGAAAGGATGGACCACTCGGACCTGTTGGACGTTCAGGAGCTAAGGGATCTCGTGGAGCCGGTGGAGCCACTGGACCACCAGGACTGAATGGACCTGTCGTAAGTTGTATTAACATGTTGTATTGATATATTCTCTTCTCTCAAAAGTGAAAATTTCAATTTAAAACGTGTTCTATGAATATTTCCTGAACATGTTTTAATAAACTGTTTAAATTCCAGGGCGCACCAGGAAACTCCGGACCTCCCGGACCTCAGGGAGAACGTGGCGAGAGGGTGAGTTTTATATGTTAAATGTATATGCTATCTATGGTAAAGTAGAGCTTAATGTAAAAGCTATATTATGGTTTTGTTTTGAGAGATACTATTTCACTAATGGTACAAACAAGAACTCCATGCATATAAAATCCGTCCTACTGAAGATTGAACTTACGTTTTATGATCCATTATATGTATAATACTTATGTTTAGGGAGAAGTTGGCTCCAGTGGACCTGCTGGATTAACCGGACAACGTGGACCCGCTGTATGTATCTGACATATACATCCCATGAAATCCTTTCAAACATGTAAACAAATAATACGTCAATGTGTTAATATAAGGAGCATACTGCTGTAATACATATAATACATTTGCTTATATTCACCATGTGGATGTATTCATATATACTGGTATTTCAGAATTGCATATAAAATATAATGGATTTATGTCTTACCAACATTACTGTACTAATTTGCTATGCCGTTCCTGGCATATATGTTTATCATCTGTTGAGTACTGTTAAGGTGAAGTACTGTGTTAAATTGCATAATATTTTTCTATACTCTGCTAACGGCTCAATACATCATTACAGGGTGCCCGCGGTGCTGTCGGAGAGAAGGGAGAGAACGGATGGGATGGAGCTAAGGTACGTAATGGCAGAGCTTCATGTGCCTTATATTCTGTCACATATATTGTCCCACAAAGTGAATTCTTTCTTCATTTTCATAATTTGAACCACTTATAAACTACTTTCAAAATTTGTCACGTTTAAACATGTCAGTTTAAATTATTCCCTGCAGTGTGTGCTTGAAAACTATGAATAATGCCGAATGATGACAAGAATGTGATTCTCAAGTTACCATGGATATGTTACAGGGCGACAAGGGCTGGCCAGGAATGCCTGGACCCCAAGGACCACCCGGACCTCTCGTTAGTAACCTTCACTGTTGTCAGATGGGTTATGTCGGTAATGTCGGCTAAACAGCTGATCAGTATATGTACATAAAAACCTTAAAACCATTACAATATTCAAGCTGTTATATCCATTTATGGATAACCAATTCCTATTTGGAATTATCGATTTTCTGGCACCAGCCAAGTTACCTGTTATTGATATCTTTCGGAAACACACAACATCATCAGATTCATTTTTGTAATTGTTTCATAGTAGCGCCATATTTATCGGGTTTAACATATTATTTTGATATTTTTAATGTCTCATTGTAGGGAAGCAATGGAGACCCCGGCCCACCAGGACCTCCCGGAGTTTCAGGCCAGAATGTAAGTAAAGGACATGCCTCATGTATTGCAAGACTTGTACCTTACACTGTAACGACGTACTTACCGTTAAAGAGCAATCATTACTGATGGAAATAAGTCATAAACCTATGGATTTGCACAGGTAGAATATAGCAATTTCTGTTTCTCAGCTACCCATCAATATTTTTTTATTACAGCTTTCTCTTTAACGAACGATAGAATCTGCCCCGTCAGATATCACGACCTTTAGAAGTATTATTTATGAACTGTCAAAATGGATATTAAATGGATATGTATTTTCTTTGACGCATGTTCTGTAACGAGAAGTTGATGATGTTGCTATTTTTTCAGGGAAAATCTGGAAGTCGCGGTCGTACCGGCCGTAGTGGAAGCCCCGGTCAACAGGGACCTCCCGGACCTTCTGTGAGCATTACACTTTCAACCCGTAATATACAATATGGCGCTTATCGCCATTAGGCTCTTTGTGACAACCACCGTTTGTTTCATTGTGACTTTTGAAACCATTAAACTTTAAAATAATGATTTTGATGGAAAAGCACAACCATTTCTAAATGTTATGACTTTTGCCCAACATTTTGTTACATATTCCTCGACATTTGACCTTCTTCTGATTTCAGGGTGCTCGTGGACCATCTGGTGACGACGGACTCACTGTAAGTGGACAACTCATTACTTGACTAGTAAATACTGTAATATCTTAACAAACGAGACGAATACCATTCATATTCAGTCTTGAGTATTTACTTCTTTAAGTGGCATTAAACTTGTTAGTTGTGAAATGCACACTGCAATGTCCGATTTAATATCTTTACAAAATATGTGTTTTATTGAAAAGTTAATGCAATAACACTACTGAGCATGACACTTTGTATTTTCAACGTAAACTGTGATATTATAGGGAGCCAAGGGACCTTCCGGACCTCCTGGACCACCCGGACCACCCGTAAGTACAAACATACTGTTGATTTACTTTCAGTCAGTGGAGTGGCATATAAACCCACCACTCGTATCAGGCTCCATTCCCCTCATGTACGGAAGGTGTCCTTTCATGTTATTTTCAACCTTTGTTTCCTTTCTTTTCACAATGGACTTGTTTCGTCCTATGCTTCTCTAGCCTGGTCGTTCTATATTTAAATCCATTGTATGAACCCTCCGCCTTTGATATGGCTAGAATATTGTATTAAAATGCTCAAGACCCTATTCACTTATCCTACTGAAACGGCACAGTTTTTGCTTTTTTGTTACCTGAAGTATAACTTTAAATTGTTTATATGTAATTGGAATAAAGGGGATTTTAAAGTGTACTCTTAAGCGTGGAATTTGTAGAGTATGTCCTTCATCTCGGCGCTAGCTGTCATGACTGATGGAATAATAACTGTTCATACGTAAATATTTTCAGGGCTACGGACCAGTATATTCACCTCAGCCAAACTGGAACAAGGGACCAGACCCATACCAAGTGAGTCATCATTAACGCCGTAAATTGATACGATTAAAGGGGACTTTTAAACAAAACAGCTGTGGTAGTATTTTAAAATAGTTGAACCCATTTATATCAATGACCAGATTTTCAGTAGAGTGGTTTGGGAAAAAATATTATCAAAAGCTATAAAATATTAAAGAAACTATTTTAAGATATTTGTGTAATGAGTATCAATATCTAATAAGAACCTGTCTTTTCTTTTCAGTATGATGAGCCAGAGGTAAGTGCAATATCAATATGTGATGAAATAGTACAGTGTCAAGAAGACGTGATAAGTGTACACAGCGTTCTGGAAACTTTGGCAGAGAAAGTAACAAAAATAATTTACAAATAACTCAATGCGTTTGATGTTAATACAGCAATACTTAAAAAAACTGCAGTATAAATGGGAGTTATGCTAACTACAGCAAAATAGACCCTCTCACTTAACTGTACAAGTTTACAATTACCCGACAAATGGTTGCAACCAACATCATGTCAGTATGAAGTGTTCCGGTTTCATTAACATGTGTGTCATGCAGGGCGGTATGGCAGTGTATGAGAACCTCAACAGAGTTAGAGAGGCTATCGTCCGTATAGGAAACTCCAGACTCGGCAGCCGTACTTCACCTGGCAAGAACTGCAGGGACATCAAACTCAGCAACCCCGACTTCAAGGATGGTCAGTAAAAACTAACAGGACAGTCATGTGTAACGTTTGGCTGATTCATAAACACAGTCGGAATCGTACCACTGACTTTCATCAGATATTTATAAATGTGGAAATGTTTTTACTAATTTGCTTACATTTGACATAAAGATATCGACCTGAACTTTTTTTGACATAATTAATACAGATGAAAATAACTGAATATTGCTTCAAAAGGAATATAGACAAGATCAGTTCGAAACAGATTTTTAATCAGTGCATTTCTTCTTGAAGGCGAGTACTGGATCGATCCTAATGCCGACTCTGCTCTTGACGCCGTGAAGGTATTCTGCAGAATGGAGACCCTTGAGACATGCGTTAAGCCCAAGCTTACTGAGGTAGGTTATTGGCCACAGCAAGACTGGTCCTTGTCGATAACAAATATCAGAAAAAAAGGGTTCAAGTGGATTCTTATGTACTTGATGTATATATATTTCTGCACATAACGAAGAAGATGCACTGCATTGACATTGAAATCTGTTCTTATGAGTCATTGATGCTATTACAGTACCGCCGTGACCGCTGGACCAAGGACAGCACCAGTGGCCAATACTTCATGTCCGATGTCTTCGGCAAGGTCAAGGAGGTACGTCTCAGACGCTCTTGTTTCATGGAATCGAGAAACAGTTGATTATACATGTATTCGTACTACGGTTGGTATGTACAATACCAGAGAATACAACAAACTATGTTAGATACTGCTTCTTTCCAAGGGCTATAGAATTAGACTGCCTGACTGACTGAGTTTAGTTTTACGCCGCTTTTAGCAATATTCCAGCAATATCACGGCGGGGGACACCAGAAATGGGCTTAACACATTGTGCCCATGTGGGGAATCGAACCCGGGTCTTCGGCGTGACGAGCCAACGCTTTAACCACTAGGCTACCCCACCGCCCCTATAGAATTAGAATGCGTAAAAGTAGGCATATAGTTGACATAACGTGGATCAAATTGGATTGTTCAATTTGTACTGAACAACTCTTATATCATCAGATCCTTTGCAAACGTGGAGATCCATTTCTTATTAAATGTGCTACGTTGTCTAACTTGTAATGAATCTGGTTGAAAACCACAAAGGTAATGCCATTTGACCTTATGCTACCTCACTGAGTGCACATATGAGTGATCGGTGATCTTATTCTATTGCAGTTCAAGTACGACATCGATGTGACTCAGCTGAAGGTTCTCCAGTTCGACTCCCAGAGCGCCAGACAGGGAGTTACATACCACTGCCTCAACTCCCACACCTACGGCACCCGCTTCATCACCGATTCCGGCGACGAACTTGACTCAGCTGAGGGTAGATTCAAGAGGTCAACATACATCGACATCCTGGAGGGAGAATGTGAAAATGTAAGTTATTATCTTAAGACTGAAATATGTAATTCATTAACGAGACCGCAGATTGGCAGACTAATTTTTTCAAATGATATTGGGAGGCGGGGAGTTTGTGACATATTTATAAGAACCACGTGAATTTGTGTAAACTCTGTACTGAAAAGAAAGATGTCTTGGTATACGTTATATCGTACTCTGCGACAACACGCCTATTTACACTAACATTTTTCTCTTCCAGGTATCATCTAAAGATAACCAATGGCATACAAACAGATATGAAGTTAGGACCAACAAATCAGAACTATTGCCTTTAGTCGATGTCTTGCTATTCGATATTGGTGGAGAAAACCAACAATTTGGCATCGACGTAGGAGAGGTGTGCTTCAGCTAAACCGACAAGATACATAGCTAATTTGCATAATTTAATATTTTGGTACTATGGGGCCAAACGTTTTCAAGGAGTATCATCCATGTTAGTGGTCTGTATTTTCTATGCCCAAATCAAATTCCGTCCACATGTTGTATGCTAGTATTTTAAAGATCACGTGAATGTAGGACCTCGTTCTGACTTTGATGACCTCATTGTTACCAAGGCAACTGTGATGCAATCCACCAATGACATTTGGCGGGGAAACAACACTCAACTGTGATGTAAATATTGTGATACAACAACTCTAACACTGCCACGATTGACTCACACCTCGCCAAAAATCTGGGATGAACCTCAAGGAAAACTTATCATTTTATCAAAGAAATATTATCATTTGATTAATCCATGTCCATTTACAATAACATCTTTCATTGTCGGTGCGAAGCTGAAAGGGGAAATAAAATTAAAAAATTATTTTTTATAATGTTGTTTTGTTTGTTTTGAATAATGGAGATTGGAAACAGACAAATGTTTAACGCACAGCTTGATCATAGGTCTGAAAATGATCTGTGCCAATGCTGTCCCTCAGTCAGTGAGAAATATACGGACGCTCGAGGGTGTCAACAAAGTGCTAAACATGTATGAACCATGTCACTTTGGGCCAGCACCATGCTACTCACGAGCCAGCACACGCACATACACTCGCACACGCACACGCACACACCGACATGTACAGGAAATACTTAACTCAGTCGTAACTGAACGTGGGATCTGAAACGTACTGGTTCCATTTTACATATTGTCCCAGCTAGTATGGCAGGGGCACAGTACCGATTCATCGTGTGATTTCATATAAGTTTTGCAATAGCTGTCTCATATCAAATAGAAATCTGCAAACGTCATGTAACGGACGGCAATTAGCTTCCTCTGACTCAAAATTCGTTGCTTGCCGCGATAGTTAAATAAAACAGTACTCTCATGTCAACGGGTTATATATGTGCAGTAAGTGAGCGCATCCTTTTGTAATAACCCAGTAATATCATGGCGGGTTGCACCAGAAATGGGCTTCACGCATTGTACTAATGTGGGGAATCGAACCCGGGTCTTCGGCGTGACGATCGAACGCTTTAACCAGCAGGTTACTCCACCGCCCCTGACATGTTCAGGTGAGGTCATCAGTAAATATAATGTGCAATTGTCTCGCCTACAAGTTGTCATTTACTACAAACTTCTCTCATCCCAAGTTGTATTTTAAGCCAGCAATAGTCAAAGGTCGCAGAAGGTTTAAATACGAAAGCCTTGTTTTCAATGGATATACAGTAGAACATGGTTATAGCGAACACGGATATAGCGAACTAAATTTCTTGGTCCCTTGGAGTTCGTTATATCCGTGTTCTACTGTAGTTGTTGGACTGAAAAGTAAAACGGAAGTTCGTCGTTAATTCACAACACTTTCGATAGACCTTGGTTGCATCAATGTGAAGCACAACATCATGATGACATTCACAATTACATACATGTTTTATCAAATGGACTACTTTATCACAGGGGTTATGTTTTTAACGATTATATTCATTTGTTTCCGTGGCAACTGGTCATTTACAGTGATAAATCAGGCGAAGTTAATTACTTTGGTCGCGGAAAATACTATGTCAATAGGAGGCCGTGTTCAGCTGGACTTCTATGAGGTGTTCGGATTCCCGCATCCCACCAAAAGAATAGGCTTGCTTCTATTGTTGCCTAGTCTGTCTCACAGTCCCTGAACCACATTATTTTCCCTACAGCCTAGCCTTCCCTGTAGTGCTAAAGCCCTAAACGAAGCAAGTCTAGATTTCCCCAGGTTCAGGATCTCTGGTCTCCTTAGGGCTCCTTTTCAATTTAAATGGGCTTGTTTGTTACTATCAAAATTATATATATTCAGAGACTAAGCCTTAGTCTAATTGTTGCCCTACTACGTGAATGTAATTTTCCATAGTTTGTGTAGCCAGCAAACGAGCCTTCTTTTATGCCCCTGTACCACTACTACGGCAAAGGCCGAGGTGTTTCTGTAAGGTGCTACAGGAATGTCATTACACAATGATACATGACTTGACATGTAATGTACACAGATATATCATGCCCCAAAGTTAATTGATAACTGGCTTCTTCCAAAACACAAAGATAGCAGGCCAAGAGGACAACCATACTATGAATATTTGCAAATAAATATCAGAAATCATTTGATGATTCATTCCATGGCACATGACACATCCCAGCTTGATTTGTACCTGAAACTCCGGTGTTGCATGATACCGGCATATACAATGTTCCATTGGGCTGCAACCGTCAGCACCCCAAAAATATCCATTTTTCTGGTGGCGTGAGCACATTAGCTGCTTTTGTAACTATCTAAAATATTCCGATTATTAATATTATACATACATGTTAAGTCTGGTCAAACGGAACCTTGTTTAGGTCGCGGGTTCGATCCCCGACTGCGTCATACCAAAAGACGTTAAAATATGGTACTTGTTGGTCCCTGCCTGGCGCTCGGCATTAATGGGTACAACAAGGACTGGATGGCTCGGAGTCAGTATAATGTATCTGAGTGGGGCATTCATGCTTCACTGCGGCATGGTATCACAGTGGGCTAGCACTATAAAACCAGCTTCAGTCTGGGCTAGTACAAGCAGCCGCACATACACATACACACGCATGCACGTCGTCATATGAGCGAAATATTCTCAAGCATGACGTTAAACCCAATTCCACCACCAAACGGAACCTGATGATCATATCAAAACTGACGATGACGGTGACCAAAATATACTGATGTGACCTTTCGCGTCCGTGTCATCACACGCGTGACATTACACCTCGGCCAGTACGTGGAAGTGGAACAGAAATTGTCCCTACAGTAGTTAGTATTACGTACCATTTGGTTTCTGAAATGAACATATTCTGTAGTAGTTTCTTCAGAAACAGTATTAATATTTGCCTCAAGGTATGTATGGCACAATACATTTCGTTGCAGAGCTACGGTTGGTGCGTTCGTGCTCAGCAATGGTAGGAATGTTTTATAAAGTTACCAAACCGTAGCTGTTCTAATGAAAGTACATTTTTTATTCTTGCCACTATACTTTGTTCTGTACCATCGTTTGTAGATGCATCAGCTACATTTATATATCGACTTGTAGGTTCCAAATGTATTAGAAGCTATGGTGGCTGAGTTGGTTAGGCGGCTGTCTTTGTGTGGTGGCGATTATCTGCCTGACTCTGAGGGTGTGGATTCGAATCCCGGATGGGACTCAACCCAACAAAAGTACTGGAATCTGTGCTTTACTTAGAAAGTGTAATCCGAAATATAACATTTGTTCCAAATTTATTGTAAAAAATTTAGCATTACATGAAGAAAAAAGTCCAGTTTCGAAAATGTACTCCTCTTACATCATTTGAAAAGAGACAATGACATTTCACGGTATGACGTAAAGGCGTACCACAAAGAATTCGTGAATATGCGTGCAAGAGGCTTAACAGGCATATCAGGCTTAACTAACGTGGTCGCATGGTCAGGTTGACTTACTTGCTTGTTGCATGTGCTCGTACTCCAACACCATGAATCGATGCTCATGATGGTAATCACTGAATTGTCTGGCTCAGACTCACACAGTTGGAATATTTCTGAGTGCAGCGTTAACAACCAACTACTCAATAAAACTTACTCACCAGATACAGTCTTCAGCAGTACTCCAGCATCAGACACTCACTGTCACAAAATCAGGCCACACACAACCTGGGCCTAGATTTTCGAAGCTCTCTTTGCGCTAAGATAGTCTTAAGTTAATGTTAATGTATGGCACTTACGACTATCTTAGTGCTAAGAGAGCTTCGAAAATATAGGCCCTGCATCACAATCAAGTGGGGAAACAAATATTACAGCCGGGCACTAGTATTCACATTATATCATGGCGAGATACACCTGACATGTGATAGTGGCAGAGATAATTTTGCGCTGTTCTGTTGACACATCTAATTTTTGATATAACACTGTTTGCATTAGTATGCAAACAGTCCACGCGTCTCTTATCTTGACCCGGTTTCGCTGTTTTAAAGGTCATCCATACATAATTGAAGCGGAATGTTACTGTCCTGACGACTGCTCAAAGGTCACACCGGCGTTATTTAAGAGGCGTAACTGATTCAAGGTAAGAACGCGTCTGTCACGTACACAAGGGTAGCCTGCAGTCACACACGCATTGACGCAGCGTCGGGGACAACACTTGGTGTCGGTAAGCAGACGGCTTATATGAATATTTTCACACGCTCAGTTTTAGTATACCAAGCATACCCTGGAACATGTAATTTCAACACAGTGTGTGCAATTATAGCTTTCATTATTCACATATAGGAAAAAATGTACTGACTCTGCCGACTCACTGTCCCTGAAAGGATCAATACACACAGAGGCGTGGTGTTACCTGGTGGATGCAGGTTGGACAGAGACAGGTGTTGTACTCCACACAATAAGTCCGGCTATAACACGGTAGCACGTCTGCTTTCACGCCGACCTACATTACCCATAGAGATTGGTGTTATGCAAGGCTATGCGTTATTAATGACAATTTGATTATCTTCTCCGGAAAGCTGCAGCCATGGTCATATAATTTTCTCCATATATCATGTATATTTATAAGGTATATACCGTATTACGTAAACAGTTCATTCTCCAATGGAGGGATAGACCAACTATATGTACATACACTTATATCAAGTTCCACAATAGGGAGTATATATAAAAGCACGGGGGTTAAGCTTATGTTAGTGCTCATATCGCTTTCCGGAGAGTGATTCAAAATCTTAATTTTTTTTCTAACATTTTCTTTTTGTATCCTACTTCTTTTAGCAGAGACAACATAATATGCTGAGTATGTTTATTCGCATTAAAAGCCATACGACCCATTGTACATATTCATTAAACATTCAAAGCAATTTAACAGTAAGTTAGAGTTTACAGTGCCCCTCGTTGTTTAAACACATGGAAAAAATATTTAGCTAAATTATTAATGATTTCAGTGTTTCGAGAATTGAAGAACGAATAAATAGATATGTAATGTCCATCGTTTTTCTTTGGAATGAGTTCTTTTCTTATGTCCGTAAATATGGTGCAGTCCTACAGTATATGACTCTCATCTTCGAGGGATAAACAGGTCCTACACAAAATATCGAGTGAGTGAGTGAATGAGTGAGTTTAGTTTTACGCTGCACTCAGCAATATTCCAGCTCTATGGCGGCGGTCTGTAATAATCGAGTCTGGGTCAGACAATCCAGTTATCAGCAGCATGAGCATAGATCTGCGCAATTGGGAACCGATGACATGTGTCAACCAAGCCAGCGAGCCTGACCACCCTATCCCGTTAGTCGCCTCTTACGACAAGCGTTGAATAGGCGTTGAAATTGCAAAAACGTAAATTCGAATTTCTAATGTATCTTTGAAACACGAATTTCGGATAATGGGTTCATAGATATGTAAGCACCTGATAGTAGACATGCGTTGCTGTAATAGTGATGACTGCAGCGTTAAAACAAACACGATAACCTTACCGTCACGTGGGTCACTGTAAGCTTCTAAACCGTTGTCGATAAGATACGTGTGTTTGGCGTAATAAAGCTTACTGAAGCATCCCTAGCAATCTATTTTACAGATAACTTATCTCGCTCTTATAATGAGTATGCGGAAAATGAGACTGTGAAATGTGTGAAGGCTCCGACCTTTCTGTAGGATATTACCATAGCGTTAGACGTTTATTGGCATGCGGACGGTAGAGGATGCCGCGGGGCTGAAAGGATGGTAAGTGTTGTTTTTATCGATCAGTGACGTGAAATTCTACACAGTACAACGTACATACATGACTAAAGACGTTTGTTTCGCTAGACAGGCATATGATCATTTCACACTGTTTGCAGCATATCTACTTCAACTCGAGCGGATGTAGGTCAGGCGACAGCATCAGTTGTGTAAAGAATGGCTATCACTGGATCAGTCTGTCCCGCTGTCTCTCAACCACCTTATTTTCCTTCCACCCAGCCCTTGCCGCAAAGCAAAAGCCCTAAATGAAGCAAATCTAGATCGATTTACCTCAGGTTCAGGAATCACCCAGCTCACTTGGCTTCGTTTCAATGTAAACGGAGCTATTTGTTTATATGAAAATTATGTTTATTCAGAGACTAAGTGCTAGTCTAACGCACTAGGTAAATTGTAGTCTGTCGTACAGACCCTGAAGCAAATATATCCAAGAAAGCCGGCACAAGTCTAGAAAATGTGGCAAGTTTATATTTCCTCAGCTTCTGAAAATGAAGAAAGTCTTAGGCTGTTAGGGCTCCTTTTCATTATATTTTATATTTTTTTACTATGAACTTTTTTCAGTAAAATATGTTCATTTCAGAGACTAGTTGTTAGTCTAGGTAAATTGCTGATCGACCAGATGTTGGCGTATTGGGTTAGGTTTTGAATTAGGCATAATACAGTTGAAACCGGGTAAAACTGTCTGTCTGTCTGTCTGTCTGTCTGTCTGTCTGTCTGCCTGCCTGCCTGTCTGAGAGAGAGAGAGAGAGAGAGAGAGAGAGAGAGAGAGAGAGAGAGAGAGAGAGAGAGAGAGAGAGAGAGAGAGAGAGAGAGAGAGAGAGTTCAGTAGTAACCTATGCTTTGGGCGAAAGACAACAGGGGACAGGGCGGCTGGCTCATGAACTTTGTTGATGCATGTAATCGATCCCTAGCTGTAGTCGATTCTCATGGTGTCAATCAATGTTTAGTGGCGATTTCCTATGGTTCTGGGTACAATGTGTGAAGCCCATTTCTGGTGTCCCCCGCCGTACTATTGCTGGAATATTGCGAAAAGTGGCGTAAAACCAACTCACTCACTCACTCTTATGGTTATGGAAATGGTTTTCCCGCTTTGTATTTGATGTTGTGTTTCTATTTGATGCCACTGATGATCTTTGACATAACTAGAACCTGGTTCAGTCATGTATCACATGGATACAATGTGTGAAGCCCATTTCTGGTGAACCATGATATTGCTGGAATATTGCTAAAAGCGGCATAAAAACATACTCACTCACTCACTCACTTATCGCTGTGGTCTGGTCGCCTGCTGTCCGTGTAGATGCAGAGTTAAAGCAAGATAATCTCATATATTATCTAACGTTGTCGACCTTCCCACCCGGACAATAAAGGTAATTACCGTACACCCTTACTCCAGCAACCCCGCTGTCATATATGTGACTGTTATCAGGGTAGACTTACTATTAGCTGAAAAGCTATGTTAAACAGGAAGCTGAATACATACGGTACATACAAATATGTGTATATGTAATATATTTCATTCCAGAATGTATAGTCAGTTTGTGAGGTCTTGTCGAGGAATCAGAGCAGTGACAGAGAACACCCGTCATCGTGCCTTTGTGCTCACGAAAGGAAAGGCAACAGCAACAAGCATGTCAGGTAGGTGGATCGTCACTAAAGCCACGGTGTGGTGGAGTAGCCTAGCGGTTAAAGCGTTCGCTCTCCACGCCGAAGACCCGGCCGGGTTCAATTCACCACATGGGTCCAATGTGTGAGGCACATTTCTAATGTCCCTCGCCGTGATATTGCTGGAATATTGCTAAAAGCGGCGTAAAACCATACTCACTTACTATAGCCACACAAGTATCATTTATTCGTTACATTCACAGTTTTATCTCACGTCTTTGTGGTGTCACTGCATCTCAGCACGTCACATGAGAGGAATAAAGGACACACAGCTCTAAGATGCCATTGCTATTTAAAGATATGTACTTAAAGCACTATCTCTTTCACTGGAAGTATTTGATACTTTAAAACAGCTCTCCGAACGACAACACTTACCGTCAATAAATACCGTATCAAAGCTGGCACAAAAGGACATCGGAAACTTCTAATAAGTACAAACTTGAAGTGTTAGACCTTTCTAAGTATAAAGAATCCAAGGTTCGACCGATATTTACGAGTATCAGCTTGTGAAATGTTCATCAAGAGAGAACTGAACCCCATTACCTTATTCACCTAAGATCAGGAAATAAGGTTCAGTTCACAACAACCTGTTTAACGCCAAAATATACTGAACAAAATAAACTTAACTTTTGCATTAACGTTAGCTCAGCTAGGAGGCTAGCCTGTCTCACAGTCCTTGAACCGCATTATTTTCCCTAGCACTTACTTTAATTGAAGCAAGTTTAGATTTACACAGGTTCAGGTTCTGAATCTCCAATTTCACTTAACTTCTTTCCAGTTTAAAAGGAGTTATAAATTCTATCATATTTATATGTACTAGGATGCCTGTGCCGTTTCAAGTGTCTCGAGACTGTTCGTGTGAAAAAAACATATTTTTTTGCACAGACAAACATGGAATCATTGACTTCATTTAGGGCTGGGACGGGTACTCGGGTACACGAATCCGGGTCGGGTACAGCTGGAATCGAGTCCTATTTCTTGGAATCGAGCACCCGGAAAAGAGAGAACTCTGTAATGACAAGTGCAGATAATAACTTGTCTTTTTCAATGATTGACGCAACACTCATTTACATCATTGGTATTGTCCGATTAATGGGGGTTATTATTAATGAGTGTAATTTACCTGCGCATGAGCAGTGAGTAGTGAAAGTTACAGTTACAGCGGGAACGAAACGTTCTGTGTTTTAACGATAAATGTAAGTAATGGTGTTACTCTTTATATTGGTTTAACAGACGTAAATTAAATAGCCCAAGATCTGTTTTAATGTCCTATTGCCATCCTTTCGAGTTTTCTATCATTATCTCTATCAACTCGTGATTGAATATTCAGAGAGTTGACAGAAGCGCTGTATTCCTTACATTTCCGGGTACTCGATTCCGATTCGGGTAAGTAGATGCGGGTACTCGATTCCACTTTTCCTACCCGTCCCAGCCCTAACTTCATTGTACTTTATCTTACAGTCAACCCGTACTCCGATCCAGAGATAAAGGACTTTTTATCCAAAGTGCAAGAGATCGTTGTCAATGATGCCCTCAGAGACGGTATAGATGGAGAAAAAGTACTAGAGTTCCAGCAACCCGCTAAACTCCAGGTAAGGGCAGTCAAGCAAAACATTCAAGCTAGGGTAATAGTCATTCCTTGAACAGCATGAGTGGATGAATCTTATTTTATGCAGTGATCTAGTGACTCACCTATCGTGCGATCAAACCTCGACAAGATCGATGGCAGGTCCTCAACCGATTAGATTGATTACCCAGAAAAAAGCACTTCTAAATTTGAAGTACTGCCCTTAGCAATGGCAAGCACTTTCTGCTCTAGTGTTGAGATGCAGGAAGAGCCTGACATCAACAAGGAATGTTTGATCAACTATGCATGGTATTAATAGTTAATGGTCAGGTATGTCATGTCAGTTTGATATTGCTCCAAGGTTAACGTCCGTTATATCACGATGCAGCCTGTTCGAATACAGTACGTAATTGGACAGATAATTACTTAAATATTCCAGGCGGGAAAGTGGGTTGTCGACTCATTCTACACGAACGAGAATAACCTGGGCGCAACATTGAAAGCACAGACCATATTTCAACCATACGCACCAGCAAGGCGTCATTTGAAAAAAATTCAGTTGCGCCGTGCATGTCACCTAAAAGTCATTGCACCTGGGAACTTGGCCCAGACCCGCCATTGTGGGTTGCGTTCGGACGACTCGTATATGCGTTGGCGGCATTGTATTTATGTGCCAGGAATTTGTGACTGTTTTCAATTTAGAAACGTACATATCTCAATGTTCCTTTCACAGAACTAACCTTACACTGTGACCCTCGGACTGTTCACATTCAAGACCTAGCATAAACAGCCACCTCTGATTAGTATCTGCATATGCTATATGATATTCCGATCGTACATATTGTGTAAAGTTCCAAACCATCACGCGTGTGAAATCCCTCTGGATTAACCAAAGGGGTTCGATATACTACCAGCTAACGATATGAATAGAGGACAATGAAGAACATAG
This sequence comes from Haliotis rubra, assembly GCF_003918875.1. Classification (NCBI taxonomy): domain Eukaryota; kingdom Metazoa; phylum Mollusca; class Gastropoda; order Lepetellida; family Haliotidae; genus Haliotis; species Haliotis rubra. The sequence goes on along the minus strand of NW_025765836.1, from coordinate 1,246,069 downwards.
TAAATATAGAAACTCTCCAACTAAAACACATCATTCGAACATGATCTAAACACCAAATGAAGGAAATAGTTGTGGAAATGCCTCCAATCCTCTGTCGCATGCTAATGTCTTTGGAGAAAAACTCCGTTTCCGGTCTCCAGGCCACTTTGTTTTTATTGACAACACGTGTGCATCTAACGCGTCTTTGTACTGAGACAGTTTGGCTGCTGTAACCGCCTGTCTTAGTGTGAGAAACACAAGCCTAGACCGGTTACATAAGATGTAATTACTTGCGTCCCGTGTCACTGTATCAAGTTAAAAGCCGACTGAACACCGGCATTCCTCTGAAGCTGTGAGGGAGGCTTCGAGGCGGTCTGCATTCAGTTGTTAATTACCCTTGCAGACAACGTCATACAGTCTGGTTGAGGATTGCTACCACTAATGTATGTTGGATGAGCTCTAAGTCACCAAAGGTCCTAACATGGCGACAAAGTGTTCGGGAGTGGTCGTTTGAGGAAAAATATATTAGGGGACCAAACGTAATAGCAGAGACCATATAATACAGGGACGGCCCTCCCCAACAGTTTATCATTAACCATCATCTATTATATGGTCTCTGGTAATAGACAGATTAATTTGGTTAGTCTTTGTCACAGTCCTTGAACCATATTATTTTCCCTACAGCCTTGCCCTTCCTGCAATGGTAAAACCCTAAATGAGGCAAATCTAGACTTCCTTAGATTCTGAATCTCTGGTCTCCCTGGGGCTCTCCCTGTATCCAAGCTTCTTAAGGATGCCTGTTCGGTAATTCATCAGTATATATTAAAGTCAATAAACTTTACGCCTCCGTTCAAATGTATCTTACGCGTGTCACTATATTAATACGAACTATTGCCAGATACAATATGGGCTCTGTTATTTCTGTTGACTTGAACAAGTCTCTTAGGTAAGAATTAATAGTTTAAATAATTTCTACAAAATAATAAATAACAGACGGGGTCCTTACTGTCCGCTTATCTAGACTTGCCTCTTCTGATGACAAAGTTAGTATACGTCTATGGGTTCAGCATTATGTACAGCCTTGGAGCAAGGCTACTACTTTTGCTGCATATAAAGCAGTTTGTAGTCAGCGTAGCAAAGGTAGGTACACCGATTCTCTACGTCTAAAGTGTAGTAATTATTATCATTAAGGCACATTATAGTAGCGATGGGATCACTGGATTGTCTGGTCCAGACTCGATTATTTATAGACCGCCGCCATATAGCTGGAATATTGCTCAGTGCGGCTTAAAACTAAACTCACTCACTCACTAGTAGCGATGTTTGTTCCGAAACCTTGTATAATACAGACAATACCATGACAGGGAGAAAGGTCTTTGCAGGAAACCTGAATACTCTCTGAAATATACTCTGCAATTTTGCCGAGAAGGGAATGAACCTTATTTAACTTTAACGGACGATAAGAGTGTTTGTATTCAGACTGTAAATCACGTGTCTCAGATCCCCCGTGTCAAACGAAACCTTACACAAACATAACACGGCATTTGGCGTGGTGGGCAGTCAGTCAGCCAGGCAGGAACACAGTGGGTCAGGGTAACACGTGTGGCAATCCAGACCAGCTGGTTGTAGGAAGCACATGGGGATCATTCCCACTGGAGCACACCGAAATGCCGACAATGCAAAACACAATGGAAGGATGTGGGCGGGGTTTTTCGGTGGTACAATCACAATACACAAAAAGAATAAGTACACTCAGTGTTGTGAGATTCACTATTTATCAACTGTAGTAGAAGCCTCCAGGGATGCATCTGTGAACCGCTTTCACTGGAGTTGATTAATGCCTCTGATATGAATATGAAAATGAAATGAAAATGAAAGAAATAATGTGTAGTCATTCGTGTGAATATTATTACTAAGTAAGCGAATCTTGAATATTTGCGACATCATAGAGGAACAAAGTGGTCATCTGAAAAGATTACAAATCGTCATTTAAAGCAGTATTATGTTGTACTAGCTGGTCCATAATGATGAAGAAAATAATATTATTTTTCTCAGTTTTACAATGCAATGACATTTTCCCAAGCAACGGACACCACATAATTGATGCACTTTAAGGACATTGGATTTTGACAAAACGAAAGAGATTAGCCTCTCGTTCTACAGGGTATACAGGTGACCCAGTCGTTTAAGGCGATCAGTTGGCTATGCAGAGTTGGGTCCCTTGAGCAAGCCAGAATCCTTTGATCAAGGGTTCGATTTCCGGTTTGCACCGAATATGTTTCTGGGTTGTCCTTGCTATAGCCTTGCTCTTGGTGTTCCCCCAAAGCTGTCTGAGACATGCATCGCTATGTAATTGGAATACCATTCAAAGCATCATTAACGTTTTCCTCAAGACCGCAGAGAATAAATATAAAGGACTTCAACTCAAATCTTGAATATTTTGGCAAGCCTGGATTGCCTTAGCCCAAAACAAATTTATATATCTTTGATCATTTGATCACTTTATTCAGAATTGAAGGCAAGGTGGCCAAGAGTACAACAGACAATACAACATTGTCATGGTGTGTAGAGTTGAAATATAATTCATAATACAATTATTTTAAGGTAGGTTTTGCTTCAGGAATATACATATTCAAGAACAGCGACACTGTGTATCTTCATAAGGGCTCGGAATTTGACAATTGAAGGCGGGCTGTGGAAATAGGCTGGAATACATTGGGATCTGCATCGGTTATAAAATGGACATATTAGCAACAAGTGATATTCGTCTTCAAGCACGTTTAAAGTACATTTGTTACAAACTAATTCTTTATATGGGACAATTATCTTTGAAAAACGTTGTTTTTGTATATTCAAGTTATGTGATTGGCATCGGAATTTGATCAACATTCGCATAAGATCTTTGTTTAATGCGCCACAGGAAATATACAGTTCAGGTTCAAGAAGTGACTTAAATGTACTATAATTTACAAAAATGATGAGTTATATATCTGCCAATTTCTCCAAGTACAGCACATGATGCAGTTTTTTTACTGATTGACAGAAATCTTTTATAGTACTCACTATGAACCTTTTCAATACACTTTCTATAAGTATAGCCCCAAATTTCACTTCCATAGGTTAAAATTGGTAGTATCTTCCTGACAATTATATTATGAGCAATAGTTAAAGACATACTTTGATACTTGGTGAACAGTTGAAACAGAGGGAAACATGCACGTTTGGCTTGTAAAGATAGCGTTTCACATGCTTTAGACCAAACTAAACGAGATGAAAATACAATTCCTAAATATTTATAAAAAGGGGTGGCCTCTACAGGTAGACCTTTAAAAACCCATTTTTCATTTCTCTTAACGCGTCCTCCGTGTCGGAAAACAACCACCTTAGATTTATTCTATTTACTTCAAAGCCCCACGTGTTACAAAAATCTTCAAGAATGTCTAATTTTCTTTGTAAATCAACAATGCTATCTCCTAGTAGTGCAACGTCATCCGCGAACAGTAATATCTTAATAGCTTCTATGTATTCATTTACATAAATTCCACGAGTATTGCCATGATGGAGATCGTCTGCAAGTTTATTGATGAATAGGATGAAAAGTAGCGGACTGAGCATGCAGCCCTGGCGAACACCATTATTGGTTGAAAAGAAATCTGTTCTAGATTTACCAGAACGAACGGAGGCACACACATTTGAGTACATATTCTCAATGATTTTATACATCTTGCCGTGTACACCCTTTTCAAGTATTTCTTTCTATCAATAAGATCGAAGGCCTTGCGGAAATCGATGAAAGCTACATAAAAACGATGCTTTGCTTTACGCAGGTACTTATGAACTAAAGAATGGAGTAAGAACATATTATCTATGGTAGAATAATTATTTCTAAAGCCTCCTTGCCCTTCATTAAGTAAAGCATTAAACTCGGCCCAGCTACGCAATCTTTTTTCAAGAACAATAATTGAAAATTTTACCAATGACACTTAACATGGATATTCCCCGATAGGTGTTGGGATCAGACATATTTCCTTGTTTATAGATAGGTACCAGTAAACCAACATTCCTTCAGCTCAAATCTTAAATATTTTGGCAATCCTGGATTGCCTTAGCCCCCAAACAAATTTATATATCCTGAGATACGATAACTCAATATTTTGGACTAAATTTCAGTGTCCATTGGACCAAACTTACACATACACTAAACCGCTTCTTCACAATTATTTTAATTATTGATATTGTTTAGGAGCTGATGCAACTCCCCATTGGACGAGACCCTGAACCAAGAGAGAAGCTACTCGACCATTGCCGCCGAGTTGTCAAATACAGTGTCAAAACAGGTACGTATCGATAGGAAGCATAATTCGTTACGACATACGTACTCGGTTCATCATCCTTGACATTTAATTATTGCTCATTTTCAGTTTCCCACTCTCAGTGACAATGGTAAAGATGATTTTATGAGTTGTTCCTTTTTGTTAACATTAACACGAGTCTCTTGTGTGACAGGGGCGGTGGGGTAGCCTAATGGTTAAAGCGTTGGCTCGGCATGCCGAAGACCCAGGTTCGATTCCCCACATGGGCACAATGTGTGAAGCCCATTTCTGGTGTCCCCCGCCGTGATGTTGCTGGAATATTGCTAAAAGCGGCGTAAAACCAAACTCAGTCAGTCAGTCAGTCTTGTGTGACACAGGTACAGAGGTTAAACTTATGATGGTAAACAGAATATAATGTTTACACATGAATTTTTGAATGATGTACAGGGGGTGATGTGTTTTTAAAGGACAATAATTAATGTGTGGTATTTGTTAGGAGATATTTAACAAACACTGACTGAAAGCATCGTAATGTTACATGTTTGAAAAAGTTAAAGTTGTTTCCTGTGTGAATCACGAAGTTTCCTGTACAAGGACACCTGTGCTGGTCTGTGGCATTTGAAAAACAGCTCACGATACATCAAGGGTTTTTTCCCTGCGGATAATGTGTCAGTCGTGATATTTGCAAGACTTTCTACTGATGCACACAACAGGGACGTTATCTTCCCTCTTCTAGCGCCTGCGTCTGCCTCTGTACTGTTTTCATGTTAATATCTGTATCCTACTAAAGCTGCAATATACCTGGACTAGGTCAAGCATAATTTCACTTTTGTTACTCATATTTTCATGTTTGACCAATTGTCCATTGCTTGTTTTCACGGCTTGCATAGCTAGCATGCTATATGTTTGTATTGTCGATCAATGTGATTCCGAAAAGTCCTAACAATTATGTTGGAATAGTATGCATGCTTTTTGAGCTATTAATCTCTGATTTATTATATTATTAAGTTTGCATCTGTAAGGTTGGTATTACAAGTGTAATTGGTATCATGATTGTAGGCAACCCTCGGTTCTACAACCAGCTGTATAGTGGAGTGGACCCGTACAGTCTTGCCGGCGCTTGGGTCACTGATGGTCTGAACACAAACATGTGAGTCTCAGATGAAAATCTTGGAAGGCAATACATCGACACATGTTCAGTTTTCAAGACATTATGTGACATTCTTCAAGTGCGTGTACATGACTGCTTGCACTGGTCTTAACGTTGGCCAGTTTTAGCACTGACCCAGTCAGATACCAAGCCGCATATAAACATACATGTACCCTACTCAGACACATCATACTGACTCCGTGTCGACTACACTAGTACTGTATACTGTCCGAAGATCTTGGCGTCATGAGATAATACTATTTGTGTCAATAACTTGGTTACAACATTCAAGTCCTTCGTAAACCTTTCAATTTCTTTTATGGGAGATATATGGTGGACATTTCCAAAATTAGCGCCTCAGTGACCAAAATGATGTCCAGTGTATCTCGTAACACATGTTCCATGTTTGTTCAGAACACCTGACTTGCGTTTCCATGTGTCTACGACCATTGCCACTGCTTGCGCAGGATAAGTTCACCTTTTCGCGAACACCTGGTATAATCACTTCGTGCAGTGGTTCGATAACATAACATGTCAATACCATAGGGTAAGCGATCTGAATTATCTACCTCTTATCTTAACATCTACTGGGCTTAAAATCTATCTTACTGAAAAAATTAATGAATGGATCACGTAAATTCGCGACGACACGAGATGTTTGCGAAAAGGGTACGCAAAGGGAATAGAGTTTGCATAAACAATGTTTCCTTGCTGTGCAATGTCGCGCAGAGCAATACTTTTGCTGTACCATTTGCTTTGAAATTATTGGTTTTGATCTGTTCCAAAACAAACTGACGTATTTCAAAAGAAAACCTGTAGAATTCACACCTGCCGAGTCCCAGTTTATGTTAATGTATAACAATCGACATTTGGCCTTTCATATAATCGTCACATCAAAATCTGACGTGCCTTAATCGTATGGGGGTGTCTTTCGCTCTTTCCAACCCATGGCTGTTTACACGTTTATCGTTGTTTATTATAGATCCAAAAGCCAGATCGTGGCATCGGTATACCTAGGACTGTAATGGCTAACACTGCCAATTACATCTTGTAGTATTACTCCGTGCCTCTTTAACAATAAACATGCATCGTGTCACATTGAATGGCGTTGAGTCATCGTTCAGAATGCAGACCGGTAACGTGATGTCATATCAGACACATACAGACATTCCATTCAGGACGTTCCGGGGTTTCAAAAAATAACATACACATGCCTGTGAGTTTCCGGAAACCTTACTCTGTTATGGATTTAATGGTCAAAGGTATTTCGATTCGACGTTAGCAATGACTGAGACTAATGTCAAAGTCCTTTAAGGCACAACAATCCGCTGTACATGCATACTTCCCCGAGGGGTTCGTTTCCCATTTTCAGCTGATAATGTTTCTAGGTTTGTCGGGAGCACACCATGGCAACTAAATTGATGTTAATTTTTTACTTGCTTAATATATTTACTTCATAGAGACTAAGCTTGCTGAAATCAACTTCAGCATGCACCATGGCTTTCATCAGAGTAGTCATCGCTTCTTGTTTTAGTCCTATATCACCCTGACACAATGCGATAAAATGCTGTTCAAACACACTCCTTTTAGCACATCAGATCCCTTTGAATTTTGACGCATCGTGTGGTTACAAAGTGTTCAGGATTGTCCATGGCATCCCAAACAAACATAAAGATTTACAGTTTCACACAACGGATATTATAGACTATTAATAATTAAATGGAGCTTTACAGATGTAGACCCGTGAAGGTTCGGGTTAGAATACTGATCTTCAGTAACCCATGCTTGTCTTAAGGGGCGACTAACGGGATCGGGTGGTCAGGCTCGCTGACTTGGTTGACACATGTCATCGGTTCCCAATTGCGCAGATCGATGATCATGCTGTTGATCACTGGATTGTCTGGTCCAGACTTGATTATTTATAGCCGGAATATTGCTGAGTGCGGCGTAAAACAAAACTCACTCACTCACTTTTAGATGTAACACGGCCAAGACTTGTCGACTGTGTTACGCATTCTCCGGTATTACAAAGACAGCACAGCAGAATGTATGTTTTTGTATAATATATGTTTTGATCTTGGAACATTAATATTGAGATTAGAACCTTCCAAAGTACAATACATCCAGTCAAAGACTGAACTGAATCTGGCATGTGAACAAAAACACTGACACGCATGAATGTGCCATACATACAGGTGGTGTCTAATTTGTTTTCACTTTCAACTAAAGTTTTCATAGTACCACAAATCAAGTTACTAATGTTCCACGTTATGTGAAAAAGTTTTAACGTAACCGTGAAATGTATTGCTAATGCACTTTAATATATATAATCGACAAGGTCGTTTCAAATTTTCACAAGATTCAGTTGTACGATGAGGATGTTTTTACGAACCTCTATCGAATAGTGGTAATACTAGGTGTTTGGCCCCAAATGCAAAGGTTACTCAAATGTTCATCCGAAAAACAAACACTAGAACATATTGTTCATCTCAAAATAAGTAACCGGATCATCTTTGTTGTCACTGTTGTGTCATATCTGGAATGCCATCTGCGTGTCTTTAAGAACATTACTGTAATTATATTGGAGAGTTTACGCTATGCTGCAGACAAAAGTATTATATTTTCCCGTTTTATTCACAGTCACACTTACGAAGTTTGCCCTGTGTTCGTTGTCATGGAGAAATACCTTATGCAGAAAATATGCGGAATAGTTGGATTTTCAAAAGGTGACGGGGTCATGTGTCCAGGTGAGGTCAACATGCAGATGCCAATTTACGAGTTTCCTCACACTTTGCCAACCGCAAAGTTTATAAAATCTGTTTTGTCAATTTTTAGGTGGATCATATTCAAACATATTAGCCAATCATCTTGCACGATACAAACGTTGTCCGGAAGCGAAGACGAAAGGGATGATTGGAATTCCGAACATGAAACTGTTCACATCAAGTGAGGTAAGGTCATGGTCAAGGTCAAGGTATTCACATTATTTGTACCGCATTCATAGTTAATATTTGTTTTACCCTTAATCATGTAATTATTTTATATAGACTCACTGATACCATATCATAATCACTACGTTTCTCTCTTCCATTGTCAGAGACTGATTTACGACTGATATTACAACTCATACAAAGGGAGTGTTCATTATCTACTGACTAATCACAAGGCATTCGTTATACCGGGGATGCACACACTCAGTGTGTTTTATACCTCGATGACATTTGTTCTAATAAACTTTCATATATCCGTCATCGCTAGGGAATACAAAGTTTGGATTATCCTCTGAAACAGATTCCATTCCGTAAAAGGTGAAAATGAATGTCTGTGAGGACACCAAGTGAAAAACACTGTTAAACACAATATATTTTCCTGTCCTCTGATAGTTTATATTAGCTATAGCTAAACAAGTCCATGACGATGTCCTTTGCTTCTTGTAGGCCCACTACTCCCTTCAGAAGTCGGCCAGCTTTCTTGGGTTTGGCACGGAAAATCTTGTCCAGGTGGAGACGGACGAAAAGGGGAAAATGAGTATAGATGATCTTGAAAAAAAAATCAAGGCTACAGAGGAAGAGGTTAGTGGCATTACAACATTCCCTTGGGGTACAAGAATGTATTCATAAATGATTATATACTCGTCATTATAATTGTGCTTAAGCGGCTTTGAGGTATTGTGGCGTACCAAAAACACGAACATATACCAAATACCAACACGTAAAAGAACTCGTAAACTGTTAATGTTTCATCAAATATGTGTTTGGCAATGAACGCAACTATCTTCACACAATGCATGAACTGAAATTTCAGAAGCCTAACCTTTGTACGAAAATGTTGAAACAATATATTCAAAACCAGTTTCTTAAAGCCCCAGAACTACTTGATCTATACTCAATAGAAGTACTACCGGAGTGACCCTCTTAACTTTGACGGCTTCCGTCATAATCTGATAGCTCCCTGCTGTTTTGATACATGCATATAGCTTTACGGTGGCCATGCTTTTACGGTTGAATGTTGGCCTCCAAAGCTGTAATTGCTTCATGTAGATCTGTATTGTAGGAACGAGCATCTAAGTACAATCACTTATTATTTCAGGGAAGTATTCCTTTGTTTGTGATGGCGACTTCAGGGACCACAGTGCTCGGTGCTTATGACGATCTAGCCGGTATAGCTGATGTCTGTGAAAAGCATGGCGCGTGGATGCACGTTGATGTACGTAGCTGTGAGTGGGAGAGTTAGTGAGTGAGTGAGTGAGTTTTACGACGCTTTTAGCAATATTCCAGCAATATCACGGCGGGGGACACCAGAAATGGGCTTTACACATAGTACTCATGTGGGGAATCGAACCCTGGTCTGACGGGCGAACGCTTTAACCACTTTGCTACCCCACCGCCCCACGTAGCTGTGATGATAGCTTGGGTGTAGTTAGCATAAAACTGCTAATCTGTATAAATGTTACATTCAAATAGTTAACTCGTCATCAATTATTTCTCAGAGGACAATGCTAGGTTAAGTTCAGAGAGCCCATTGATCAGAACTTCTTGACACTATTATCATTGAGGACATTTCTAATTTACAATCTGAAATCTGAAATCTGAAAAGCAGAAACCATTGCCCTATCTCGACCACGTCGTAAGCAGCACATTACCAGTTTGTCTGTGCCAATACAGAGACACATGTGGCTTGCTACAGTGTCTGGTAAACGTGCACACATTAATCGCATGTATCACTACAATCATGGTATTTATCTGAACCTAGGGCGCCTGGGGCGGCGGTGTACTGCTCACTGAAGAGTACAAGCATCTGATGGCAGGAGTTGAAAGGTGAGGTACAATCTCGGCGGATTTCCAATCAATCAGATTGGACCGCTGTAATCTTGGACTGGAGATAGTGGACACCTCTCTATTCCATGAACTACGCTGTCCAATATGGACACACTGACACGTTACATAGAGATACCAGACTTGATGCTGAGTCATGACCATCAAATTGTTTACTGTATTTTATGCGTTTTAATAGAGTTGACTTGCTACCGTTCAAAGTATAAGCATGTTTGATATTTGGAAGGGTATGGAAAGATGATTTAGTGAAAAACGGAGGTTCAGGTGAATGACGCTGGATGCAGAAGAACTACAGACCACAGTATGAATTCTGCCTGAAGCTCGGCTTTTAGATGCTAAAAGAGAGCTAGTCGTCCTGGCGTCAGTATAAAGTGTACAAGTGAGGTCGCCATGTCAAACTGCAGCATGGTAGTTCATAAGGCTCTATAAATAGCCGGACTACGCGGAGTCAAACACGTGCGTCAAATGTCTAGATAGCCACACTTTCAGTCTGAAAACGAAGAAAGTCACAGGTCTCATTTTCATTATATTTTATTTTCATTATAAACTGTTTTGTCTGTATGTTACGTTACATCAGTAACAGTAGTAGGTTACCTCCTTTTGACCAGGATTTGTCACATTAGGTTTATAAAAAATTATCTCCCTTTGATTATGTTCTTCAAAGGCATATTTAGTTTTTAACACCGGTCTTATTTAACGTTAGAGGTTTAAAGTTATCGCGCTTGTCAAGCGAGCGGCTCCGGCCATGCTTTATGGGCAGTAAAAAGGAAAATTAGGAAATAATAGGTCATCCGATTGCATCGGAAAATATAGGACAACTAAGGTGTAAGTACTCTTTATTTCTTATGTCTAGAGTATTGTTATTCTACATTTATGTACCTCTTAGGGTAATTATAGTGTAAATTAAAGTGATTTCATCTATCGGTAAAATAGCACAGGTTTTGGTCACACGCTTTATCTACATATAGGCTCAATTGCATTATAATTTGCTTACATTTAATATAAATTTGTTGATATTTACTCTGTAAAGTGTATCTGTCAGGAAAGATACATGTAGTTAATTTGTGTGTATGTTTTACCTAGGCTACAATGGAGATAAATTTGATGTAAAGGAAGCTTTTGAATTTCGTCAATTTATGTTATTGTAAAAGGAGGTTTGTAATTAGGACATATTTCACCTTTCAACCTGTATCAATTACTGAAGTCTTATATTATCCTATCTGCTTCATGTTATAAGGTACAATTACTTTGAAATAGGATATAGGATTTTATAGGATCTATGATATGCGACATAGGAGATAGGATTTATGGAACTCCATTGTAATTCAGGCTTTTGTTTTGTTTACAGCTTTTTACTATATAAATGATCAGTGTAATTTCAATCTGAGGACTGGAATAAATAACGACACTGACTAGCAGTTTGCGTTGGATTCATTCTACCAGAGCGCAGACAGCACACTGTAACATATGTTTATTTCGAGTCCAGTTGTTCTTCCCAACTCACTTTCCCGACATCGCCTCTTACGCGAGTTATTTAACCTATACCCACCCGTTTAGGTTACATGGGTTATAAAACGACCCATAGATGGATATATCACACAATGACAACTTTCAAATATTTCCAGCTACACAGTATCTTGTAAAGATGAAATGATAATTATACTTTCAGTAATACATTATGAAGTCACTCCCGGCACATGAAAGAGCTTCGGAGCTCGGCAATTCTTGTAAACAAACCAACAGTGGCTCAACTGGTCAGAAATTTCAATCAGGGAATGAAAAGCAATAGCTTCCACGATAACACCGTCGGTAACAAGTGTATTCGTTCATTCCAGGGCTAATTCTGTTGCATGGAACCTTCACAAAATGAGTGGTATACAGCTCCAGTGTTCTGTGCTCGTGGTCAGCGAGAAGGTAAAACAGTGCAATCAAATCATACCAGCTTGTCATAGCAAATGGCTATTACAATCAAGTTCAAATCCTTGAGATGTATTTTATAAACAGATTTTCACTTCAATTTCCTTTCAACGAGTTACCAGGCAGAACAATTCTAATCTTATAACAAATGATGGGATATAATATTTTAGAAACTGTCGTTCATATGTGTCAAATGCCAAATACAAAAATAAGAACATTAGGTGCTTCCAAAGCACTTCAGCCAGCATTCTGATTATTTAAACAACACAAGACTATTAAGGGCTGTTTAACATGATACCTTGTTATGTTGTGTAAAGTACTTGTGTTTGCTGCAAGTTTCCTTTGAACACCCTCAGGGTCTTCTGGAGGAGTGCAATCGAGGTAACGCTGAATACCTCTTCCAACAGGACAAGAATTACGACCCAACTTTTGATATTGGTATGTAATTATCGAAACAACAAGGTACAAATGTAGTTATTTACATAAAAACATTTAGAATTATGGGGAATGATTCATGTACGTGTTCTGTCTAGAAAGCGTGTAATATTGTATGACCAAATTGATTTCATTTTATTTCGTCAAAAAAGAGCGTAACATCAGAATCAGAAACGTCATATAGTTAGGTAAGTATGACATGTATGACCACTTTACTATTTCTACGATGGTATGAAACAGCACATTGTGTGGCTTATACATACATGTAAGAAATATGTACATTGCTTTGTCTATATACATTTCCTATAGAACTATGTATTTCCAACAACAGGAGATAAGACCATACAGTGCGGACGTAAGGTAGACGCCATGAAGCTTTGGCTGGCATGGAAGGCGATGGGCGATAAAGGCATGGGGGGACAGGGTAATCCGGACGTTTGACAGCGCAAGGTATGTATCGCAGTTTTCTCCCAAACAGCAAAGTACAGCGTTCATTTCCCATTCATTTGTGTGTGTGTGTTATCATGTCGGTATCCATACCATGTGGTGATGCTACATTCGCTCTGAATAACACGTGGTGGAGCTACGTTCGCTTTCCATACCATGTGAATTGCATAACTGGTGATGATGTCGGTTAGTTTGATGATATTATGATAGATGTCTTGATGTTATTATGTCAGGGGATGATGTCCATATTTCATGATGTCCACTCCTTGTGACTATGTCGTGGACGAAGTGATGATATGAGGTGTTTTCGGGAAAGGGAGCGTATCCTGCAACAACTGTGGCATGCATCGTTGCTTGGATAAAGGACAACAACAATATGTTTCCCAATAGGAGTAATTAAAACTATAAACTCATACAACTACACCGAAACCTAGTTAAACATTGTTCTATCTAAAGTAACTTCTTGCCTTCGTTTTACTATTGAAACAGGTATCTAGCAGAGCGACTTCGAGAAACAGAAGGATTTAGGCTCATCATACCCGAGGTTTGTATTTCACAATCTCAGTTTCGGCTTGATTATGAATCTTGTTTTGTCAGCAGCATTCCCATGTTTCCTGGTTTCAATAAAAGGATAGATGTATGACACCTGATTCACTGTGGACCCACCTTGAGCTGACACTGTGTACCTAATCGAAATGCTGGTCAAAACTGCACTATACCCACTCACTCAGAATCTAAACGATCTTGAAACAATTGTTCATAGACAGTAAACGACTAGTCTATGTTTAATACCATTACCATAGCCTCATGGCATGGGTTGCACGATGTTGATACACAAGGCTGCTGTTGTTGTCGCTTCAGTTCGAGTGCACAAACGTTGGGTTCTGGTACATCCCTCCAAGTCTGCGCGGCCAAGAGGAAACGCCGGAATGGTGGCAGAAGGTTGGGAAAGTAAGTGGAGTGATATGCTCATGAATAACCCCAATCGGACACATGATGTCGAAATAGTAGCTGGTCATATAAAGACACACTTTATACAGTTATAGTTGCCCAGACAGTACACGTTAACTAGAGCCGACACATAGCTGGGAGATCATAGACAAGTTAGGCTGTTTGAAGATTGTGTGATGACATTGAATCTGCAAATTCTGGATAAATAAACATGTTCACAAACAAAGCTGCTATTCCCTAAAGGTCCTGGATGATTACATATGAAAGGTTTGGGCTGCCAAAGTAGTCTACTACAGTCCACACACAGTCTCCGATAATCTATTATATTATTTTCTTTGTTACAAGGTGGCTCCCAAAATCAAACAACGGATGATGGAGACTGGCAGTATGATGATCGGATACACACCTCTTTCAGTCAAGGGATTTGTCAACTTCTTCCGCATCATCATCACCAACCCTCTACAGGACCATGCTGAGATGGACAGAGTCCTAGCGGAGATAGATAAACTAGGAAAAGACCTCTAAACTGGACAACAAACAAAAAAGAATGAACCCGACGACGTACAGAGATACAAGTATTTAAGACGTAGAACAAGCATCGTTTTGAGTTTATTAATGATGTGATTGGACACTGTCATCGGTTTGTATGATGGAGATGCGGAAATGTCCCTTTCCTGTGGCATCAGTCCGTCTGTTCATATTGTAAATGTATTTGTGCTGATTGTGCAATAAACTGATATAGCTTATTCGTCTTTTATGTGTTGCAATGTTTATAAATATTTATGATAGTGTGTATGTCATACTGATTTTAAGAGTACCAGAATTCTTACACGAGGTACCTAATATCAGTATGACCTACCTGCGAGTGTAATATATTCTTAATACTTACGTTTTATTAATCCATTTCCTTCCCGCCCCCAAACTCTTGTCGTAAAATGCTATAAGTGTGAAAAGTACAATTGTTGAACGATCTTCAGCTATGACGTCGTTTCTAATGTGACGTCATTCCAGCCGGGAGCCAGAATAAGATACGAATGACGTAAAGATTATACTGGTACACGTTAAGCGATAGTGCACTCATTTGACTTTCATGGACTTGGTAATTTCAAACAGATTATCGCACTAGTGTGATTTGGAAAGGCTTCATCGCATTTATTTATCCTGAATTGGGAATAAACTTTGTATGTGGTGAGCCTTGGTAAGCCATCGGCCCGCTCACGAGAGTAACTGGCCTTTAACACAGTGAACCTACTCTTACCCAAGTCTGGGGAGGTTTAAAGTGTGCCTGCCCTGTCAAAATGTTCGACGTGCAGAGTGAGATGTACACACAGCGACAAAATATAACAAGGTAACAATATCAGACATATTTCGTCGACACCCACCTGTTTTAAATTAGGAAAAAGATCCCGGTTCTACAGGAACAGTAGACTAATGCTTAGTAAATTGAGAAGGAGCCCAAGGGAGAGATGTGTGTGTGTGTGTGTGTGTGTGTGTGTGTGTGTTCAGAAACTGCGGAAATCTAGACTTGCTTTATTTAGGGCTGTAGCACTGCAGAGAGGGCTTGGAAGTAGGGAAAATAATGTGGTTCAGGGACTGTGAGACAGACTACAGGAACAGATATAATCTGCCTCACAGTCCCTGAACCACATTATTTCCCTACTGCCTAGACCTCACCAGGGGACTGCAGCCCTAAATCCAGAAACAGATCTAATCTGTCTCACAGTTTCTGAAACACATTATTTCCACACACACACACACACACACACACACACACACACAGCACACATGAAGCACACACACACACACACACACACACACACACACACACACACACGCACGCACACACACACACACACACACCTCAATTTAAATGGGTTTATTGGTTACTATCAAAATTATATATATTCATAGACAAAGCGTTAGTCCAGCACAGATATGGAAACTGATTCTGTTTGGCTTGGGTTCGGAGTAAACTTTTCGCAATATATATGTTTTCAAAGTTCCACAAACTGACGTTCAGTAGTTTTGTTCTTATGATGACAACAATGATCACATAGGTTCTCTATATTCCCGAGGGTAACCTTTGACCAGATCGCCGAATGACTAGGACAACGCCATGTTTGTTTGTAAACACTTAAGTAACACCTCGCTGAGTAACAGCAGAGACCATATAATATATTATATGGTCTCTGGTAACAGTGAGAAGGTTGAAGTTATTCTCCTTACGGTAATGTCACATTACATTACATAAGAAGTTTCAACAAAAAGCAGAGTCAGTTGCATGAATCAGATAGTATATATATGTGTATATATAGTGTTTTGATACGACCCCCAACAAATTAAACGTCAACGACAGAGAAAGTTTCTGATTAGTCTAGGTTACCCGCCGTGAAAGCATATTTTCATTTTCAATTACGTTTAGCCCATACCAGCCCAGGTATTTTTAACAAACACGTTTTTTTATGTAACATAGTGCGTGTGGGAATCTTTGACCATCTCTATGTATGTTTATTTACGTGTATGTGTGAACTGACGTGTGTTTAGTTCTCATTCATACCTGAAACCATTCAAAACATGTTGTAAGTTTTCCCTCAATTCTCACAGCACACAGACAGCGTTGGTCAAAATCTTGTTCTTTTCCGATGTAATTGAATGGCAGCTGCTGTGCACATTTGGTGTTTCGATGTTTAGTTCTTAAAGTGGCATTACAAAGTTGTTATCTATGTTCATTATAACCTGCGTGTACGTTTCTCTTAACAATCATATCGTGTCTCTGCCGATGCTACAGTTTATTTGCAAAATGATTTCGCTCAAAATCATACAACTCCTCTCAAACTAGTGATGATGAATAACACGCTTTTGACAATAGAAATATATAGCATGTGCTATTGATGATCAAATCACTTCACATCCACACGTGAGGTGTGTTCGTTGTGTGTTTATATATGTGAACAATCTTCAATATTAAAATATACATGTTAAGAAGAAAACTCTGTTGTGACAGAGTATGCATAGCTTTCCACTTGATCAGATGCGTCAGTTATGGTATTTAGTTGATGTTTGTTAGCGTTATGTACATATTCACGTCAGGACAACTTCCACGGGTTGTACATGCCTTTTCCGATTGTGGGTGTTCAGACTGAGGAAGCCTTTTCGGATTGTTTCAGTTTGTACTGTGCATCATTGGACCTTCTAAAGGCAATACTTCAATTAAAACACAGTATATACTAACGAGTGAGTGAGTTTGGTTTTACGCCGCCTATAGCAATATTCCAGCAATATCACGGTGGGGGACGCCAGAAATGGGCTTCACTCATTGTACCCATGTGGGGATTCGAACCCGGGTCTTCGGCGTGACGAGCCAACGCTTTAACCACTAGACTACCCCACCGCCCCTATATACTAACGATCATTGTCTCGAAGAGCAATTATTTGAAAGGTAAACATATGTATGTCATGTTACTAAATGTGTTGCAGGAATACACCCTGTATCATGAATATAGTTACAAGGTGATCTCGACGTGATTTTATCCTTTCGTTTCCGTTCATTCCATTTTAGCTATCTGCTTTATCAAATAGTCTGCCACAACCGTTGTTCTACATGCAATAGGATAATATATGCCGATTTGGGGGGGAGACTTACATTTAGTCTCTGAAGTGAACATAGTGTACACAAAATAAGTTTTTTAAATATTTACTCGATAACATATAATAAAAAGGAGCCATTTTCTGAAACTGCAATAATCTAAACTTACACACCACAGACGCTTGTGGGCTCTCTTAATTATATTTGTTTCAGGATCTATATGACCGGATATTTGTGGGGCAAAATTGTTGTCTGTGGTTCGGTGTTAGGCTATAGAACAAAGGTGTGATGAAGGTAAAAACTAATATGTCATTAAGGTTAAAACTGGTGTGAATACTGTGTAAATCTGGGCCCACTTTTTTATGTCTATAACTGCTTTAACGTAAAACGGTTTTGATTTTTATTAATAGATACGTCAACAAATATATATATATATATTCACAGAGGGCCTATTTAATGATCATTAACTCACAGAAATCTGAACAAACGTCACATCTTGCAACGTATTACTGCGCCTCTTCTCTTATCAACCAATAAAAAAAAAGTTCTTTGCGGCGTTCTTTGTTTTACGGAAACATAACTGTGGAATGTAGAACGTCAGTGCAAAGGAATACCCAATTTTGACTATCCTCAGAAACAAATTCCGTTTGGTGTGAAGGGAAAAATAGTTATATAAATGTATCACTGAATATAAGTTCTGACTCCAGGTGTTCATGAAAAAAGGTGAGCATGTCTTGCCCTTGCGTTAAATTGAAGTATTTTTTGCTTGACGTCGCAAAGCAGTGCTCCTAATAGACCATGAAATCAATTGCAATCTACCTGTCGTCATGAACCATGTATCAAGTGGAGTTCCGAGTTTTCATTGACACTATTCATTGTGTTAAAATGTGGGGACATTTTGAAATTGTACACTAGGATTGTAAACTAGGTATTTTACACACCAGCCACATAATAACCTGGTCTGAGCCAAAGAAATCAGTGACCACGGGACCACTCCATTCGCAAGACTGGCAACCGGATTGACTCGCGTCCAGTTTGGGGCACCTTTTGTAACCCTGGTAACCTAGGGGCTTACGTTGAGTTGACTGAACCAGTTCAACACACCTTTCTTACACAGGCAGTCTGCATAAGGTAACTAGAAAACATATATCCATATTCAATTAAAAAACTGACAAATGGAGTGGTTTTCTGAGAGATGTTAGCGCCACGACTGTCCGAAGTTTATATTGAGACAATTGCACGATAGTCTTGTGAAAGCGGTCTTTGACTGTGTTAACAGTGCAAGATATTGACCAAGTCAAACATGCATCCACATATGTTACACTTAATAAATAAACAGTCATTGTCTTTTTCTTTTTTTTTTATTTAAAAATAAATCACAAAAATGTTCTTAATTTTATTTTTTTATTTCCCACTTCAGCTGAATGCCGACATTTTTGGACGGATTTATTAGACAGAGGTAGTAAACAGGCCGCGTTGAAACAACATGCATCCAGCATAGGTTGTGTCCCCTGATCCCTTGAACACTAGATGTAGGTAATGGCAGTAATGTAGCGCTGATCACATATGCTTTGTATTAGTAAATCACAGTTTCTTAACATCCGCCTACTATTCTCCTCCGCCGCGGCATCGATGCTCCTTTCTCAATGTCGAAAACAAATAATAATAAATTGGTCCATGAGGTTAACAGAATGATATCTGGAAGGTACTTGAGTTTTATTAGATGAATGTTGAAGAATTTTCTAAAATTGTCTATATCTGTCATGAAATATGAGAAGACGTGTGCGGATGAATACGGAACTAGCCATCGGCTCAGCTGAAGCAAGCGGGCCCTATGTCAATACCAAATTCTTGATCTTCTCCCCCAACATCATATAGTCCTACATCCATAATTGGCATTCTTTCTATGCGGTGTCCGCGGCCGCGTACTTCTATTAGTGTTTGTCCCACGTTTCCACTGTATTCCTGAAATAGATATTTATATATTAGAAAAACTGGTACAAACTTATCTCATTGTTAGTGATTTTGGAACAAAAGTTGGACTGTTTGGTGATGGAATTAGTGCACAATTCTAACACTGGAATAACATTCTCTTGGTTCATAAAACAACATTTTCTACCACAAAGGTAAACACTGATATCAAGAACAGTTCCAAAGTTTATAATGTATTTGAAAACCAAATTCAATCTATTTTTCAGGTATGTGCAAACGTACCTTGCAAGTATCAGTCTTTACTCTAAATCTGTATGGTTTCTTGGCAATTGGTCCCATGATTTCCTCGTCGAAACTGCCAAGCCTCACAGCCTTCTTGTGGTTGCCTGCGGCTTGGTCGTAGATGACGACGGTGTTCATGCAGCTGATTGCGAGGTCTTGGCGAGCACGGGTGCTCATTTGGTGTAGGTACTTAATTTGAGACTTGTGCATTCCATAGTCGAACTGCAATTGAAAATGAATCACATGTTGCATCACAATGACCTAAACAATCAACAAACTGTGAACATAAAAATATATTTCTTTGTCTACCCGAGGTAGAGCACGAGTAGACCAAATGTCAAAATCTAAAATCATATTGCACAATCTTGCATTATCATGAACATAATACAAAAGGGCAACACATCATCATCGGCCTATCCTCTAAATTATTTTCAAGTTAAAAATGTTGCTTATGTCAAAAACTACTACAGGCATGCTCCATACCCGACCATAATCAAGTTGTAGCAGATGTTATTTAGATGGTATGTATTGGGGTGAAGACAATGCAAGATTACAAATACTGTTAAAAAACAGAATCACTAATCATTCTTTGAGGTAGTATGCAAACTTAGAGTATGTGTTATGCGAGTACATACAAAGCCGTTGGCATCGAAGGTTTCAGCGAACCACACGTGGGCCTCGGGGTTCTCCTTCCTTGTGAACCAGTGCTGTCTCTCATACTGCAACATGATAGAACAGGAGTAAACAAACCACGCCACATATACAATTGTCAAACACAACTGAACAGTTGTGAAGGAGTACAAATACCTACTGCGAGAATTTACATCTACGACCTATTAAAACATACAGAGGAAAACAGGAAGCGTTGCCCAGCAACTACATTCATTCTTACCCCAGTTTGGATTGGATGTAAGCAGGTCTCAGTCCTCTTTCCGTTGAAGATACATTCGGCCTCAAAAGCATCACTGATACCTCCACCATTAGGATCAATGAAGTACCAACCTGTATAAAGAACACAATACTTCCGGAATCTGCTTTGATAACTAAAACATATTCCTAACATAGGTATGGGAGCTTTATTTCTTATAAACCGTCGAAAATACTATACTTTTAGAACCTACTGTTGATACCTTAGACTTACACTACAGACGCTTACACGCTCAGACACATTTCTGGAATCACTGACCCAGTTCAAAGGTGATGTCAAAGGTCACACCGTTTTGTCGGTTCCGTTAGAAACGCATTCTAAAGACTTTCCAATTTCTATATAGTTACCCAATTAAAGGAATATCGGTTTCACATGTTCGAAACATAATACTTCGAATCTACATGAACTAAAAGAGCAGAATGTCAATGTTCATGAACCCGTACCGTTAGTGATTTCAGGGTTGTTCTTGAGCAGGTCATGGCAGGTACGTCCTGGGGCGTCCTTGGTTCCAGTGGGATCCCTCAGTTTCTTGATCTCCTCTTCAACATCCTTCAGAGCCTTGATGGCGTTACGTGCCTACACGAAAATAGTGAACACACAATGAGACACTCAATCAACGAGCGTGCATATGGTGTGCACAAACAAGGTATTCAACAGAACAGTTACAGAAATAAGTATTTAACAGTTGTACTCAATTAACTTTAACTAAATTGAATACTGACGTTTTTCGATTCTTGAAGTTCTTTTTATCAGTGAAGCTTCATTCTTTTGTTTCAATTTCATCCTGTTAATTGTTCCTTACAACATGATACAATATAAAAAATAGAACCTACCTCCTCTGGTTCACCCTCCTAAAAAATGAAAATAAATAACCATTCAATAATACAGATACATGTTTTTTTCTGAGGAATATGTATTTGTCAAAACGTCACCTTTAAATGGCTGTTCTGATAATTGCTAAACTATCAAATGAAGTGATGAAAAATCTTTATCAAACATAATGCGTGGATTCAAATGTTATGGCTTCAAAACATGCCAACGGATCTGTATTGTTGTAAAAAGTCAACTTACTGCAGATGGCACATCACCCTGTAAACAGAAACAATGATAGGACGATAAATACTTGGATTTAACGATTCGTCACTGTTATTCCTACAGTCAGTTCTCAGTTGTATACCCAGAGATCATTTTCAGGTTATCTGACATGTAGAACTAAAAGACATGAGTATCTATCAGTTTGGAGATATGTAATTATAAATAATAACGGTAACGCTTATGTTAAGATAGACAGAAGAAATGTTAGATTCCTTTAGTTTGGGAAAAGATATAATGTTACAATAATGTCCCATGTGTCATCGTGTAAAGATAAATACAGGGTTAAATTAGAGTTATCAGAACACAGATCGGGAAGTGAAGGTGGTTTCAAACACCCACCATGTAGCCAGGGCCCTTGGATCCGGTGGCCCAGCCGGTAATAGCACGGCCGTACACGCTCTCTCCTGGTGGTCCCTACAACAGATAAGCAATAGCCTGTAACAATACATTTTCCTTCTCACATTATTAAACGATAACTATGTCTTCATGACACAATCATCAACCTCTTACCAAGTTACATACTTAGTCATGAATCTTTAATTAGAGTTTTTCCGAACACTGTCGGAGATAGAGCATGCATGTATGCACAAGGCATATATACATAGTGTATAGAACGACGTTCCATTTCTTATAGATATTGTAACAATACAGAAAAGGTTACACTATATGTATTTATATGCATGGTTTCACTTACGGGGGGTCCTGGATTTCCGGGAAGACCGGCGGAACCCTGTGAAAGGAAAAGAAGCACAGAATAAATACACAGGTATATAATATGTAACACAGGATTATAAGCTATTTACAGAGCATTAACAGGGATAAATGTAACCTTAACACAACTAATTTACATAGCACTGGGCTTGTGAACCTTAACGTTAACACACACGTGCATATAACACAGGAACAGGGGCCTGTGACTGAGACAATCTAAGCATTAACATCATAAGTACAACATTTTACACCTCTTGTACACTTTGATTTGTGAAGAGTGGAAATCAAAATGGAACTTATCATTTACTTGAAGATAGTCCAATCTGCCGGTGATCAAAACATAATAAAACTAAGGTAGTTTCACAAATATACATACCCTTCTTCCATCTTCTCCACTGGGTCCACGGGGGCCCTGTCGTAGGCAAAATACAAAAAGATGAGACGACAAAATACATAAACGTTTACAAATTATACGAAAAATGCACGCGCTAGCAAAAGGATAAGTTTGCACGTTACCGTATTCAAGTGGGCAGAAAGGATACATAGACACCATTCTAGGTGAACTTATATAATGTGGTACGAAAACAAACAAAATCGTTGGCCGAAGCAGTTATTATGAATGTCGTTATCGTTTTTTTAATGTGTCCTCAATTGCCAATGCAAGCACATAATGGTTTCTTGAACTCTTTGGTAACAGGGTGTATGATTTAAGTAATCTCGTGAGAACATCCAATAAGTGGTTATGTAACATAAAGCCATGTGGATATGTACAACTCAAGAAAGACGAATAAAATACGAAATATTTCATCAAGTACTCACAGGGGCACCACGGGGGCCGTCGGGTCCATCTTCTCCGGCTATGCCAGGTTGTCCACGGACTCCGTCGTTACCCTAGCAGGAAAGATAACATGGAACTGAACACATATACATGAGATACGTGAGTAGCCATGTTGGAATTGATCTTCAGAGATCCATGCTTGTGGTAAAAATCGGTTAACTGTCACTAAAATCTGTTCATTTATAGACGCCGTCATTAAGCTGGAATATTTTTTTGCTGTTTTGCTTTCGGGAACAAAAAAAACCCAAACTAAGAACAACAAAACAAACAAACAAACACACACACACACACACACACCAAAAGAAAACCACACACAAAGAACTGTGAATTAAAGAAACAATACGTACTCTCTCTCCAGCCGGTCCACGAGGTCCTGGTGGACCATTCTCTCCAATTGGACCCTAAAAAACAGAAAATATAATTTTTAATATGCATTTGAGTTGCTTGAAAGTTACTTTACTTTTGGATGCTTTTGCAATTAGAGATAGTATACATCGTTACATAGCAATGTTTAGGGCAGTGTTATTGTAAGCAGGATATTGCAAGTTTATGAAGAAAGATGACATAGTCCTACGTACCTCGGGTCCAGGTAGACCAGGAAGTCCCATGTAGCCTGGATCACCCTTGTCTCCCTACAGCATTACAAGAAAAAACACAATGAATTGTTTACTCTCACTAATAATCTTTATAAAATAAAATTTCAGGCTTGCTGCTATTAATAAGTTTATCGAATATATAAGTTCGTAAATCGAGATTGGTTAAACATTTCCAATCCGAAAGAAGTATTTACATATATCAGTACATTTACTCACTTGACATAAAAAATGACTAATATATGTTTTTCAACGAAAGTACATATTGTCTTTGCCAATCTTGTCCGTCCCTGACATATATTCGTGCTGTATCACTTACAGTGTGTCCGGCATCTCCACCCTCGCCATCAATGCCTTGCTCTCCTTGAACTCCCTGCAACAGAAAAACTTATACTGATGCCATGCTAGTCATACTTCATGTGTTTTCCTTTCACATCTTGATTTTGCAAGACATATATCACCGACGACATCATGGTAACTTAATACAGTCACACCAGTGTTATTGTAAAATGGGTGACCGTTACCAAGCAACATTAACATATACACTTGATTTGAAAATGCGGGCACGTATTGAACTGGAAAATTCATTTTCTTTTATACTGTGTGGATGAAATTGGAGTTTCACTGTACATGATTCATGTTCAATGGAAATATGTGTCAGATGATTTAAAATATTTAATTTTAAGTACAAACTATGCATTACTTACGGGAGAACCTCTCAATCCCTGGGGTCCTCTGGGTCCAACAGGTCCAACTGATCCCTGCATATCGAGAAATGTATGTTAGCATGGTAAGAAATGTATTTACCATTAAGATACAAGATATGTCGAGGCGTGATAATACCTCAAGAGAAGAACAAGTGAGTAAAGGTCTGTGTGAGAAACATACAACTTTAACGACCGTGAAAGATAATGCAACCAATTACATATCTTGTGATGCTTAAAAAGGACACCAATGTGCAACTACGTCTGATACTTGTGGAATCTACCAGTAATGTTGACTGTATTACATTTTTTATCAATATTTCCACTGACTATTATTATGAGAACTGTCTTACCCTTTCTCCACGTGAGCCTGCCTCGCCTACTGGTCCGCTTGGTCCAGCAGGTCCCTGTAAATGAATATATTGGTTGTTACAAAATTGCCAGTGAATAGCAAATGTCATGGGAAAATGAAATACTTTCATTCTGCGCGTACTCGGTAAATATAACACGTCACTTGATGCATGCATCACAAAGTTGTGATCGGATTTCACAAACGCATGACACAACAGAAATATGACCGTTTCACATGACAGTGTTACTTCGGATATCTTTTACAAACCTCTGGGCATACAGTGAACCAGAAGTGAATGAGAAAACAAATATAACTCACCTGAAGTCCTGGTAGACCTATGGGTCCAACTCGCCCGGCATCTCCAACAAGTCCAGCCTCGCCTTGACGTCCTGGAAGACCAGCGGCGCCGTCAGCTCCGGGAGCTCCCTGATCAAGGAGAAGACCAAATCAATCACATGCATAGATTCTTCTAATGACGTTGTATTAAAATCATATAGCAAGGCTTTACATATAACGTTTAGAGTAACTGCTAAAACATACAGATGGTCCTGTGGGTCCGTTAATGCCGGGTCCTCCAACGGGTCCGGGGGGTCCAGCTTTTCCGGGAAGTCCATCGCTACCACGACGTCCATTAGTTCCACGAGCTCCCTGTGGATGAATCATACAGTGTAATCATTTCATGTTGTATGGCAATACTGTGTAATGTGAATGCTGTCCATGCCATATATAATAGAGATTCGTAATAGGCATCCCCTTTACTGTATCGACGTGGTTTCAATTGTGTTGGAATAATGATAGTACTTACATTAGGTCCTTGGGGTCCTCCGGGTCCAGTTTCACCAGGTGGTCCAGGCATACCTGGCTCACCGCGCTCTCCTGCGGCACCTGAAGGACCAGGGGGTCCAGATGATCCCTGTTATCATATGTAGACACATATCATTAGGTATATTGATTTTTCCTTGCAAAATGGTAATGCGCTCTCTTCTGAAAAGTGGCCCGCGTGTGGTTTACGGTTTGGATAGTGGCATTTTAAAGGCAACGTGTACAAACATGGAAAATATAGGTTTAATCAAAGGTCTACAAAATTTGAAATATAAAACATGATTGTTTGTGGTTTACTTACAGGTGAACCGTCTTCTCCACGGTTACCCTTCAGTCCTGGATTTCCGGGTTGTCCGGAAGCACCATTTCTGCCAGCCTGTCCCATGTTGCCAGTGGATCCACGTGATCCCTGTAAAACAAATAAATACATCTCAGTGCTTCTAACTGTATCGAGGGCGGATTCATTCTTAAGTTGCTTGATTAGAGAACCAGTCCTGACAAACGTTTGGTATTTTTGTTCCCAAATGAATGGGTCATTATGGCCTCTGTACTTTCATACTAATACTACAAGTAGATAATACATTAAAGAAAACGCTCAAGAACACACATGATTGCAACCTCATACTGACCTTGATACCAGGAGTGCCAGAGGGTCCAGCGGGCCCAGGGAGACCTTGTTGACCAGAGAGACCCTGGGATCCTGGGGCTCCGGGGGCACCTGGTTCACCGGGGATTCCAGCCACACCCTGCTCTCCTCGGGGACCCTTGCGACCTTGAATACCAGGAACTCCCTAGTGGAATGGATATGGAAAATGAAAATAGTTTGCAAAGACAAAACCTCAATGTGACAATATACAGTTTTACAATATACAGGGCAAACTCTAATTTAGACCTCATATACTAAAAGGCCTATGTTATACGGTCATTACGCAGACACATGGCGGGAAAGTAGTACATCTTGGTACTCACAGCTGGTCCCTGACTTCCGGGCTCACCAGAAGCTCCACCATCTCCTTGCTCTCCCTGAAATGCATTAAATAACGTTTTAGTTAACATGAACCGTTCTACTGAAACATTTATAATATTGTGGCTGCAGCAATATTTGTGTTGTAATTGTTGCTTCACACAAGCCTTATGCTCTATTAATTAAGTATCTATTAAGTAAATGTCTTATTTCAAAGCAGAGGTTATGAAAACAATGGTACCTTAGCTCCGGGCAGACCTGCCTCTCCCTTCATACCTGAACCTCCGGAAGGACCCTGGAGACAACGACAAAAAACGTTTGATTAGGATCATGTACATTGGAATGATTCCACAAAATTAATTCCTTATATTATAATTACTCCGTTAAAATATATAATCGAGAATCATTATGACTTACGGGAAGACCGGGGTATCCGGGCTCTCCGTCAGGACCAGCATTTCCGCGCTCTCCAGAGGCACCAGGGGGTCCAGATTGTCCACGGTAGCCAGGGTCACCAGGTTGTCCCTTCTCAGCAGGGGGACCGGCAAGACCAGGTGGGCCAGGCTCTCCTGGGGGACCAGCAAGACCAGGTCGGCCAGTGTTTCCATCAGGGCCTGGAGGGCCTGCCTCACCCTAAAGACAAAACAGATCCAAAGATATCAGGATTAGATGGACGTTAATATTCATTGACCCAAGCTCTCATTATGATAATTTATCGTGGATTACTTTAGCCTATTAATGGGTTTTCAGAAAGGGAGGGAAATACGGGAAAGCTGCTTACATCGTCTCCCTTAGCTCCTGCCTCTCCACCGGGACCTCGCTCTCCTGGCATACCCTGAAAACATTGATACACGTGTTTTAATACATGATTCATCAGGTTTCCTATTGTGATACATGCCATTTGAAAGTAAACATTGTTCATCATATCAACGACATGAAATTCTTCTCAACACAACTTGAAAACATCAACTTCTGATTGACTTGAAATGTCCTCAAAATTCGCTGTACTCACCATGGGTCCCTGGGGACCAACGTCACCCTGGACACCGATTTCTCCGGGAATACCCTGAAATAGAAGTATTTGAATGATTATTCGGACACTAACAGATAAATATAAAGCACGTGCTTATCGTATCTCATCCTTCCACAGAGAACAATTAACTAAACCCCTAACTTCATCGACAAATATTCCCACAAATAAAGCATTGTATTACCTAGAAAACATTATTTTTGTGGCACAGATGTATGCATAGATGTAATTTATTATACACTGCCTCTTGAGGAAATTATAGCTGCCACCTACTCTCTCGCCGTCATTTCCAGCGGGTCCAACTTGCCCGGGTGGTCCAGGCTCGCCAACAGGTCCCATACCTCCGCGTTCGCCTGGGAAACCACGCTCTCCCTGTGGCACACAAGAAAGAGCTATGTATGATGTGATAAAAAAACATATTAACAATCTCAATTAAACCACTCTGAAATAAACACACAATGAATTTACCATGACACGACTCCAGGTAAATTTAAAAAATGATGAACTTTCTGTACAATTTACTTTTATATATTTCCTCTTGAAAATCTGCGGTTAGAATCATCTAGTGCTATAATTACCCTGTTTCCAGTGCGTCCTGTTTGACCGGGTCCTCCGGGTGTGCCGGGCTCACCCTCAGTTCCAGCCTCTCCAGGGGGGCCGGGAAGACCTGGAGCTCCCTTGACATATGAAATGTTTCCATGTAAATATCATACTTTCAAAATTATATAATGAAGCAATCACAGAGACAAATGTTCGTTTGGAAATCGCCTGAAGGATACTACAAACGCAACACGCTATGTACTCACCTGGAATCCAGGTCCTCCAGGGGGTCCCTCAGCGCCTCTAGGGCCGGGCTCTCCCTGAAAGGGCAAAGTAGAATACTCTTCATAAATGCAATTTTTACAAAACACTATGAAATGTTAAGAATAAGACTCGTGAAGGTCCGGGTTAGAATGAGCCTTCAGTAACCGGTGATCGGGTGGTCAGGCTCGCTGACTTGATTGACACATGTCATCGGTTCCAAATAGTGGAGATCGATGCTCATGCTGTTGATCACTGGATTGTCCGGTCTAGACTCGATTATTTACAGACCGCCGCCTTATAGCTGGAATATTGCTGAGTGCGTCGTACAACTAAACTCACTCACTCACTGTTAAGAATAATATGAAAAGGTAAGCTATCAACGTAAATAAATTATTGTCTTGTGCATTTACAAGTTGCAAATTAACGTAGGTGAGCAGATTTACTGATGTGAGAGAGAAAGGGCAAATGATAATTCCTCATAATGTCAGCATTTATTTATCGGTGCACAATATCTGCTGAACTTTGAAGCTAAAACGTTGTTGTGACTTCTTCATCAACTGTTTAGTCAGAGAATCGATCTTCACTCATCGTACCTCGGGTCCAGGTGCTCCCTGGGGGCCCATTTCACCAGTTGGTCCGTTGTCGCCTGAGGGTCCACGTGGACCTTGTAGTCCGGGGTTTCCAGACTTGCCAGGGTTTCCCTGAAGTGTACAGAAAGTAATCAGCAACACAATAACGTTAGGAAATTGTAGGAAATATCAAGAAAGAAATTACCGGTGATATGGACCAATAACAACTTGTCTACTACCAACTGCTATTATTCCCTCGGTTATAGCATCTGGTGACTGCAGACTAACGCTTATACAACATTATATTTGACTGAACATATCTGGTACAAATATTTTTAGGTTGCATGGAAAATCCTCAGACATGAGATATACAAAACTAAAACCATTAACGTGCTCTTAGGCTAAACATTTCCCTCTTGACTGGAACGCTTGGAAGTAGAAATTCGAGAGTCCATTCGATATCATTGGCAGCGTCAGACTGCCATCTATGATGTGGCTGCTGCATATGTGACACGTACTCTCTCTCCAGTTGGGCCTTGAGCACCCTGCTGTCCTGGGGAACCTGAGGGTCCGGGGGCACCAATCTCGCCGGGGCGTCCATCGTTACCAGATGGACCCTGAAACAGGACAATAGATATAATTATTCAGGGCAATAATTAATATATTTTGATAAATGTTACTGTCGTTTTCAAAGTAATGAGCTCCACCTGTAATATACGTGTTGGAAGAAATAAACATATGCATATCAATATAATTCTTTAGTGAGGTCATGTAAGGTATTTAATGTAAGTGTATTATGTTTTATCTCTTGTTACTTACAGAAGGTCCAGGTGGTCCAGATTTTCCATCAGGTCCAGATGGTCCAACTGCACCCTGAAAAAGGAAAGCAAATACATACATACATGAATTCACCAGTATGGGATAATATTATTTTTTGTAAGTTTTCATTACCAAATAGAGATATAGAAGCTAAATTCACACAGGAAAACATAACTTTAGAGATTCTTTAAATTACATCATATCACGGGTAAGCACTGTCATCATCAATGAAGGTACAGGAGAAACTTTATACAAATTTTCGTACCGCCTCACCAGGGGGTCCGGGGGGACCTGGACGACCAGCCTCTCCCTAGAAGTAAATGAAACATACTATGCAGAAGACATTCATCAAACAGTACAACCATGAGCTAATATTTAAACAGATATTATGAAAACACTGCATTGCCATGATAATTACTTTCTATCAGCACAGGTGTAGATTTTGTTACTAGAGGGAGGGGGCTTCAGTGTGATTTGAAAATGTATATATCATATAGAAGCTGTGACTTCTCTCATCATGGATTTAGGTTTTGTAACCTAGTGAGGAAAGGAAAAAAAAGCGCAATAAGAACAAGGATAAACGTTTTTACTACATTTATATAATGACTTACAGTAAGCTTCATGTGCA
This sequence comes from Haliotis rubra, assembly GCF_003918875.1. Taxonomy (NCBI): domain Eukaryota; kingdom Metazoa; phylum Mollusca; class Gastropoda; order Lepetellida; family Haliotidae; genus Haliotis; species Haliotis rubra. Next base: position 1,215,385 of record NW_025765836.1, on the reverse strand, counting down.
AGAACCAAATCGTATTAACAGAAGGGGATACAAAGAGATGCAATGCATTGAACAATGTGATAGCGCATTCGTTTTCGCAGATGTGATACAGCAGATAACGACACGTGTGACCCTTACCATAGAGCCTGTCTGTCCCCTCTCTCCGCGGACTCCGGTTTCTCCATCTTCTCCCTTAGGTCCGGGGTTTCCTGGACTTCCTGGATTTCCACGCTCACCGGGAAGGCCCTGCGTTCATATGATAGTATATAATTGCATCTATAGGGACAGACATCCATTTACCATATTCATTATTGAATATTTCCAAATGATACTATCTCCCAACTATTTAGGAAATTACTCAAACATTCGTCGTGTTTTATTTTTAAACGTGAAAAGATATGTCTTATCAGAACATCTTGTGTGAACGTGCTTTGTATGTGAGGGATATACATTAACCTATCCTCCGACTTACCCTCTCTCCACCGGGACCCTGGGGTCCGGCGGCTCCAGCACCACCACGGCTGCCCTGCAAAACATCAAATGATGAAACTAAACGGAAGCATTATTCGAAGATATTGTCATGGTCTTTTCTGTACTTTCAGTCAGAATACGGCGGACAACTTTTATACTTTGTAAGTTATCATGTGGTCAGTACAAAAACGTTTTCTGTTTTCTGCAAATTTGTCTCTTAAACTGACAAAACAACGTGACATGTACATACACGTCTTCCCTGGGTTCCTGGGGGTCCTGGTTGTCCTCTGTCTCCAGGGGTACCTGGGGAACCCTTCAGACCTTGTTCTCCTTTGTATCCAGCTTGACCTTGGGCTCCCTGTGCAAATGGTTAAGATATCTTTTATCATCCAAAACTGAGATATTGCTTGTGTGAGAGATATCGTTTTGACAGTAGGTTTGTACAATGCCGAGCCGAGACAATGCTATGACGTCATGAACTTGATGACGTCACAATGCTATGACATCACTGCACTGCAGTTCTAATGGCAGTACCATGCTCAGAGATGTACATATTCCATTGAAAACTAATGAAGAGTGGTTTTTGATGATAAATAGAATAGAATTTCACCCTCGTGTCTTCTGATATCAAATATATCCCAATTAAATCGCAAGCCTCCGATATTTGTAACCTCGGATATTTGTGGTGATATATTTGATATCAAAAGACACTCGGGTGAGATTCTCTATATAATCACCCTTACAAGTTCGCATGTTTGATATTGTTTATTGGAGTCTAAGTTATACGGTATCTGATAGCCTGAATTTTAATATTATTAAATAAAATGCTTTATTGCATTCTACTTATAGTAAGAATCATCTATGCAAGTTTTGGCCAACGTGTAATTCTGAGGATTACTAAAAACTTACGGCGCCTCCCTTAAGACCAGGCAATCCAGGGCTTCCCAAAAGTCCAGGGGTCCACGGGGTCCAGGGAATCCTGGAGATCCTGCTGGGCCTGGGTCACCCTGAAGTGAAAATATAAACATGTAAGCTCAGTATTATGAATGTTAGGTCATATTATATAACACTCCCTCCCAATACAATTACAACATATAACAGAATGAATGCAATACAAAATGAATCAACTCAGACTTTGGTTTCTGCCTGAGATCACTGGCATGATGGTATATATCTTTTTGTTAAAATGTTGTTTCCTTGTCACATGCCTTATAATATATAGCTTCCTAAACAAGATGATATATTGCTTCTTAAACACGACCCCAAGGATACTTACAACGGTACCCTTCTCGCCATCACTTCCAGGCTGACCTGGTGGTCCGTTCAATCCGTCCTCTCCGTTAGCTCCAGCCATGCCATTTTCACCACGAGATCCCTGGGGTCCAACTCCTCCCTTAGGCCCCTTAGCACCAGCGTCTCCCTGAAAATTGCAAGTTTTATGTTACAGTCAACAAATAGCGTGATATGAATATAAAAGAATAATGGTATTCGTATTGACATTGCAAATAGTTGTTCTATCGTAGTGGACATTGCGGGCCTTGATTGCGATTCTTTCTGCTATCTATATGGTGCCTTTAGCTTATCACTATGCCTATTAAAAATGTCAACCAAGGTTACGTTTTCTGTCATTAAAACACAACTAATGACCATTCATTAGGCATCAATAAATTGAAACTTCTGCTCATATTGGGCGTTTACACACATGCCTGCACATACTTGTTTATTTTTACTGAGCAACAGATTAATAAAAGTGTAAAGTGGTTATAGAAACAAATTCCTCCTTACCTTAGCTCCAACCATTCCTGGTGATCCAGGGGGGCCGGACGCACCCATTGCTCCAGGAGCTCCAGGTTGTCCAGGAAGACCATCAACACCACGAAGACCTGATTGTCCAGAAGAACCATCAGGACCCCTCTCGCCAGACTGACCACGGGGTCCAACTGGGCCAGGTGCTCCAGATGGACCTGGGGCACCGACGGCACCCTAAAGAAAAAAAAAAAAAGTTCGTAGTCGACCTCATGTTTTATTTTCAGACACAGGCTTCTTTCGTTTGTACTATACACCAGTATGTTTTTTCTCTCGTGAAAATATACAACCATCCAAATGATACATTCAATTGTCTATAGCTTGATATATATTATATAGTATTGTATGTGGTTTGGGCATGGCATGCAAGTCTCACATTATTTTAGCAAAGGAAGAGATGATTTGTATGAATCAATTAATGCAAAGAACTACTTACACTCTCTCCTGAAATACCCTGTTCTCCGCGTTTTCCGGGGAAGCCGTTGAAACCCTGAAAAGAACAAAGAAACACAATTTTGCTAAAGAAGGGGATAACATTTCCAGAAAATGCCCCAGACAAACGTAATGTTTGGTAGACAATTCCCGCCAACTATTCATTCATATAATTATTCACCATGACATCTTATGAGTGCCCTATAATAGATGATCTTATATTAAATTAAATTAATGCACTGATATTGTTAGATCTTTAATGTTTGTGAACTGTGTTGACAAGACTTACTCTGTGTCCCTTAGAGCCAGGAAGTCCAGGCATACCAGATGGTCCAGGGGCTCCCTGAAGAAGTAATCACAGGACCTGTGTATATGACCTAGTTGGCATATAACTTCATAGCTCCGATATGATCCCATTATCGGAAATAATAAATATAAGTAAACTAATAATTTTTTTCGACTTTTGATAGAATGATACTTCGAATATATTATACACAAATATATCAAATACAATAGCCTCAAACGCAATTCAGCATATAAATATTTAAAAAAATGCACAAGGCAAATGACAAGAATGTATTTTACCCTAGCGCCGGGGAGACCAGGAGCGCCTGCTTCACCATTACGTCCACCGTCGCCCTGAAATCACAACAAAAACTGAAAGTTGTCCTCTAAGCGTATTGGGTGACAAAAAGAATATAAGCGTCGAATCTCTATCACATCGGATAAGCAGAATGAATGTAATGTAATGATGTATTTGGTTGTACTCTCACCTCAGGTCCGCGAGATCCAGATGGGCCTGGAGGTCCACGGCTTCCGGGTGCTCCCTACAAGTTCAGAACAATTTCAAATATAAGACTTATTCAGGAAAGATATATCGATAGATTTTACACAATTAACCCCAGACTGTTCCCTTTTACTCCAGACAATTCACCCCAAAACCGTTCTTCATATAAACTATTCATGATTATTTAAAACATAGGTGTTAAATCTGAGAATGGTCAAATCATTCGGAACATACACAACAACAATGACGAAGATTCTATTATTAATTTAAATCTTATAACAATATTTATAATAATAGGCAGTCTACTGTAAATCTTAAGTGTAAAGAACATCTATTACGAAGCGACAAGGGATACGAACCTGTGGTCCGCTGTCTCCAGTTTCGCCTCTGATTCCACGGCCTCCTTGGGGTCCCTGAAATTCAGCACAATTACAGATAATAAAAACATAAAGGTTTATAAACCAGTTGGTTTTGAAGCATTTATGCACCACTGGACATGAACTCAATTGTTTTACTGTTTAACATCTGTCAGTTTTATACCAAAACTTACGTTGGGTCCTGGGGATCCAGTCAATCCACGTGGTCCAATGGGACCCTGAAATCATATATATGAAAGTGATACAAATATGGACACACTACAGATATCTCGATAATATTGAACACGCTTTATGGATAGCTACTTCATTATTTCGTGAGTGCGACGTTTCGATACAGATTTTTGTACCGTCCCAATTTCTAAAATGCTACTCAATTAGGATATCTCGGTAGTTAGCAGAAATAGGAAGACATTCTCCAGAAGGAGTATGAGTATTTTAGAGCTCCCGATATTTCCACATAGACAGACTTTCTTAGAAGATATAATCTCAACGGGATCAACAGAAAGAGAATGAAAGATATGCTGGACATAGGCTCTCGTTCAGAGCCTGATATGATGTGCAGCATTTAAAACAATTATTCAGTCGATGAGTCAACAATAATGTGACGATAATGTTTTGCTTTTTGCTTGGTACAGTTATATCATTCATACACAACACTATTCATTATATATAGCAATATGAAAACAAACATGATAAGTGAGATGAAGTGATATAAGTGGCATGATGACCAGAAAGTCATGAACTTGCTGTATTTGCATACAGAGTAAGCATTGCTTTTATGGAGATTGTAACTATGGTTCAATTTGGCTTTGGGACTTTCAAAAGGTGGACGTATATTTGGTACTTTTCTGGAATATATATATATTCCTTTGTTATATATACCTTTTGTATATTATTTCCTTTGATAAATATCAAGTTCAGAAAAAACATTGCGTTTTCATGAAAGCCCAGGAGGACTGTTTTCGGATCCAGGTATATAATAGTGTCTGTTTTGTTTTCAATCCAATTTAAAAGGTCTTGCCACAATCTATTTACATATCTACATTCAAACATCAGATGAACAATGGTTTCTTTTTCAGTAGTGGTGATTCTGTTATATTATAATTGTATAGGTTTTATTGGTTGTGAGAATTCTGTGGACAATACGATATTGAAACTATCTTTCGTTAGTGTTATGAAAAGCTCTAAATGGTATAAAATGATAGCTATTCCATAAGTCAGGTAGAAAATTGAGATGAAGGTCTTTTCCCCATTTACATTGATAACCTAAACTTGGAATCGAGTTAACCTTGATTAGAAGCATTGTGTAGAAAATATTGCAGCCTTTCGTATTTTCATAGAGTATTTTTACATTCGTGTAAAATAAAGGGTAAATGTCTTTGATATAGTTTCCTACTTACAACTTGAGCTTGAAGATACTGAGGTCCGAAGGCGGCTCCACCAGCCTTGTTGGAGAACCGTCTGGCGTAGTAGCGGCGGTAAGCCTGGTCAGCTGACTGAGGGGAAATGGCAGGGGATCACATGAAACGTCCATCGTTACGTAGTATATGCCTAAACACATTTGCACACACAAGATTCTCTTGCATAGATGGCTTTATTGCTTCCTCGCTTTATCTTTTATTTGGGCCATGCAATATTATATCATTTAGCACTACCTAGTGTGCATAAGATCAGAGAATGACTGAATTAGAGGGAGAGGGACTTACCATTTCGCTCTCTCCTGGGGAGCCGGGGGGTCCGGGGACGGCATTAATTCCATCAGCGCCAGGCTCTCCCTGGAAGTCAGATCAACAGCTACATGCAACTGGGATATAACATAGCAGTCAATGTACCACCAAAAAAGACGTATGTATGAACGGTAATGACTATTATTGAAAATTCATGCTGTTTTGAACTAAGACGTAGTTCCGCTAGGCATTCATATCGGTAAGATAAAGTGCAGTGATACCTTGAACAATTTCTGATAATGACAACTGCCGTCCTCTTTGTAACTTTTGCTAGCTAGTTTAGGTGTCAAGGAATTTATCGATCCCATTGGTTCACCTGGTATCACCACTGATGGAAATGTGCTGTCGGAGTAGTGAAAAGGACCATGTTCTCTCACGATTATGGAATGATTCTTGTTGTTTTCATTCTTATGTGTCAGGGATACGAGTAACATCTCTTGTGCCTTTTTACTTGTATTTTCATCATGTTTGTTTTGAAGAATATTCTTGCTACGTCTAAAGAAAACGAGAGGGAGGGAGAGTGGTTGAATTTTCAGCAACAGTTTCCAACATAGTCTGTCTCACAGTTCCTTAACCACAGCAGTCACAAGCACGGCCCTTTTCACAAAATAAAAGCCCTGAACGAAGGAGGTCTAGAATTTCCTCAGGTTCTAAATGTCCCAGCTCACTGGGGCTCCTGTTTTTGGAACAGTTTGGTTCTATCAAAATGCTATATTTTCAGTGACTATATGTTAGTCTACTTATACTCACTTGCTCTCCCTTTGGACCTTGTATGCCTCGTATTCCATCCTCGCCAGGCAGACCCTGAAATATAGCAACGACAAATATATTATCCATGCTCAAACAACAAACACGTAATCGGAAGTGCCTTAAATCACTGTATTTATCACTAAAACAAGACGAAGGACTATCAGGCAACTTGTCACAACAACTGGTGATGATGACTTACTATGACGGCAGCCATGACTCTCATCTTTTTCTGCAAAGAAAAAAAACACACCATGAAATATCCACAACATCATGACAACAAACGAGACCAATGAAATGTTCAATGTTGAAAGAAACATGAGATAACATTTAAAACATAGTTATTTATTATTTTGTTACAGTCGAATAATAGTTCAGTCCGTCACAATTTGTGTGTTATAACGTTAAATGTTGTTACGACAAATCTGTATTTGTATCTGTTTTGCAGATACCTACCTGCTCTTTGGTGAGAGCGGAGGCTGAAAGGATAAAGCGCTGTGTCAAAAGTTACACATTCATAATATACTATATGAACAGTATATGTACATACCAATGATAGATGAACTAACATAGTAATTATAATAAACGTGATCAAAGTGTTACTAACATGATACCCATACAGAATAATTGAAGTTTGTCTATTGCTTGTATCTTACATTATTAGATATTACTTTCAAATGGTTTCGTTTGACTGTATGAACGAGACCGGTGAAGCTTCGGGTTAGAATACTGATCTGCACTTACCCATGCTTGTCATAAGAGGCGACTAACGGGATAGGGTGGTCAGGCTCGCTGACTTGGTTGATACATGTCATCGGTTCCCAGTTGCGCAGATCGATGCTCATGCTGTTGATCACTGGATTGTCTGGTCCAAACTCGATTATTTACAGACCGCCGCCATAGAGCTGGAATATTGCTGAGTGCGGCGTAAAACTAAACTCACTCACTCACTCACTGCATGAACGAAATCCGGTGACATTCTAATAAGGGTAATAGTCAACGTCTCATGAGTAATTATTTAAACGTTCAAAATAATCACTGCATATTAAAGTGGTTGACAGAAGCAGAAAGAACCGTTGAAGATGCAACGAATGTACATGAACTTCCACATACAGTTATTGCTTTGACGAATGTGTGTGTATGTGTATGTTAACCAGGGCCTACTTTCACAAAGCACTAAGGTGATCGTAAGTCCCTAAGGTAACCTTAGAGTTAAAGAATGGGCGTTAAGGTTAACCTTAGTAAAGATTGTTTCATGAAAGGAGACCCTGGACGTTCACATAGTATCTGGGAGAGTTACTTCCACATTCTGTCATCAATAGCGTCAGTATATCTCAATACTAAAACAATTTCTCCAAACATTATCCTTATCGAAACAACAACGTGACTAATTTCTCTCACAACGCGAGACCATTCGAACACCGGATTTAAGTAAATTAACTTGACAGTTACCACGATTAAGTACGCAATTCGAATACCGGATTTAAGTTTAAGCATGGTTTTAAATCATTCCTAAACTTACTTATATTTCATTGACCATCTCATCTATATAATAATAAAAATACAATCTATTGAGCAGGATGTTAGTCGTACTTACCGTAACCGTCACAGTCAGCAAGGAAAGAACAAAGGGCCTCGCCATTGTCGCAAATACATTCAAAACATTTGTCCTCTTTATTTGGTAGCCAAACTGCTCCGTTTTCGTATTGAACTCCTTGATATGTGCACCCTGAAAATATAAGGATGAATGTTAGACGCAAATAGGATGAAACCCTGCACACAGATAAACCACAGATACACCGTCTAGTTGAATGATGTTTGTTGGTTTGTTGTTTAACGCCGCACTCAGCAACATTCAAGATATGTGGGGTTGCCTGGAAAAACATTGAGTGTGGACCGGAAAATCCAGTGATCAACAGCATGAGCACCGATGTTTGGATACGATTCCATTAATCGCCTAATACGACAAGCATGGGTTCCTGAAGACCAATTATAACCCGGTTCTTCATGGGTGAATTCAGTGGGAAAGTGATCCAGAGCACCTTGAGCTGGAACACCTGTTGTTTGAGCATAGGGACATTTCACCAGCAGAACTATGATTAGAATTATATGTTTATTTTATTATGGAGTGTATTTACTCTTACAGTATATCAAATCTTATGTGATGTAGAAGCTCCAAGTAGAATCTAGTATTGCTTTAAACCAAAGAAATAAGCCATAACTCCACAGGAATCGCTCGAATCAAGACTTCAACTTTTATTTTATTATTATTATATTATTAGCTGTGAGTGTACTTCGACAGAACAGAAAGTAAAGGGAATGCAACCATTGGCTCCATCACCGCGGGTGACAAGTCAGCTTACTAAGTAACGTTATCAACCAAAGCATCGCTGAAAAGAGCTTGCTTTTAGGGGGCAGTTTGAGTTGGACCAAATGGGCGAGGAGAGTTTCGTTTTCTCCAAATTGAGAGTATTCCAGTTCATTTAAAGAATGGATTTTAAAAGATTGAATGTTAGCGATGAAGAACGGTTAGAGACAAATTAACGTATGCGTCAATGCGATAAAAATGTAAGCTATCTCTGCCAAAATGGTCAACACCAACAAATATTCTTCAGGAAGCACGCCAGTATTGCAATGTGTGGGTTACTTAACAACACATTTTAAGGACTGCTGTATGACTGTCACGAAATAGTTCAAAGGAGACATTACTCAAATATGTTACACATATTGACGTCTATAACCCAAAATGTTGATAAAGCAAATGGAATATCGAAATCTGAAAAATAAATTCGACAAATCTAGATTTAGGATTTTGTGTCATACAGTCTTGTCGAATTCGAATTTCTCTTCGCCGTCCACAAGAGAACTATGCCCTGCATGTCCGGCATATTTGTATAAGGTGACTGTATGTGCGATTGTTCAGCCCATGTTGAACGAAATGCATCCCATGTGAATGGAATTGTATTGTTATATACAGAAGCATGTGCGATTGCTTCCACATGTGCAGCTCTGACTTCAATTTGCAAGTCTGGCCAGGATTTGGCGAGGGTGAGGAATGTGGGTGGATATGGAATCCTGGTTAAGTATCTTAATGAGGGGTTAATATTCAGATGATACATTTAACTTTCTCCATAGCGACACGCACTCTGACTCCCCTGGATGTCTGTCATATGCTTATGATAATCTGTATTCTCTTTACGCTTTTACAGTTTAATCATATATATATATATATATACACACACACATGGCAATTATAATTATGACTTTATGACGTGACAATAACAATAGTAGTCACAATGTCACTGTTATTGTGACGTCATAACTGTCATTTACTCCCTGAAGAAATTACTGAAACATGTAGGAGTTGAATTAGCTCTGTGTTTTTTTCAATCTAATTATATATAACTAACTTTATACCTGTGAACTTTTTTTCATACATCTTTCATATATATAAATATATGTATATAATGTGTGTGTGTGTGTGTTCTCAGTGTGCTGTGATTAGGCATTATGTTTGATGTTCATAAGAATAGCGTCAGATAACCAAATAATGATAATTAGGAGTGCGAAAGGAAATGAAAAGCCTTAATTGGAAAGAATTGATTTGAATACAGTCTTTAATAACGTGACAACAATATTTTGTGGAAAAAGATTCCAAAGAACAATGATTAAATACTGTTTAAGGTGTATGCGTGCTTATACTTTATTTCATCTGGGGAGATTCTTCACAGGGCCCAATATTCGTCACTCACTCACATACATGTAATGTGTTTGCAAGGAACAGCTCTGTAAAGCAAGGGAGATAACTGAGCTGAAGCGTTAAATGGCAAATAGAAATGCCGCTTTTCACAATATCCCAGGAACATCGCTACACTACAACTGGGCGTCACATGTGCACATGTGGTGAATCGAAGCCTGGTCATCGGCGTGACGTGTGAGTGAGTTTAGTTTTACGCCGCACTCAGCAATATTCCAGCTATATGGCGGCGGTCTGTAAATAATCGAGTCTGGACCAGACAATCCAGTGATCAACAGCATGAGCATCGATCTGCGCAATTGGAAACCGATGACATGTATCAACCAAGTCAGCGAGCCTGACCATCCGATCCCGTTAGTCGCCTCTTACGACAAGCATGGGTTACTGAAGATCAATTCTATCACGGACCTTCACGGGTGCGTGCCGTGTGGATGTCAACCACTTGGCATGCTCACCGCCCGAATGAACATAGCTTATAATAGGTGGTTTGTAAGTGAGTGACAGGTGTTGTACGACGGGAGAACATACCACTGCCACATACATGTAGACCAGACAAACCATTGGCTCATACTATATACAATGATCTATGCCGTTTCTTTGTGATTACAAACAATCAGCCGGACAGTTGTTTAGTGATTATCTTCTATTGTAGTATATTCATTCAACCCTTAACAAACCCGTTTGCAGTGGTATAGTAGGTATTTAAGTACATATTTGACATTTTGCTTCTTAAATGAATTATATTTTAGATATCTATTGGTATGACAATACATAAATTAAAATCTGCTAACTAGTCCACCATATCTGGCAGTCCTAAGTCAGATATTATGTGGTGCATAGTGACGTTACCAAATGCCATGCCACCCAAATACCTTAGCTAATGACTAACAAGACATGTTTATTACTGGAAACCAGTCTGTATAAACATACGCTCTCTGCAAAGGTTATCAAAACGTATGTGCCTTACATTAAAAACAGATGATCATTGTTTTATACCAAAACAAACATGTTCCCAAAGCACAGATCACGGAAGAATCCGCATTTTTGCATTTTACAGAAAAGAAAACCCAGCCAAGCCTTTTCATAAACTGTTTTTGTAAATTTTTCGGTCATTACTTTGGGTATGAATAGTGAAATGTAACAATAGACTATGTCAATAAGTTATAGACTGAATTCAAGGAAATCTACGATAAGAATTTCGGTATATCGGATACAAATTCGAAAATAATAGAAGCAATGACAGTAATATTATATAACCTCTCGTTGGGTATTGCAAAATTGTTTGGTGTTTCAGGGTTGATTTGAACAAGTGGACTGAATTGACCTAGTTGAAGGAGCTTTATTGAAACACAACAGAGCAAAGACAGTCTCATCAAACGTAGCAACAGATGTAATTTGAAAACATTTTTAACCCGACAATTGTTCAATTTTATTCGTCAGTGGAGAACCAAATCCAAGTGGTTATCTGATTACAACTGAGTTCCACAGTTAGGAAAGTGATATTCGATATCACAACCCACAACCATAATAAACTACAGTTACAAGCTTCAAGGAATGAGATGAGGTGAGTTGAGAAGTTGCATTATTTCAGCCATGTTGCAATCAGACCAAATTTACACATATGCACAAGTCCATCAGTCAGACTCAAAAATAAAAATAAAAAAAATTAATTAAGATAATTTGTATTAATACCCTGTACCCAACTTGGAACTTCAAAAGCAAAATGATAATCGTTGTTATTAATAGGTTGCAATGCATCAGAGTAACTGCTGTTGATGTGCACATATGCACATTAAGGATGAGTATACCCGCTCTTAATTAGAATGTAATGTTGTAATCTTAATTATATGTAATGCATACAAGGGCTGAGATGACTGAAGAAGTGAAGAAGAAATGAATACCAATACAACAGCGACTAAACTAATAAATTCCCCGGTTGAGATTCGCTGACAAAGAATTCCACGTTTACAATTGCTGACGTGGTGATACGTGGCAGCCATGTTGCTGACCCAGGGTGACCTAGATTTGGTGCCAAATGTCACGTGACATAATAATCTGTCATTGGCCGCAGTTCAGCCTAACATGTCCGATCAACAGGTGGACCGTACCATCAGGACAAATATACAAAAATAATGTAATAATGTAATAAGAATAATTACGTTGCCAAACTTTACTTTCACTTTAAGGTAAGTTTGTATACATTTAGAGATATTTCTAAATAACTTAACACTACAACTGTCGCAGGCACTATACACTAAGTAACAAATGCATGAATTAGACAAATACGAAAATACGTATCCTAAATATATGGCATACATGTTGTCAATGACATTTCGAGTAAGGAAAATAATGTAGAAATTCATCGACGTTGTAAATGTAATACTGTTTCAATCACATAAACACTATCGCATTGTCACATACATGGTTATACAAAGAAACAGAAACATCGGTCAGCATCAAACTCAAAAGCATCATAAAATGACAAATAAATGATATAATTCTCCTACCTCGATCTTTCTCCGGGGCGGCTGCCACTGTAACAACCAGCAGAACAACTACACAGACACACTCCTGAAGGCGCATGGTGAACGCCGTTCTATAGTCCCTTCCCACACGTACAACTGTTAAACCATCCAAACTAATAAATAGGTGGAATTGGTTGCTTTCTTTGGGTAAGAAGCCGAAAAGGCTTCTTTTTAACTAGGAAGAGCCGAGCTAGCAAGCGTTACCGCCTGCAACAACGGGTTCCTAGGACAATTTATAATTTCTGGCGTGCAGCCTTCCAGGACTGCGACCAGAGTCTTTTGAATATGCTCGAGTTTTAATATACCCTAAGAAAAAAGTTAACCAATCAGGACTCCAGAATAGGACGAGCTCTGACCCCCAAACTGACTATGAGCCAGGCCTGCCTCCCTCTTTCAAAGCTCCATGCAGTGTTCCTCTCAGCGTTGTAACCCTGCCCCCCTCGTTCAGTCCCCGGTTCCAGATTCTGCTGCAGTCAGCTGGCGAGCTCATCAATTTCAACCACTGGATGTCTTTGACCTTTCTCTGACCACCACTTAACACAGAACCTAGAGCAAAAGACGGATACATTTCATTTCGAACTTGCAGATGTTTCAGACAAAATTACATTTTAAGTCCTTGCATAATATACTTCAGAAACAATTTGTGATTTAAAAAAAAACCCTATTCCTTTCATGTTAATTTAATCAAATACTTTTATGATTTCGTTCATATTTGAGGAAGGATCGAATATAATTGGACATTATCAATTATTATCATATACATATATTAGTTTTCAAAATAGAACCACTATATTGGAATCAATTAAGCATCTGTTCATCTGTAAATTTCGTAATGAGAGTATGAAGCTTTAATGCAAAAACCACAGTAAAGAAAAATGAAGTTTTTGATGACCTGATAGAAGGTAATAACATCAAACAAATTCGTGAGGTTATAAAAAAGTTTGTCACGTTTTGACTGGCAGGTAACGCAAACGATCGGCCATTAACCCCTGTGTGGTATTTTTCCCTTACAGATGTATTGGATCTGCTGAGTCGTCAATTTTTTCACCATTTGTGATAATTTGACACCACTACAGGAATCTCAGTTATCACTGTCAGCATTGCAGATAAAGTCAATGTAAACGGAGAAGACATGATCCCCGGTCTTAGAACTGCCTGACCTTCATTTCCAAAATGTTCAACATTTCAAATACTTGATGATTAAATCCACATAAACAAACTTCAGCCTTCAAAGAGACCTGCAATAAAAAGATATCATATATTTCTAATTTGATAAAAGAGGCTCAATCTGAGAAATTGGAAACATTATCGACTGGTATGAACTGCTTGTAATATGCCCCGCCCTCTTGTCCTAGATCGAAATAATACATATACATACGACATGTGAGAACTTAAGTCTTTAATTAGAATCACGTGTATATCTATTCATAGAAAAACTGCAAATTAGGTTTCTAACTTTGCTGATAACGAGAGAAAATGTTTGTTTAATACGAAAGCAATGCTCTTTTACTTAATCTGCTGAGTGTGGTGTCTTTCAGAAGTGTAGAACACTCTAAAATGATACAATGGCAACTGCTCCCTAACGTGAAAAAGTAACAGAGGATAAGGTCTAGACAGATGCCCTGTCAACAAGAATGCTTTGGCAAAGTTCTAATTAAACACAATACAATTTGTTATGATTATGGAAACGATTCTGTCAGTTTATATTAATGTGAAGTGTCAAAGTTCATTCCCAATGATAGCAATTCAGAAACACTATATACATATGTATGTATGTATGTATGTATGTATGTATGTATGTATGTATGTATGTATGTATGTATGTATGTATGTATGTATGTATGTATGTATGTATGTATGTATGTATTAATGAAGATTTGGGCAACGTATTTTTTCTCGAGAAAGATGAGTCAATTGTATTAGCATCTCTTTCTTATCTCAAGAGTACTTTAACACTACGGGAAGGCATATATCATACAGTCATATTTACATGTAACACGTGTTAATCAACAATTCTATCTTACTGACACCGAACACAAAATAACTTTGGGATCTGTGAATGTGTCTGTGTGTTAGAACAAGGGAGGAATACACTTTAACATATTTTGACGAAACATGATTTGCGAAGTGTTTCAAGGCAATAAATACCAAGATAAACCGATACAGTATACAATATATGAAATACGATCGTTAAAATACAAAAATGTAAAAATTATAATTTGGCATTTGTTTCCGCAGTCAAGTAGTCACAAACTCGAAATCACAACCACAAAACATGAAATGCGCGAAACGGCATGGCCCGTACAGGCACCGTAGACACTGTGACAGCGCGTTGAAATCCTCGACCCAGAGAACGAAGAACCACAGTCTCACGATAAGCGAATGTCGGGAAGCCTGGTACTGTTGTTATCAGCGGTCATCTCTGGAAGACAAAGGGTCAGCGTTTATCAGGAGAAAAGAAACTCAGGGTGCAATTGTTTTGCACATGCCATGCCCAGATGCCAGTTATACACATAGGCACTTGGCCATTCTCCACGCTATGTTAAAACCTAAGATGCTTGCATGGATGTTTTTATTTTTCTGAGTTTGTTTTTACTACTACTCTTAAAGCGTGCAGACGAAAAGCAATACGTCTAAATTTCCACGTATTTTGGGTGGGAATTAGAATTGATCTTGTCCACGTCATGCCAATAATATCCAGATAAAGTGTTGGCTTCGTATTTTATGTCCAGCCACAATGAAACAGCAGTATTTTTTAAATGCCAGTCATTACAGAG